>NW_027043264.1:0-285322 GCF_036013475.1 Columba livia
CAAAGAAAGCCCAAAGAAAGCCGAAAGAAAGCCCAAAGAAAGGAGAAAGAAAGCCCAAAGAAAGGGGAAAGAAAGCCCAAAGAAAGGGGGAAGAAAGCACCAAGAATGGGGAAAGAAAGACCAAAGAAAGCCCAAAGAAAGGGGAAAGAAAGCCCAAAGAAAGGGGAAAGAAAGCCCAAAGAAAGACGATAGAAAGCCCATAGAAATGGGAAAGAAAGCCCAAAGAAAGCCCAAAGAAAGGGGAAAGAAAGCTCAAAGAAAGGGGAAAGAAAGCCCAAAGAAAGGGGAAAGAAAGCCCAAAGAAAGGGGAAAGAAAGCCCAAAGAAAGGGAAAGAAAGACCAAAGAAAGGGGAAAGAAAGCTCAAAGAAAAGGGAAAGAAAGCCCAAAGAAAGGGGAAAGAAACCCCAAAGAAAGGACAAAGAAAGCCCAAAGAAAGGGAAAGAAAGCCCAAACAAAGGGGAAAGAAAGCCCAAAGAAAGCCCAAAGAAAGGGGAAAGAAAGCCCAAAGAAAGCCCAAAGAAAGGGGAAAGAAAGCCCAAAGAAAGCCCAAAGAAAGGGAAAGAAACCCCAAAGAAAGGGGAAAGAAAGGGAAAAGAAAGGGGAAAGAAAGGGGAAAGAAATGGGAAAGAAAGCCCAAAGAAAGGGGAAAGAAAGCCCAAAGAAAGGGGAAAGAAAGCCCAAAGAAAGGGGAAAGAAAGACCAAAGAAATGGGAAAGAAAGCCCAAAGAAAGCCCAAAGAAGGGGAAAGAAAGCCCAAAGAAAGGGGAAAGAAAGCCCAAAGAAAGGGGAAAGAACAGACCAAAGAAAGGGGAAAGAAAGCCCAAAGAAAGGGGAAAGAAAGCCAAAGAAAGCCCAAAGAAAGGGGAAAGAAAGCCCAAAGAAAGCCCAAAGAAAGGGGAAAGAAAGCCCAAAGAAAGGGGAAAGAAAGGGGAAAGAAAGGGGAAAGAAAGTGGAATGAAAGGGGAAAGAAAGGGGAAAGAAAGGGGAAAGAAAGCCCAAAGAAAGGGGAAAGAAAGCCCAAGGAAAGAGGAAAGAAAGGGGAAAGAAAGCCCAAAGAAAGGGGAAAGAAAGCCCAAAGAAAGGGAAAAAAAGGGGGAAAGATACCCAAAGAAAGGGGAATAAAAGGGGAAAGAAAGCCCAAACAAAGGGGAAAGAAAGCCCAAAGAAAGTCCAAAGAAAGGGGAAAGAAAGGGGAAAGAAAGCCCAAAGAAATGGGAAAGAAAGGGGAATGAAAGCCCAAAGAAAGGGGAAAGAAAGGGGAAAGAAAGCCCAAAGAAAGCCAAAAGACAGGGTAAAGAAAGCCCAAAGAAAGCCCAAAGAAAGGGGAAAGAAAGCCCAAAGAAAGGGGAAAGAAAGCCCAAAGAAAGGGGAAAGAAAGCCCAAAGAAAGCCCAAAGAAAGCCCACAGAAAGCCCAAAGAAACTTGAAAGAAAGCCAAAGAAAGGGGAAAGAAAGCCCAAAGAAAGCCCAAAGAAAGCCCAAAGAAAGGGGAAAGAAAGCCAAAAGAAAGGGGAAAGAAAGCCCAAAGAAAGGGGAAAGAAAGCCCAAAGAAAGCCCAAAGAAAGGGGAAAGAAAGCCCAAAGAAAGCCCAAAGAAAGGGGAAAAAAAGGGGAAAGAAAGCCCAAAGAAAGGGGAAGGAAAGACCAAAGAAAAGGGAAAGAAAGCTCAAAGAAAGGAGAAAGAAAGCCCAAAGAAAGGGGAAAGAAAGCCCAAAGAAAGGGGAAAGAAAGCCCAAAGAAAGCCTAAAGAAATGGGAAAGAAAGCCCAAAGAAAGCCCAAAGAAAGGGGAAAGAAAGCCCAAAGAAAGCCCAAAGAAAGGGGAAAGAAACCCCAAAGAAAGGGGAAAGAAAGGGGAAAGAAAGGGGAAAGAAAGCCCAAAGAAAGGGGAAAGAACGCCCAAAGAAAGGGGAAAGAAAGCCCAAAGAAAGGGTAAAGAAAGCCCAAAGAAAGACGATAGAAAGCCCATAGAAATGGGAAAGAAAGCCCAAAGAAAGGGGAAAGAAAGCTCAAAGAAAGTGGAAAGAAAGCCCAAAGAAAGGGGAAAGAAAGCCCAAAGAAAGGGGAAAGAAAGGGGAAAGAAAGCCCAAGAAAGGGGAAAGAAAGACCAAAGAAAGGGGAAAGAAAGCTCAAAGAAAATGGAAAGAAAGGGGAAAGAAAGCCCAAAGAAAGGGGAAAGAAGGACCAAAGAAAGGGGAAAGAAAGCTCAAAGAAAAGGGAAAGAAAGCCCAAAGAAAGGGGAAAGAAACCCCAAAGAAAGGAGAAAGAAAGCCCAAAGAAAGGGGAAAGAAAGACCAAAAAAAAGGGAAAGAAAGCCCAAAGAAAGGGGAAAGAAAGCCCAAAGAAAGCCCAAAGAAAGGGGAAAGAAAGCCCAAAGAAAGCCCAAAGAAAGGGGAAAGAAACCCCAAAGAAAGGGGAAAGAAAGGGGAAAGAAAGGGGAAAGAAAGGGGAAAGAAAAGGGAAAGAAATGGAAAGAAAGCCCAAAGAAAGGGGAAAGAAAGCCCAAAGAAAGGGGAAAGAAAGCCCAAAGAAAGCCCAAAGAAAGCCCAAAGAAAGGGGAAAGAAAGGGGAAAGAAAGCCCAAAGAAAGGGGAAAGAACAGACCAAAGAAAGGGGAAAGAAAGCCCAAAGAAAGGGGAAAGAAAGCCCAAAGAAAGCCCAAAGAAAGGGGAAAGAAAGCCCAAAGAAAGCCCAAAGAAAGGGGAAAGAAAGCCCAAAGAAAGGGGAAAGAAAGGGGAAAGAAAGGGGAAAGGAAGTGGAAAGAAAGGGGAAAGAAAGGGGAAAGAAAGGGGAAAGAAAGCCCAAAGAAAGGGGAAAGAAATCCCAAAGAAAGGGAAAAAAAGGGGGAAAGATAGCCCAAAGAAAGGGGAATAAAAGGGGAAAGAAAGCCCAAACAAAGGGGAAAGAAAGCCAAAGAAAGTCCAAAGAAAGGGGAAAGAAAGGGGAAAGAAAGCCCAAAGAAATGGGAAAGAAAGGGGAATGAAAGCCCAAAGAAAGGGGAAAGAAAGGGGAAAGAGAGCCCAAGAAAGCCCAAAGACAGGGTAAAGAAAGCCCAAAAAAAGCCCAAAGAAAGGGGAAAGAAAGCCCAAAGAAATGGGAAAGAAAGCCCAAAGAAAGGGGAAAGAAAGCCCAAAGAAAGGGGAAAGAAAGCCCAAAGAAAGGGGAAAGAAAGCCCAAAGAAAGCCCACAGAAAGCCCAAAGAAAGTTGAAAGAAACCCAAAGAAAGGGGAAAGAAAGCCCAAAGAAAGCCAAAGGAAAGGGGAAAGAAAGCCCAAAGAAAGGGGAAAGAAAGCCCAAAGAAAGGGGAAAGAAAGCCCAAAGAAATGGGAAAGAAAGCCCAAAGAAAGCCCAAAGAAAGGGGAAAGAAAGCCAAAGAAAGCCAAAGAAAGGGGAAAGAAAGGGGAAAGAAAGGGGAAAGAAAGCCCAAAGAAAGGGGAAAGAAAGCCCAAAGAAAGGGGAAAGAAAGCCCAAAGAAAGGGGAAAGAAAGACCAAAGAAAGGGGAAAGAAAGCTCAAAGAAAAGGGAAAGAAAGCCAAAGAAAGGGGAAAGAAACCCCAAAGAAAGGACAAAGAAAGCCCAAAGAATGGACAAAGAAAGCCCAACGAAAGGGGAAAGAAAGCCCAAAGAAAGCCCAAAGAAAGGGGAAAGAAAGCCCAAAGAAAGCCCAACGAAAGGGGAAAGAAAGCCCAAAGAAAACCCAAAGAAAGGGGAAAGAAACCCCAAAGAAAGGGGAAAGAAAGGGGAAAGAAAGGGGAAAGAAAGGGGAAAGAAAGGGGAAAGAAAGGGGAAAGAAATGGGAAAGAAAGCCCAAAGAAAGGGGAAAGAAAGCCCAACGAAAGGGGAAAGAAAGACCAAAGAAATGGGAAAGAAAGCCCAAAGAAAGCCCAAAGAAAGGGGAAAGAAAGGGGAAAGAAAGGGGAAAGAAAGCCCAAAGAAAGGGGAAAGAACAGACCAAAGAAAGGGGAAAGAAAGCCCAAAGAAAGGGGAAAGAAAGCCCAAAGAAAGCCCAAAGAAAGGGGAAAGAAAGCCCAAAGAAAGCCAAAGAAAGGGGAAAGAAAGCCCAAAGAAAGGGGAAAGAAAGGGGAAAGAAAGGGGAAAGAAAGTGGAATGAAAGGGGAAAGAAAGGGGAAAGAAAGGGGAAAGAAAGCCCAAAGAAAGGGGAAAGAAAGCCCAAGGAAAGAGGAAAGAAAGGGGAAAGAAAGCCCAAAGAAAGGGGAAAGAAAGCCAAAGAAAGGGAAAAAAAGGGGAAAAGATACCCAAAGAAAGGGGAATAAAAGGGGAAAGAAAGCCCAAAGAAAGGGGAAAGAAAGCCCAAAGAAAGTCCAAAGAAAGGGGAAAGAAAGGGGAAAGAAAGCCCAAAGAAATGGGAAAGAAAGGGGAATGAAAGCCCAAAGAAAGGGGAAAGAAAGGGGAAAGAAAGCCCAAAGAAAGCCAAAAGACAGGGTAAAGAAAGCCCAAAGAAAGACCAAAGAAAGGGGAAAGAAAGCCCAAAGAAAGGGGAAAGAAAGCCCAAAGAAAGGGGAAAGAAAGCCCAAAGAAAGGGAAAGAAAGCCCAAAGAAAGCCCAAAGAAAGCCCACAGAAAGCCCAAAGAAAGTTGAAAGAAAGCCCAAAGAAAGGGGAAAGAAAGCCCAAAGAAAGCCCAAAGAAAGCCCAAAGAAAGGGGAAAGAAAGCCAAAAGAAAGGGGAAAGAAAGCCCAAAGAAAGGGAAAGAAAGCCCAAAGAAAGCCCAAAGAAAGGGGAAAGAAAGCCCAAAGAAAGCCCAAAGAAAGGGGAAAAAAAGGGGAAAGAAAGCCCAAAGAAAGGGGAAGGAAAGACCAAAGAAAAGGGAAAGAAAGCTCAAAGAAAGGAGAAAGAAAGCCCAAAGAAAGGGGAAAGAAAGCCCAAAGAAAGGGGAAAGAAAGCCCAAAGAAAGCCTAAAGAAATGGGAAAGAAAGCCCAAAGAAAGCCCAAAGAAAGGGGAAAGAAAGCCCAAAGAAAGCCCAAAGAAAGGGGAAAGAAACCCCAAAGAAAGGGGAAAGAAAGGGGAAAGAAAGGGGAAAGAAAGCCAAAGAAAGTGGAAAGAACGCCCAAAGAAAGGGGAAAGAAAGCCCAAAGAAAGGGGAAAGAAAGCCCAAAGAAACACGATAGAAAGCCCATAGAAATGGGAAAGAAAGCCCAAAGAAAGGGGAAAGAAAGCTCAAAGAAAGGGGAAAGAAAGCCCAAAGAAAGGGGAAAGAAAGCCCAAAGAAAGGGGAAAGAAAGGGTAAAGAAAGCCCAAAGAAAGGGGAAAGAAAGACCAAAGAAAGGGGAAAGAAAGCTCAAAGAAAATGGAAAGAAAGGGGAAAGAAAGCCCAAAGAAAGGGGAAAGAAGGACCAAAGAAAGGGGAAAGAAAGCTCAAAGAAAAGGGAAAGAAAGCCCAAAGAAAGGGGAAAGAAACCCCAAAGAAAGGAGAAAGAAAGCCCAAAGAAAGGGGAAAGAAAGACCAAAAAAAGGGGAAAGAAAGCCCAAAGAAAGGGGAAAGAAAGCCCAAAGAAAGCCCAAAGAAAGGGGAAAGAAAGCCCAAAGAAAGCCCAAAGAAAGGGGAAAGAAACCCCAAAGAAAGGGGAAAGAAAGGGGAAAGAAAGGGGAAAGAAAGGGGAAAGAAAAGGGAAAGAAATGGGAAAGAAAGCCCAAAGAAAGGGGAAAGAAAGCCCAAAGAAAGGGGAAAGAAAGACCAAAGAAAGGGGAAAGAAAGCCCAAAGAAAGCCCAAAGAAAGCCCAAAGAAAGGGGAAAGAAAGGGGAAAGAAAGCCCAAAGAAAGGGGAAAGAACAGACCAAAGAAAGGGGAAAGAAAGCCCAAAGAAAGGGGAAAGAAAGCCAAAGAAAGCCCAAAGAAAGGGGAAAGAAAGCCCAAAGAAAGCCCAAAGAAAGGGGAAAGAAAGCCCAAAGAAAGGGGAAAGAAAGGGGAAAGAAAGGGGAAAGGAAGTGGAAAGAAAGGGGAAAGAAAGGGGAAAGAAAGGGGAAAGAAAGCCCAAAGAAAGGGGAAAGAAAGCCCAAAGAAAGGGAAAAAAAGGGGGAAAGATAGCCCAAAGAAAGGGGAATAAAAGGGGAAAGAAAGCCCAAACAAAGGGGAAAGAAAGCCCAAAGAAAGTCCAAAGAAAGGGGAAAGAAAGGGGAAAGAAAGCCAAAGAAATGGGAAAGAAAGGGGAATGAAAGCCCAAAGAAAGGGGAAAGAAAGGGGAAAGAGAGCCCAAAGAAAGCCCAAAGACAGGGTAAAGAAAGCGCAAAAAAAGCCCAAAGAAAGGGGAAAGAAAGCCCAAAGAAATGGGAAAGAAAGCCCAAAGAAAGGGGAAAGAAAGCCCAAAGAAAGGGGAAAGAAAGCCCAAAGAAAGGGGAAAGAAAGCCCAAAGAAAGCCCACAGAAAGCCCAAAGAAAGTTGAAAGAAACCCAAAGAAAGGGGAAAGAAAGCCCAAAGAAAGCCCAAAGAAAGCCAAAGGAAAGGGGAAAGAAAGCCCAAAGAAAGGGGAAAGAAAGCCCAAAGAAAGGGGAAAGAAAGCCCAAAGAAATGGGAAAGAAAGCCCAAAGAAAGCCCAAAGAAAGGGGAAAGAAAGCCCAAAGAAAGCCCAAAGAAAGGGGAAAGAAAGGGGAAAGAAAGCCCAAAGAAAGGGGAAGGAAAGACCAAAGAAAGGGGAAAGAAAGCCCAAAGAAAGCCCAAAGAAAGGGGAAAGAAAGCCCAAAGAAAGCCCACAAAAAGCCCAAAGAAAGTTGAAAGAAACCCAAAGAAAGGGGAGAGAAAGCCCAAAGAAAGCCCAAAGAAAGGGGAAAGAAAGCCCAAAGAAAGGGGAAAGAAAGCCCAAAGAAAGGGGAAAGAAAGCCCAAAGAAAGCCCAAAGAAAGGGGAAAGAAAGGCCAAAGAAAGCCCAAAGAAAGGGGAAAGAAAGGGGAAAGAAAGCCCAAAGAAAGGGGAAGGAAAGACCAAAGAAAGGGAAAAGAAAGCTCAAAGAAAGGAGAAAGAAAGCCCAAAGAAAGCCTAAAGAAATGGGAAAGAAAGCCCAAAGAAAGCCCAAAGAAAGGGGAAAAAAAGCCCAAAGAAAGCCCAAAGAAAGGGAAAGAAAGCCCAAAGAAAGCCCAAAGAAAGGGGAAAGAAACCCCAAAGAAAGGGGAAAGAAAGGGGAAAGAAAGGGGAAAGAAAGCCCAAAGAAAGGGGAAAGAAAGCCCAAAGAAAGGGAAAAGAAAGACCAAAGAAAGGGGAAAGAAAGCCCAAAGAAAGCCCAAAGAAAGGGGAAAGAAAGGGGAAAGAAAGCCCAAAGAAAGGGTAAAGAACAGAACAAAGAAAGGGGAAAGAAAGCCCAAAGAAAGGGGAAAAAAAGCCCAAAGAAAGGGGAAAGAAAGCCCAAAGAAAAGGGGAAAGAAAGCCCAAAGAAAGCCCAAAGAAAGGGGAAAGAAAGGGGAAAGAAAGCCCAAAGAAAGGGAAAAAAAGGGGGAAAGATAGCCCAAAGAAAGGGGAATAAAAGGGGAAAGAAATCCCAAACAAAGGGGAAAGAAAGCCCAAAGAAAGTCCAAAGAAAGGGGAAAGAAAGGGGAAAGAAAGCCCAAAGAAATGGGAAAGAAAGGGGAATGAAAGCCCAAAGAAAGGGGAAAGAAAGGGGAAAGAAAGCCCAAAGAAAGCCCAAAGACATGGGAATGAAAGCTCAAAGAAAGCCCAAAAAAAGGGGAAAGAATGCCCAAAGAAATGGGAAAGAAATCCCAAAGAAAGGAGAGAGAAAGCCCAAAGAAAGGGGAAAGAAAGCACAAAGAAAGGGGAAATAAAGCCCAAAGAAAGGAGAAAGAAAGGGGAAAGAAAGGGGAAAGAAAGCCCAAAGAAAGGGGAAATCAAGCCCAAAGAAAGGGGAAAGCAAGCCCAAAGAAAGGGGAAAGAAAGCCCAAAGAAAGGGGAAAGAAAGCCCAAAGAAAGGGGAAAGAGAGCCCAAAGTAAGCCCAAAGAATGCCCAAAGAAAGCCCAAAGAAAGGGGAAGGAAAGCCCAAAGAAATGGAAAGAAAACCCAAAGAAAGGGGAAAGAAAGCCCAATTAAAACCCAGAGAAAGTTGAAAGAAAGGGGAAAGAATGGGGAAAGAAAGGGGAAAGAAAGGGAAAAGAAAGGAGAAAGAAAGGGGAAAGAAAGGGGAAAGAAAGCCCAAAGAAAGGGGAAAGAAAGCCCAAAGAAAGGGGAAAGAAAGCCCAAAGAAAGGGGAAAGAAAGCCCAAAGAAAGGGGAAAGAAAGCCCAAAGAAAGCCCAAAGAAAGGGGAAAGAAAGCCCAAAGAAAGGAGAAAGAAAGCCCAAAGAAAGGGGAAAGAAAGCCCAAAGAAAGCCCTAAGAAAGGGGAAAGAAAGCCCAAAGAAAGGAGAGAGAAAGCCCAAAGAAAGGGGAAAGTAAGCCCAAAGAAAGGGGAAAGAAGGCCCAAAGAAAGGGGAAAGAAAGCCCAAAGAAAGGGGAATGAAAGCCCAAAGAAAGGGGAAAGAAAGCCCAAAGAAAGCCCAAAGAAAGTGGAAAGAAAGGGGAAAGAAAGCCCAAAGAAAGGCGAAAGAAAGCCCAAAGAAAGGGGAAAGAAAGCCCAAAGAAAGCCCAAGAAAGGGGAAAGAAAGCCCAAAGAAAGGAGAAAGAAAGCCCAAAGAAAGGGGAAAGAAAGCCCAAATAAAGCCCAAAGAAAGGGGAAAGAAAGCCCAAAGAAATGGTAAAGAAAGCCCAAAGAAAGGAGAAAGAAAGCCCAAAGAAAGGGGAAAGAAAGCCCAAAGAAAGGGGAAAGAAAGCCCAAAGAAAGTCCAAAGAAATGGAAAGAAAACCCAAAGAAAGCTCAAAGAAATGGGAAAGAAGGCACAAAGAAAGGGGAAAGAAAGCCCAAAGAAAGGGGAAAGAAAGCAAAAAGAAAAGGGGAAAGAAAGCCCAAAGAAAGGGGAAAGAAAGCCCAAAGAAAGCCCAAAGAAAGGGGAAAGAAAGCCCAAAGAAAGCCCAAAGAAATCCCAAAGAAAGCCGAAAGAAAGCCCAAAGAAAGGGGAAAGAAAGCCCAAAGAAAGGGGAAAGAAAGCCCAAAGAAAGGGGAAAGAAAGGGGAAAGAAAGTGGAATGAAAGCCCAAAGAAAGGGGAAAGAAAGGGGAAAGAAAGTCCAAAGAAAGCCCAAAGACAGGGTAAAGAAAGCCCAAAGAAAGCCCAAAGAAATGGGAAAGAAAGCCCAAAAAAAAGGGGAAAGAAAGCCCAAAGAAAGGGGAAAGAAAGCCCAAAGAAAGGGGAAAGAAAGCCCAAAGAAAGCCTAAAGAAAGCCCACAGAAAGCCCAAAGAAAGTTGAAAGAAAGCCCAAAAAAGGGGAAAGAAAGCCCAAAGAAAGCCCAAAGAAAGGGGAAAGAAAGCCCAAAGAAAGCCCAAAGAAAGCCCAAAGAAAGGGCAAAGAAAGCCCAAAGAAAGGGGAAAGAAAGCCCAAAGAAAGGGGAAAGAAAGCCCAAAGAAAGCCCAAAGAAAGGGGAAAGAAAGCCCAAAGAAAGCCCAAAGAAAGGGGAAAGAAAGCCCAAAGAAAGGGGAAGGAAAGACCAAAGAAAGGGGAAAGAAAACTCAAAGAAAGGAGAAAGAAAGCCCAAAGAAAGTGGAAAGAAAGCCCAAAGAAATGGGAAAGAAAGCCCAAAGAAAGCCTAAAGAAATGGGAAAGAAAGCCCAAATAAAGCCCAAAGAAAGGGGAAAGAAAGCCCAAAGAAACCCCAAAGAAAGGGGAAAGAAACCCCAAAGAAAGGGGAAAGAAAGGGGAAAGAAAGGGGAAAGAAAGCCCAAAGAAAGGGGAAAGAAAGCCCAAAGAAAGGGTAAAGAAATCCCAAAGAAAGGGAAAAGAAAGACCAAAGAAAGGGGAAAGAAAGCCCAAAGAAAGCCCAAAGAAAGGGGAAAGAAAGGGGAAAGAAGGCCCAAAGAAAGGGGAAAGAACAGACCAAAGAAAGGGAAAGAAAGCCCAAAGAAAGGGGAAAAAAAGCCCAAAGAAAGGGGAAAGAAAGCCCAAAGAAAAGGGGAAAGAAAGCCCAAAGAATGGGGAAAGAAAGTGGAAAGAAAGCCCAATGAAAGGGGAAAGAAAGGGGAAAGAAAGCCCAAGGAAAGGGGAAAGAAAGGGGAAAGAAAGCCCAAAGAAAGGGAAAAAAAGGGGGAAAGATAGCCCAAAGAAAGGGGAATAAAAGGGGAAAGAAATCCCAAACAAATCGGAAAGAAAGCCCAAAGAAAGTCCAAAGAAAGGGGAAAGAAAGGGGAAAGAAAGCCCAAAGAAATGGGAAAGAAAGGGGAATGAAAGCCCAAAGAAAGGGGAAAGAAAGGGGAAAGAAAGCCCAAAGAAAGCCCAAAGACAGGGGAATGAAAGCTCAAAGAAAGCCCAAAGTAAGGGGAAAGAATGCCCAAAGAAATGGGAAAGAAAGCCCAAAGAAAGGAGAGAGAAAGCCCAAAGAAAGGGGTAAGAAAGCACAAAGAAAGGGGAAATAAAGCCCATAGAAAGGAGAAAGAAAGGGGAAAGAAAGGGGAAAGAAAGCCCAAAGAAAGGGGAAAGCAAGCCCAAAGAAAGGGGAAAGCAAGCCCAAAGAAAGGGGAAAGAAAGCCCAAAGAAAGCCCAAAGAAAGCCGAAAGAAAGCCCAAAGAAAGGAGAAAGAAAGCCCAAAGAAAGGGGAAAGAAAGCCCAAAGAAAGGGGAAAGAAAGCACCAAGAATGGGGAAAGAAAGACCAAAGAAAGCCCAAAGAAAGGGGAAAGAAAGCCCAAAGAAAGGGGAAAGAAAGCCCAAAGAAAGACGATAGAAAGCCCATAGAAATGGGAAAGAAAGCCCAAAGAAAGCCCAAAGAAAGGGGAAAGAAAGCTCAAAGAAAGGGGAAAGAAAGCCCAAAGAAAGGGGAAAGAAAGCCCAAAGAAAGGGGAAAGAAAGCCCAAAGAAAGGGGAAAGAAAGACCAAAGAAAGGGGAAAGAAAGCTCAAAGAAAAGGGAAAGAAACCCCAAAGAAAGGGGAAAGAAACCCCAAAGAAAGGACAAAGAAAGCCCAAAGAAAGGGGAAAGAAAGCCCAAACAAAGGGGAAAGAAAGCCCAAAGAAAGCCCAAAGAAAGGGGAAAGAAAGCCCAAAGAAACCCCAAAGAAAGGGGAAAGAAAGCCCAAAGAAAGCCCAAAGAAAGGGGAAAGAAACCCCAAAGAAAGGGGAAAGAAAGGGGAAAGAAAGGGGAAAGAAAGGGGAAAGAAATGGGAAAGAAAGCCCAAAGAAAGGGGAAAGAAAGCCCAAAGAAAGGGGAAAGAAAGCCCAAAGAAAGGGGAAAGAAAGCCCAAAGAAATGGGAAAGAAAGCCCAAAGAAAGCCCAAAGAAAGGGGAAAGAAAGGGGAAAGAAAGCCCAAAGAAAGGGGAAAGAACAGACCAAAGAAAGGGGAAAGAAAGCCCAAAGAAAGGGGAAAGAAAGCCCAAAGAAAGCCCAAAGAAAGGGGAAAGAAAGCCCAAAGAAAGCCCAAAGAAACGGGAAAGAAAGCCCAAAGAAAGGGGAAAGAAAGGGGAAAGAAAGGGGAAAGAAAGTGGAATGAAAGGGGAAAGAAAGGGGAAAGAAAGGGGAAAGAAAGCCCAAAGAAAGGGGAAAGAAAGCCCAAGGAAAGAGGAAAGAAAGGGGAAAGAAAGCCCAAAGAAAGGGGAAAGAAAGCCCAAAGAAAGGGAAAAAAAGGGGGAAAGATACCCAAAGAAAGGGGAATAAAAGGGGAAAGAAAGCCCAAACAAAGGGGAAAGAAAGCCCAAAGAAAGTCCAAAGATAGGGGAAAGAAAGGGGAAAGAAAGCCCAAAGAAATGGGAAAGAAAGGGGAATGAAAGCCCAAAGAAAGGGGAAAGAAAGGGGAAAGAAAGCCCAAAGAAAGGGGAAAGAAAGCCCAAAGAAAGGGGAAAGAAAGCCCAAAGAAAGCCCAAAGAAAGCCCACAGAAAGCCCAAAGAAAGTTGAAAGAAAGCCCAAAGAAAGGGGAAAGAAAGCCCAAAGAAAGCCCAAAGAAAGCCCAAAGAAAGCCCAAAGAAAGCCCAAAGAAAGGGGAAAGAAAGCCCAAAGAAAGCCCAAAGAAAGGGGAAAGAAAGCCAAAAGAAAGGGGAAAGAAAGCCCAAAGAAAGGGGAAAGAAAGCCCAAAGAAAGCCCAAAGAAAGGGGAAAGAAAGCCCAAAGAAAGCCCAAAGAAAGGGGAAAAAAAGGGGAAAGAAAGCCCAAAGAAAGGGGAAGGAAAGACCAAAGAAAAGGGAAAGAAAGCTCAAAGAAAGGAGAAAGAAAGCCCAAAGAAAGGGGAAAGAAAGCCCAAAGAAAGGGGAAAGAAAGCCCAAAGAAAGCCTAAAGAAATGGGAAAGAAAGCCCAAAGAAAGCCCAAAGAAAGGGGAAAGAAAGCCCAAAGAAAGCCCAAAGAAAGGGGAAAGAAAGGGGAAAGAAAGGGGAAAGAAAGCCCAAAGAAAGGGGAAAGAACGCCCAAAGAAAGGGGAAAGAAAGCCCAAAGAAAGGGGAAAGAAAGCCCAAAGAAAGACGATAGAAAGCCCATAGAAATGGGAAAGAAAGCCCAAAGAAAGGGGAAAGAAAGCTCAAAGAAAGGGGAAAGAAAGCCCAAAGAAAGGGGAAAGAAAGCCCAAAGAAAGGGGAAAGAAAGGGGAAAGAAAGCCCAAAGAAAGGGGAAAGAAAGACCAAAGAAAGGGGAAAGAAAGCTCAAAGAAAATGGAAAGAAAGGGGAAAGAAAGCCCAAAGAAAGGGGAAAGAAGGACCAAAGAAAGGGGAAAGAAAGCTCAAAGAAAAGGGAAAGAAAGCCCAAAGAAAGGGGAAAGAAAGCCCAAAGAAAGGGGAAGGAAAGACCAAAGAAAGGGGAAAGAAAGCCCAAACAAAGGGGAAAGAAAGTCCAAAGAAAGCCCAAAGAAAGGGGAAAGAAAGCCCAAAGAAAGCCCAAAGAAAGGGGAAAGAAAGCCCAAAGAAAGCCCAAAGAAAGGGGAAAGAAACCCCAAAGAAAGGGGAAAGAAAGGGGAAAGAAAGGGGAAAGAAAGGGGAAAGAAAAGGGAAAGAAATGGGAAAGAAAGCCCAAAGAAAGGGGAAAGAAAGCCCAAAGAAAGGGGAAAGAAAGCCCAAAGAAAGGGGAAAGAAAGACCAAAGAAAGGGGAAAGAAAGCCCAAAGAAAGCCCAAAGAAAGGGGAAAGAAAGGGGAAAGAAAGCCCAAAGAAAGGGGAAAGAACAGACCAAAGAAAGGGGAAAGAAAGCCCAAAGAAAGGGGAAAGAAAGCCCAAAGAAAGCCCAAAGAAAGGGGAAAGAAAGCCCAAAGAAAGCCCAAAGAAAGGGGAAAGAAAGCCCAAAGAAAGGGGAAAGAAAGGGGAAAGAAAGGGGAAAGGAAGTGGAAAGAAAGGGGAAAGAAAGGGGAAAGAAAGGGGAAAGAAAGCCCAAAGAAAGGGGAAAGAAAGCCCAAAGAAAGGGAAAAAAAGGGGGAAAGATAGCCCAAAGAAAGGGGAATAAAAGGGGAAAGAAAGCCCAAACAAAGGGGAAAGAAAGCCCAAAGAAAGTCCAAAGAAAGGGGAAAGAAAGGGGAAAGAAAGCCCAAAGAAATTGGAAAGAAAGGGGAATGAAAGCCCAAAGAAAGGGGAAAGAAAGGGGAAAGAGAGCCCAAAGAAAGCCCAAAGACAGGGTAAAGAAAGCCCAAAAAAAGCCCAAAGAAAGGGGAAAGAAAGCCCAAAGAAATGGGAAAGAAAGCCCAAAGAAAGGGGAAAGAAAGCCCAAAGAAAGGGGAAAGAAAGCCCAAAGAAAGGGGAAAGAAAGCCCAAAGAAAGCCCACAGAAAGCCCAAAGAAAGTTGAAAGAAACCCAAAGAAAGGGGAAAGAAAGCCCAAAGAAAGCCCAAAGAAAGGGGAAAGAAAGCCCAAAGAAAGCCCAAAGAAAGCCCAAAGAAAGGGGAAAGAAAGCCCAAAGAAAGCCCATAGAAAGGGGAAAGAAAGCCCAAAGAAAGCCCAAAGAAAGCCCAAAGAAAGCCCAAAGAAAGGGGAAAGAAAGCCCAAAGAAAGGGGAAGGAAAGACCAAAGAAAGGGGAAAGAAAGCCCAAAGAAAGCCCAAAGAAAGGGGAACGAAAGCCCAAAGAAAGCCCACAGAAAGCCCAAAGAAAGTTGAAAGAAACCCAAAGAAAGGGGAAAGAAAGCCCAAAGAAAGCCCAAAGAAAGGGGAAAGAAAGCCCAAAGAAAGGGGAAAGAAAGCCCAAAGAAAGGGGAAAGAAAGCCCAAAGAAAGCCCAAAGAAAGGGGAAAGAAAGGCCAAAGAAAGCCCAAAGAAAGGGGAAAGAAAGGGGAAAGAAAGCCCAAAGAAAGGGGAAGGAAAGACCAAAGAAAGGGAAAAGAAAGCTCAAAGAAAGGAGAAAGAAAGCCCAAAGAAAGCCTAAAGAAATGGGAAAGAAAGCCCAAAGAAAGCCCAAAGAAAGGGGAAAAAAAGCCCAAAGAAAGCACAAAGAAAGGGGAAAGAAAGCCCAAAGAAAGCCCAAAGAAAGGGGAAAGAAACCCCAAAGAAAGGGGAAAGAAAGGGGAAAGAAAGGGGAAAGAAAGCCCAAAGAAAGGGGAAAGAAAGCCCAAAGAAAGGGGAAAGAAAGCCCAAGGAAAGGGAAAAGAAAGACCAAAGAAAGGGGAAAGAAAGCCCAAAGAAAGCCCAAAGAAAGGGGAAAGAAAGGGGAAAGAAAGCCCAAAGAAAGGGGAAAGAACAGACCAAAGAAAGGGGAAAGAAAGCCCAAAGAAAGGGGAAAAAAAGCCCAAAGAAAGGGGAAAGAAAGCCCAAAGAAAAGGGGAAAGAAAGCCCAAAGAAAGCCCAAAGAAAGGGGAAAGAAAGGGGAAAGAAAGCCCAAAGAAAGGGAAAAAAAGGGGGAAAGATAGCCCAAAGAAAGGGGAATAAAAGGGGAAAGAAATCCCAAACAAAGGGGAAAGAAAGCCCAAACAAAGTCCAAAGAAAGGGGAAAGAAAGGGGAAAGAAAGCCCAAAGAAATGGGAAAGAAAGGGGAATGAAAGCCCAAAGAAAGGGGAAAGAAAGGGGAAAGAAAGCCCAAAGAAAGCCCAAAGACAGGGGAATGAAAGCTCAAAGAAAGCCCAAAGAAAGGGGAAAGAATGCCCAAAGAAATGGGAAAGAAAGCCCAAAGAAAGGAGAGAGAAAGCCCAAAGAAAGGGGAAAGAAAGCACAAAGAAAGGGGAAATAAAGCCCAAAGAAAGGAGAAAGAAAGGGGAAAGAAAGGGGAAAGAAAGCCCAAAGAAAGGGGAAATCAAGCCCAAAGAAAGGGGAAAGCAAGCCCAAAGAAAGGGGAAAGAAAGCCCAAAGAAAGCCCAAAGAAAGCCGAAAGAAAGACCAAAGAAAGGAGAAAGAAAGCCCAAAGAAAGGGGAAAGAAAGCCCAAAGAAAGGGGAAAGAAAGCACCAAGAATGGGGAAAGAAAGCCCAAAGAAAGCCCAAAGAAAGGGGAAAGAAAGGGGAAAGAAAGCCCAAAGAAAGCGAAAAGAAAGCCCAAAGAAAGACGATAGAAAGCCCATAGAAATGGGAAAGAAAGCCCAAAGAAAGCCCAAAGAAAGGGGAAATAAAGCTCAAAGAAAGGGGAAAGAAAGCCCAAAGAAAGGGGAAAGAAAGCCCAAAGAAAGGGGAAAGAAAGCCCAAAGAAAGGGGAAAGAAAGCCCAAAGAAAGGGGAAAGAAAGCTCAAAGAAAAGGGAAAGAAAGGGGAAAGAAAGCCCAAAGAAAGGGGAAAGAAAGACCAAAGAAAGGGGAAAGAAAGCTCAAAGAAAAGTGAAAGAAAGCCCAAAGAAAGGGGAAAGAAACCCCAAGGAAAGGAGAAAGAAAGCCCAAAGAAAGGGGAAAGAAAGCCCAAAGAAAGCCCAAAGAAAGGGGAAAGAAAGCCCAAAGAAAGGGGAAAGAAAGCCCAAAGAAAGGGGAAAGAAAGGGGAAAGAAAGTGGAAAGAAAGGGGAAAGAAAGGGGAAAGAAAGTGGAAAGAAAGGGGAAAGAAAGGGGAAAGAAAGGAGAAAGAAAGCCCAAAGAAAGGGGAAAGAAAGCCCAAGGAAAGAGGAAAGAAAGGGGAAAGAAAGCCCAAAGAAAGGGGAAAGAAATCCCAAAGAAAGGGGAAAGAAATCCCAAAGAAAGGGGAAAGAAAGCCCAAAGAAAGATGAAAGAAAGCCCAAAGAAAGATGAAAGAAAGCCCAAAGAAAGCCAAAAGAAAGGGGAAAGAAAGCCCAAAGAAAGGGGAAAGAAAGCCCAAAGAAAGCCCAAAGAAAGGGGAAAAAAAGCCCAAAGAAAGGGGAAAGAAAGGGGAAAGAAAGCCCAAAGAAAGGGAAAAGAAAGCCCAAAGAAAGGGGAAAGAAAGCCCAAAGAAAGCCCAAAGAAAGGGGAAAGAAAGGGTAAAGAAAGCCCATAGAAAGGGGAAAGAAAGCCCAAGGAAAGGGAAAAGAAAGCCCAAAGAAACGGGAAAAAAAGCCCAAAAAAAGGGGAAAGAAAGCCCAAAGAAAGGGGAAAGAAAGCCCAAAGAAAGGGGAAAGAAAGCCCAAAGACAGGGGAAAGAATGCCCAAAGAAAGGGGAAAGAAAGCCCAAAGAAAGCCCAAAGAAAGCCCAAAGAAAGGGGAAAGAAACCCCAAAGAAAGGGGAAAGAAAGGGGAAAGAAAGGGGAAAGAAATTGGAAAGAAAGCCCAAAGAAAGGGGAAAGAAAGCCCAAAGAAATGGGAAAGAAAGTGGAATGAAAGCCCAAAGAAAGGGGAAAGAAAGGGGAAAGAGAGCCGAAAGAAAGCCCAAAGACAGGGTAAAGAAAGCCCAAAAAAAGCCCAAAGAAAGGGGAAAGAAAGCCCAAAGAAATGGGAAAGAAAGCCCAAAGAAAGGGGAAAGAAAGCCCAAAGAAAGGGGAAAGAAAGCCCAAAGAAAGGGGAAAGAAAGCCCAAAGAAAGCCCACAGAAAGCCCAAAGAAAGTTGAAAGAAACCCAAAGAAAGGGGAAAGAAAGCCCAAAGAAAGCCCAAAGAAAGGGGAAAGAAAGCCCAAAGAAAGCCCAAAGAAAGCCCAAAGAAAGGGGAAAGAAAGCCCAAAGAAAGGGGAAAGAAAGCCCAAAGAAAGGGGAAAGAAAGCCCAAAGAAAGGGGAAAGAAAGCCCAAAGAAAGCCCAAAGAAAGGGGAAAGAAAGCCCAAAGAAAGCCCAAAGAAAGGGGAAAGAAAGGGGAAAGAAAGCCCAAAGAAAGGGGAAGGAAAGACCAATGAAAGGGGAAAGAAAGCCCAAAGAAAGCCCAAAGAAAGGGGAAAGAAAGCCCAAAGAAAGCCCACAGAAAGCCCAAAGAAAGTTGAAAGAAACCCAAAGAAAGGGGAAAGAAAGCCCAAAGAAAGCCCAAAGAAAGGGGAAAGAAAGCCCAAAGAAAGGGGAAAGAAAGCCCAAAGAAAGGGGAAAGAAAGCCCAAAGAAAGCCCAAAGAAAGGGGAAAGAAAGGCCAAAGAAAGCCCAAAGAAAGGGGAAAGAAAGGGGAAAGAAAGCCCAAAGAAAGGGGAAGGAAAGACCAAATAAAGGGAAAAGAAAGCTCAAAGAAAGGAGAAAGAAAGCCCAAAGAAAGCCTAAAGAAATGGGAAAGAAAGCCCAAAGAAAGCCCAAAGAAAGGGGAAAAAAAGCCCAAAGAAAGCACAAAGAAAGGGGAAAGAAAGCCCAAAGAAAGCCCAAAGAAAGGGGAAAGAAACCCCAAAGAAAGGGGAAAGAAAGGGGAAAGAAAGGGGAAAGAAAGCCCAAAGAAAGGGGAAAGAAAGCCCAAAGAAAGGGGAAAGAAAGCCCAAGGAAAGGGAAAAGAAAGACCAAAGAAAGGGGAAAGAAAGCCCAAAGAAAGCCCAAAGAAAGGGGAAAGAAAGGGGAAAGAAAGCCCAAAGAAAGGGGAAAAAAAGCCCAAAGAAAGGGGAAAGAAAGCCCAAAGAAAAGGGGAAAGAAAGCCCAAAGAAAGCCCAAAGAAAGGGGAAAGAAAGGGGAAAGAAAGCCCAAAGAAAGGGAAAAAAAGGGGGAAAGATAGCCCAAAGAAAGGGGAATAAAAGGGGAAAGAAATCCCAAACAAAGGGGAAAGAAAGCCCAAAGAAAGTCCAAAGAAAGGGGAAAGAAAGGGGAAAGAAAGCCCAAAGAAATGGGAAAGAAAGGGGAATGAAAGCCCAAAGAAAGGGGAAAGAAAGGGGAAAGAAAGCCCAAAGAAAGCCCAAAGACAGGGGAATGAAAGCTCAAAGAAAGCCCAAAGAAAGGGGAAAGAATGCCCAAAGAAATGGGAAAGAAAGCCCAAAGAAAGGAGAGAGAAAGCCCAAAGAAAGGGGAAAGAAAGCACAAAGAAAGGGGAAATAAAGCCCAAAGAAAGGAGAAAGAAAGGGGAAAGAAAGGGGAAAGAAAGCCCAAAGAAAGGGGAAATCAAGCCCAAAGAAAGGGGAAAGCAAGCCCAAAGAAAGGGGAAAGAAAGCCCAAAGAAAGCCCAAAGAAAGCCGAAAGAAAGCCCAAAGAAAGGAGAAAGAAAGCCCAAAGAAAGGGGAAAGAAAGCCCAAAGAAAGGGGAAAGAAAGCACCAAGAATGGGGAAAGAAAGCCCAAAGAAAGCCCAAAGAAAGGGGAAAGAAAGGGGAAAGAAAGCCCAAAGAAAGCGGAAAGAAAGCCCAAAGAAAGACGATAGAAAGCCCATAGAAATGGGAAAGAAAGCCCAAAGAAAGCCCAAAGAAAGGGGAAATAAAGCTCAAAGAAAGGGGAAAGAAAGCCCAAAGAAAAGGGAAAGAAAGCCCAAAGAAAGGGGAAAGAAAGACCAAAGAAAGGGGAAAGAAAGCTCAAAGAAAAGGGAAAGAAAGGGGAAAGAAAGCCCAAAGAAAGGGGAAAGAAAGACCAAAGAAAGCCCAAAGAAAGGGGAAAGAAAGCGCGAAGAAAGCCCAAAGAAAGGGGAAAGAAACCCCAAGGAAAGGAGAAAGAAAGCCCAAAGAAAGGGGAAAGAAAGCCCAAAAAAAGGGGAAAGAAAGCCCAAAGAAAGCCCAAAGAAAGGGGAAAGAAAGCCCAAAGAAAGGGGAAAGAAAGGGGAAAGAAAGTGGAAAGAAAGGGGAAAGAAAGGGGAAAGAAAGTGGAAAGAAAGGGGAAAGAAAGGGGAAAGAAAGGAGAAAGAAAGCCCAAAGAAAGGGGAAAGAAAGCCCAAGGAAAGGGAAAAGAAAGACCAAAGAAAGGGGAAAGAAAGCCCAAAGAAAGCCCAAAGAAAGGGGAAAGAAAGGGGAAAGAAAGCCCAAAGAAAGGGGAAAGAACAGACCAAAGAAAGGGGAAAGAAAGCCCAAAGAAAGGGGAAAAGAAGCCCAAAGAAAGGGGAAAGAAAGCCCAAAGAAAAGGGGAAAGAAAGCCCAAAGAAAGCCCAAAGAAAGGGGAAAGAAAGGGGAAAGAAAGCCCAAAGAAAGGGAAAAAAAGGGGGAAAGATAGCCCAAAGAAAGGGGAATAAAAGGGGAAAGAAATCCCAAACAAAGGGGAAAGAAAGCCCAAAGAAAGTCCAAAGAAAGGGGAAAGAAAGGGGAAAGAAAGCCCAAAGAAATGGGAAAGAAAGGGGAATGAAAGCCCAAAGAAAGGGGAAAGAAAGGGGAAAGAAAGCCCAAAGAAAGCCCAAAGACAGGGGAATGAAAGCTCAAAGAAAGCCCAAAGAAAGGGGAAAGAATGCCCAAAGAAATGGGAAAGAAAGCCCAAAGAAAGGAGAGAGAAAGCCCAAAGAAAGGGGAAAGAAAGCACAAAGAAAGGGGAAACAAAGCCCAAAGAAAGGAGAAAGAAAGGGGAAAGAAAGGGGAAAGAAAGCCCAAAGAAAGGGGAAAGAAAGCCCAAAGAAAGCCCAAAGAAAGCCGAAAGAAAGCCCAAAGAAAGGAGAAAGAAAGCCCAAAGAAAGGGGAAAGAAAGCCCAAAGAAAGGGGAAAGAAAGCACCAAGAATGGGGAAAGAAAGCCCAAAGAAAGCCCAAAGAAAGGGGAAAGAAAGGGGAAAGAAAGCCCAAAGAAAGCGGAAAGAAAGCCCAAAGAAAGACGATAGAAAGCCCATAGAAATGGGAAAGAAAGCCCAAAGAAAGCCCAAAGAAAGGGGAAATAAAGCTCAAAGAAAGGGGAAAGAAAGCCCAAAGAAAGGGGAAAGAAAGCCCAAAGAAAGGGGAAAGAAAGCCCAAAGAAAGGGGAAAGAAAGACCAAAGAAAGGGGAAAGAAAGCTCAAAGAAAAGGGAAAGAAAGGGGAAAGAAAGCCCAAAGAAAGGGGAAAGAAAGACCAAAGAAAGGGGAAAGAAAGCTCAAAGAAAAGGGAAAGAAAGCCCAAAGAAAGGGGAAAGAAACCCCAAGGAAAGGAGAAAGAAAGCCCAAAGAAAGGGGAAAGAAAGCCCAAAAAAAGGGGAAAGAAAGCCCAAAGAAAGCCCAAAGAAAGGGGAAAGAAAGCCCAAAGAAAGGGGAAAGAAAGGGGAAAGAAAGTGGAAAGAAAGGGGAAAGAAAGGGGAAAGAAAGTGGAAAGAAAGGGGAAAGAAAGGGGAAAGAAAGGGGAAAGAAAGGAGAAAGAAAGCCCAAAGAAAGGGGAAAGAAAGCCCAAGGAAAGAGGAAAGAAAGGGGAAAGAAAGCCCAAAGAAAGGGGAAAGAAATCCCAAAGAAAGGGGAAAGAAATCCCAAAGAAAGGGGAAAGAAAGCCCAAAGAAAGATGAAAGAAAGCCCAAAGAAAGATGAAAGAAAGCCCAAAGAAAGCCCAAAGAAAGGGGAAAGAAAGCCCAAAGAAAGGGGAAAGAAAGCCCAAAGAAAGCCCAAAGAAAGGGGAAAGAAAGCCCAAAGAAAGGGGAAAGAAACGGGAAAGAAAGGGGAAAGAAAGCCCAAAGAAAGGGGAAAGAAAGCCCAAAGAAAGGGGAAAGAAAGCCCAAAGAAAGCCCAAAGAAAGGGGAAAGAAAGGGGAAAGAAAGCCCAAGGAAAGGGGAAAGAAAGCCCAAGGAAAGGGGAAAGAAAGCCCAAAGAAAGCCCAAAGAAAGCCCAAAGAAAGGGGAAAGAAACCCCAAAGAAAGGGGAAAGAAAGGGGAAAGAAAGGGGAAAGAAATTGGAAAGAAAGCCCAAAGAAAGGGGAAAGAAAGCCCAAAGAAAGGGGAAAGAAAGCCCAAAGAAAGCCCAAAGAAAGGGGAAAGAAAGCTCAAAGAAAGGGGAAAGAAAGCCCAAAGAAAGGGGAAAGAAAGTCCAAAGAATGCCCAAAGAAAGGGGAAAGAAAGCCCAAAGAAAGGGGAAAGAAAGCCCAAAGACAGGGGAAAGAATGCCCATAGAAAGGGGAAAGAAAGCCCAAAGAAAGCCCAAAGAAAGCCCAAAGAAAGGGGAAAGAAACCCCAAAGAAAGGGGAAAGAAAGCCCAAAGAAAGGGGAAAGAAATTGGAAAGAAAGCCCAAAGAAAGCCCAAAGGAAGGGGAAAGAAAGCTCAAAGAAAGGGGAAAGAAAGCCCAAAGAAAGGGGAAAGAAAGCCCAAAGAAAGGGCAAAGAAAGACAAGGTAAGGCAAGGCAAAATTTCAAAGTAAGGAAATGCAATGCAAATCAAAATTGCAAGGCAAGGCAAAAGGGCAAAGCAAGGCACGTAAAGGCAAGGCAAGGCAATGCAAAAGGACAAAGCAAGACAAGGAAATGCAAGGCAAAAGGGCAAAGCAAGGCAAGGCAAAAAGGAAAAGTAAAGCAAGGCAAGGGAAGGCAAAAGGGCAAAGCAAGACATGGAAAGGCAAGGCAAGGCAAAGCAAAAGGGAAAAGCAAGGCAAGGCAAGGTAAGTCAAAAGGGCAATGCAAGGAAAGGCAAAATGGCAAAGCAAGGCAAGGCAAAAGGGCAAAGCAAGTCAAGGCATGGTAAGGCAAAAGGGCAAAGCAAGGGAAGGCAAGGCAAAAGAGCAAAGCAAAGCAAGGCATGGCAAAAGGGCAAAGCATGGCAAGGAAAGGCAAGGCAAAAGGGCAAAGCATGTCAATGCAAGGCAAAACAAAAAGGCAAAGCCAGACAAGGTAAGGCAAGGCAAAATGTCAAAGTAAGGCAAGGCAAGGGAATGCAAAAGGGCAAAGCAAGGCAAGTCAAAACGGAAAAGTAAAGCAAGACAAGGGAAGGCAAAAGGGCAAAGCAAGGCAAGGCAAAAAGGAAAAGTAAAGCAAGGCAAGGGAAGGCAAAAGGGCAAAGCAAGGCATGGAAAGGCAAGGCAAGGCAAGGGAAAAGGGCAAAGCAAGGCAAGGTAAGGCAAAAGGGCAATGCAAGGAAAGGCAAAATGGCAAAGCTAGGCAAGGCAAAAGGGAAAAGCATAGCAAGACAAGGCAAGGAAAAAGAGCAAAGCAAGGCAAGGCAAAACGGTAAAGTAAGTAAAGGCAAGGGAATGCAAAAGGGCAAAGCAAGGCAAGTCAAAACGGAAAGGTAAAGCAAGACAAGGGAAGGAAAAAGGGCAAAGCATGGCAAGGAAAGGCAAGGCAAAAGGGCAAAGCATGTCAAGGCAAGGCAAAGCAAAAGGGCAAAGCCAGACAAGGTAAGGCAAGGCAAAATGTCAAAGTAAGGCATTGTAATGCAAATCAAAAGGGCAAAGCAAGGCATGGCAAGGAAAAAGGGCAAAGCAAGACATGGAAAAGCAAGGCAAGGCAAAGCAAAAGGGAAAAGCAAGACAAGGTTAGGCAAGGCAAAATGTCAAAGTAAGGCAATGCAATGCAAATCAAAAGGGCAAAGCAAGGCATGGCAAGGAAAAAGGGCAAAGCAAGGCATGGAAAGGCAAGGCAAGGCAAGGGAAAAGGGCAAAGCAAGGCAAGGTAAGGCAAAAGGGCAATGCAAGGAAAGGCAAAATGGCAAAGCAAGGCAAGGCAAAAGGGCAAAGCATGGCAAGGCAAGGCAAGGAAAAAGGGCAAGGCAAGGCAAGGGAAAACTGCAAAGCAAGGCTAGGCAATGTAAGGCAAAAGGGCAAAGCAAGGCAAGGCAAGACAAAAGGGCAAAGGAAGGCAAGGCAAGGCAAAAGGGGAAAGCAAGGCAAGGCAAAATGGCAATGCAATTCAAGGCAAGGTAAGAGAAAAGGGCAAAGCAAGGCAAGGAATAAGAGCAAAGCATGTCACGGCAAGGAAAAGGTCAGAAGAAAGGCAAGGCAAATCAGGGCAAAAGGAGAAAGGAAGGCAAGGCAAGAGAAAGCAAGGAGGCAAAGCAAGGCAAGGCAAGGCAAAAGGGCAAAGCAAGGCAAGGTAAAAGGGCAAAGAAGGGCAAATCAAGGCAAAGCAAGGCAAAAGTACAAAGAAAGGTAAGGCAAGGCAAGACAAAAGGGCAATGCAAGGCAAGGCCGGGAAAAAGGGCAAATCAAGGCAAGGCAAATCAAGGCAAAAGGACAAACCAAAGCAAGGCCAGACAAGGCAAAAGGGCAAAGCATGGCAAGGCAAGGCAAACGGGAAAAGCAATGCAAGGGAAGGCAAAATAGCAAAGCAAGGCAAGGCAAACCGGCAAAGCATGACAAGGCAAGGCAAGGCAAAAGGGCAAAGCAAGTCAAGGCAAGGTAAGGAAAAAGGGCAATGCAAGAAAAGGCAAAATGGCAAAGCAAGGCAAGGCAAAAGAGCAAAGCAAGGGAAGGCAAGGCAAAAGGGAAAAGCAAGGAAAGGAAAGGCAAGGCAAAAAGGCAAAGAATGACAAGGCAAGGCAAGGCAAAAGGGCAAAGCATGGCAAGGCAAGGCAAAGCAAAAGGGCAAAGCACGACAAGGTAGGACAAGGCAAAATGTCAAAGTAAGGCAATGCAATGCCAATCAAAAGGGAAAAGCAAGTCATGGCAAGGAGAAAGGGCAAAGCAAGCCATGGAAAGGCAAGGCAAGGCAAGGGAAAAGGGCTAAGCAAGGCAAGGAAAGGCAAGGCAAAAGGGCAAAGCAAGGCAAGGCAAAACGGCAAAGCATGACAAGGCAAGGCAAGGCAAAAGGGCAAAGCAAGGGGAGGCAAGGCAAAAGGGAAAAGCAAGGAAAGGAAAGTCAAGGCAAAAGGGCAAAGTGACGCATGGCAAAAGGGCAAAGCATGACAAGGCAAGGCAAAATGTCAAAGTAAGGCAATGCAATGCAAATCAAAACGGCAAAACAAGGCAAGGAAAGGCAAAAGGGCAAAGATAGACATGGAAAGGCAAGGCAAGGCAAATCAAAAGGGCAAAGCAAGTTAAGGCAAGGTAAGGGAAAAGGGCAAATCAAGGGAAGGCAAGGCAAAAGAGCAAAGCAAGGGAAGGCAAGGCAAAAGGGAAAAGCAAGGAAGGGAAAGGCAAGACAAAAGGGCAAAGCAAGGCATGGCAAAAGGGCGAAGCATGGCAAGGCAAGGCAAGGCAAAAGGGCAAAGCATGGCAAGGAAAGGCAAAGCAAAAGAGCAAAGCAAGACGAGGTAAGGCAAGGCAAAATGTCAAAGTAAGGCAATGTATGCAAATCAAAACGGCAAAGCAAGGCATGGCAAGGAAAAAGGGCAAAGCAAGGCATGGAAAGGCAAGGCAAGGCAAGGGAAAAGGGCAAAGCAAGGCAAGGAAAGGCAAGGCAAAAGGGGAAAGCAAAGCAAGGCAAGGCAAAAGGATAAGCAAGACACGTCAAGGCAAGGCAAAGATGAAAGTAAGGCAATGCAAGGCAAATCAAAACGGCAAAACAAGGCAAGGCAAGGCAAAAAGGCAAAGCAAGGCAAGGCAAAACGGCAAAGTAAGGCAAGGCAAGGGAAGGCAAAAGGGCAAAGCAAGGCATGGAAAAACGGAAAAGTAAAGCAAGGCAAGGGAAGGCAAAAGGGCAAAGCAAGACATGGAAAGGCAAGGCAAGGCAAAGCAAAAGGTAAAAGCAAGGCAAGGCAAGGTAAGTCAAAAGGGCAATGCAAGGAAAGGCAAAATGGCAAAGCAAGGCAAGGCAAAACGGCAAAGCATGACAAGGCAAGGCAAGGCAAAAGGGCAAAGCAAGTCAAGGCAAGGTAAGGCAAAAGTGCAAAGCAAGGGAAGGCAAGGCAAAAGAGCAAAGCAAGGGAAGGCAAGGCAAAAGGGAAAAGCAAGGAAAGGAAAGGCAAGGCAAAAGGGCAAAGCAAGGCATGGCAAAAGGACAGAGCATGACAAGGCAAGGCAAGGCAAAAGGGCAAAGCATGGCAAGGCAAGGCAAAGCAAAAGGGCAAAGCAAGACAAGGTAAGGCAAGGCAAAATGTCAAAGTAAGGCAATGTAAGGCAAATCAAAAGGGCAAAGCAAGGCATGGCAAGGAAAAAGGGCAAAGCAAGGCAAGGCAAAACGGCAAAATAAGGCAAGGCAAGGGAATGCAAAAGGGCAAAGCAAGGCAAGTCAAAACGGAAAAGTAAAGCAAGACAAGGGAAGGCAAAAGGGCAAAGCAAGACATGGAAAGGCAAGGCAAGGCAAAGCAAAAGGGCAAAGCAAGACAAGGTAAGGCAAGGCAAAATGTCAAAGTAAGGCAATGCAATGCAAATCAAAAGGGCAAAGCAAGGCATGGCAAGGAAAAAGGGCAAAGCAAGGCATGGAAAGGCAAAGCAAAAGGGGAAAGCAAAGCGAGACAAGGCAAAAGGATAAGCAAGACACGTCAAGGCAAGGCAAGGATGAAAGTAAGGCAATGCAAGGCAAATCAAAAGGGCAAAACAAGGCAAGGCAAGGCAAAAGAGGAAAGCAAGGCAAGGCAAAACGGCAAAGTAAGGCAAGGCAAGGGAAGGCAAAAGTGCAAGCAAGGCAAGTCAAAACGGAAAAGTAAAGCAAGACAAGGGAAGGCAAAAGGGCAATGCAAGGAAAGGCAAAATGGCAAAGCAAGGCAAGGCAAAACGGCAAAGCATGACAAGGCAAGGCAAGGCAAAAGGGCAAAGCAAGTCAAGGCAAGGTAAGGCAAAAGTGCAAAGCAAGGGAAGGCAAGGCAAAAGAGCAAAGCAAGGGAAGGCAAGGCAAAAGGGAAAAGCAAGGAAAGGAAAGGCAAGGCAAAAGGGCAAAGCAAGGCATGGCAAAAGGACAGAGCATGACAAGGCAAGGCAAGGCAAAAGGGCAAAGCATGGCAAGGCAAGGCAAAGCAAAAGGGCAAAGCAAGACAAGGTAAGGCAAGGCAAAATGTCAAAGTAAGGCAATGTAAGGCAAATCAAAAGGGCAAAGCAAGGCATGGCAAGGAAAAAGGGCAAAGCAAGGCAAGGCAAAACGGCAAAATAAGGCAAGGCAAGGGAATGCAAAAGGGCAAAGCAAGGCAAGTCAAAACGGAAAAGTAAAGCAAGACAAGGGAAGGCAAAAGGGCAAAGCAAGACATGGAAAGGCAAGGCAAGGCAAAGCAAAAGGGCAAAGCAAGACAAGGTAAGGCAAGGCAAAATGTCAAAGTAAGGCAATGCAATGCAAATCAAAAGGGCAAAGCAAGGCATGGCAAGGAAAAAGGGCAAAGCAAGGCATGGAAAGGCAAAGCAAAAGGGGAAAGCAAAGCGAGACAAGGCAAAAGGATAAGCAAGACACGTCAAGGCAAGGCAAGGATGAAAGTAAGGCAATGCAAGGCAAATCAAAAGGGCAAAACAAGGCAAGGCAAGGCAAAAGAGGAAAGCAAGGCAAGGCAAAACGGCAAAGTAAGGCAAGGCAAGGGAAGGCAAAAGTGCAAGCAAGGCAAGTCAAAACGGAAAAGTAAAGCAAGACAAGGGAAGGCAAAAGGGCAAAGCAAGGCATGGAAAGGCAAGGCAAGGCAATGCAGAAGGTCAAAGCAAGGCAAGGCAAGGTAAGGCAAAAGGGGAAACCAAAGCAAGACAAGGCAAAAGAATAAGCAAGACACGTCAAGGCAAGGCAAAGATCAAAGTAAGGCAATGCAAGGCAAATCAAAACGGCAAAACAAGGCAAGGCAAAAGGGCAAAGAAAGGCAAGGCAAAACGGCAAAGCATGACAAGGCAAGGCAGGGCAAAAGGGCAAAGCAAGTCAAGGCAAGGTAAGGCAAAAGGGCAATGCAAGGAAAGGCAAAATGGCAAAGCAAGGCAAGGCAAAAGGGCAAAGCATGGCAAGGCATGGTAAAAGGGGAAAGCAAGGTAAGGCAAGGGAAGGTAAAAGGGAAAAGCAAGGGAAGGCAAGGAAAAAGAGCAAAGCAAGGGAAGGCAAGGCAAAAGGGAAAAGCAAGAAAAGGAAATGCAAGGAAAAAGGGCAAAGCGAGGCATAGCAAAAGGGCAAAGCATGACAAGGCAAGGCAAGGCAAAAGGGCAAAGCATGGCAAGGCAAGGCAAAGCAAAAGGGCAAAGCAAGACAAGGTAAGGCAAGGCAAGGGAAGGCAAAAGAGCAAAGATAGGCAAGGGAAAAAGGAAAAGTAAAGCAAGGCAAGGGAAGGCAAAAGGGCAAAGCAAGACATGGAAAGGCAAGGCAAGGCAAAGCAAAAGGGAAAAGCAAGGCAAGGCAAGGTAAGTCAAAAGGGCAATGCAAGGAAAGGCAAAATGGCAAAGCAAGGCAAGGCAAAAGGGCAAAGCAAGTCAAGGCATGGTAAGGCAAAAGGGCAAAGCAAGGGAAGGCAAGGCAAAAGAGCAAAGCAAAGCAAGGAAAGGAAAGGCAAAAGGGCAAAGCATGGCAAGGAAAGGCAAGGCAAAAGGGCAAAGCATGTCAAGGCAAGGCAAAGCAAAAAGGCAAAGCCAGACAAGGTAAGGCAAGGCAAAATGTCAAAGTAAGGCAAGGCAAGGGAATGCAAAAGGGCAAAGCAAGGCAAGTCAAAACGGAAAAGTAAAGCAAGACAAGGGAAGGCAAAAGGGCAAAGCAAGGCAAGGCAAAAAGGAAAAGTAAAGCAAGGCAAGGGAAGGCAAAAGAACAAAGCAAGGCATGGAAAGGCAAGGCAAGGCAAGGGAAAAGGGCAAAGCAAGGCAAGGTAAGGCAAAAGGGCAATGCAAGGAAAGGCAAAATGGCAAAGCTAGGCAAGGCAAAAGGGAAAAGCATAGCAAGACAAGGCAAGGAAAAAGAGCAAAGCAAGGCAAGGCAAAACGGTAAAGTAAGGCAAGGCAAGGGAATGCAAAAGGGCAAAGCAAGGCAAGTCAAAACGGAAAGGTAAAGCAAGACAAGGGAAGGCAAAAGGGCAAAGCATGGCAAGGCAAGGCAAAGCAAAAGGGCAAAGCAAGACAAGGTAAGGCAAGGCAAATGTGAAAGTAAGACAATGTAATGCAAATCAAAAGGGCAAAGCAAGGCATGGCAAGGAAAAAGGGCAAAGCAAGGCATGGAAAGGCAAGGCAAGGCAAGGGAAAAGGGCAAACAAGGCAAGGTACGGCAAAAGGGCAATGCAAGGAAAGGCAAAATGGCAAAGCAAGGCAAGGCAAAAGGGAAAAGCATGGCAAGACAAGGCAAGGAAAAAGGGTAAGGCAAGGCAAGGGAAAACTGCAAAGCAAGGCTAGGCAATGTAAGGCAAAAGGGCAAAGCAAGGCAAAGCAAGACAAAAGGGCAAAGGAAGGCAAGGCAAGGCAAAAGGGGAAAGCAAGGTAAGACAAGGGAAGGCAAAATGGCAAAGCAAAGGAAGGCAAGGCAAAAGAGCAAAGCAAGGGAAGGCAAGGCAAAAGAGAAAAGCAAGTCAAGGCAAGGTAAGAGAAAAGGGAAGGAAAGGGAAGGGAAGGAAAAAGAGCACAGCATGTCACGGCAAGGCAAAAGGTCAGAAGAAAGGCAAGGCAAATCAGGGCAAAAGGAGAAAGGAAGGCAAGGCAAGAGAAAGCAAGGAGGCAAAGCAAGGCAAGGCAAGGCAAAAGGGCAAAGCAAGGCAAGGTAAAAGTGCAAAGAAGGGCAAATCAAGGCAAAGCAAGGCAAAAGTACAAAGCAAGGTAAGGTAAGGCAAGACAAAAGGGCAATGCAAGGCAAGGCCGGGAAAAAGGGCAAATCAAGGCAAGGCAAATCAAGGTAAAAGGGCAAACCAAAGCAAGGCCAGACAAGGCAAAAGGGCAAAGCATGGCAAGGCAAGGCAAACGGGAAAAGCAATGCAAGGGAGGCAAAATGGCAAAGCAAGGCAAGGCAAACCGGCAAAGCATGACAAGGCAAGGCAAGGCAAAAGGGCAAAGCAAGTCAAGGCAAGGTAAGGAAGAAGGGCAATGCAAGAAAAGGCAAAATGATAAGCAAGGCAAGGCAAAAGGGCAAAGCATGGCTAGGCAAGGCAAAAGGGGAAAGCAAGGTAAGACAAGGTAAGGCAAAATGGCAAAGCAAGGGAAGCCAAGGCAAAAGGGAAAAGCAAGGAAAGGAAAGGCAAGGCAAAAGGGCAAAGCATGACAAGGCAAGGCAAGGCAAAAGGGCAAAGCATGGCAAGGCAAGGCAAAGCAAAAGGGCAAAGCATGACAAGGTAAGACAAGGCAAAATGTCAAAGTAAGGCAATGCAATGCCAATCAAAAGGGAAAAGCAAGGCTTGGCAAGGAAAAAGGGCAAAGCAAGGCATGGAAAGGCAAGGCAAGGCAAGGGAAAATGGCAAAGCAAGGCAAGGTAAGGCAAAAGGGCAATGCAAGGAAAGGCAAAATGGCAAAGCAAGGCAAGGCAAAAGGGAAAAGCATGGCAAGACAAGGCAAGGAAAAAGGGCAAGGCAAGGCAAGGGAAAACTGCAAAGCAAGGCTAGGCAATGTAAGGCAAAAGGGCAAAGCAAGGCAAAGCAAGACAATAGGGCAAAGGAAGGCAAGGCAAGGCAAAAGGGGAAAGCAAGGTAAGACAAGAGAAGGCAAAATGGCAAAGCAAGGGAAGGCAAGGCAAAAGAGCAAAGCAAGTAAGGCAAGGCAAAAGGGAAAATCAAGTCAAGGCAAGGTAAGAGAAAAGGGCAAAGCAAGGGAAGGAAAAAGAGGAAAGCATGTCACGGCAAGGCGAAAGGTCAGAAGAAAGGCAAGGCAAATCAGGGCAAAAGGAGAAAGGAAGGCAAGGCAAGAGAAAGAAAGGAGGCAAAGCAAGGCAGGGCAAGGCAAAAGGGCAAAGCAAGGCAAGGCCAGACAAGGCAAAAGGGCAAAGCATGGCAAGGCAAGGCAAACGGGAAAAGCAATGCAAGGGAAGGCAAAATGGCAAAGCAAGGCAAGGCAAACCGGCAAAGCATGACAAGGCAAGGCAAGGCAAAAGGGCAAAGCAAGTCAAGGCAAGGTAAGGAAAAAGGGCAATTGAAGAAACGGCAACATGGCAAAGCAAGGCAAGGTAAAAGGGAAAAGCATGGCAAGGCAAGGCAAAAGGGGAAAGCAAGGTAAGACAAGGGAAGGCAAAATGGCAAAGCAAGTCAAGGCAAGGTAAGGAAAAAGGGCAATTGAAGAAACGGCAACATGGCAAAGCAAGGCAAGGTAAAAGGGCAAAGCATGACAAGGCAAGGCAAGGCAAAAGGGCAAAGCATGGCAAGGCAAGGCAAAGCAAAAGGGCAAAGCATGACAAGGTAAGACAAGGCAAAATGTCAAAGTAAGGCAATGCAATGCCAATCAAAAGGGAAAAGCAAGGCTTGGCAAGGAAAAAGGGCAAAGCAATCCATGGAAAGGCAAGGCAAGGCAAGGGAAAAGGGCTAAGCAAGGCAAGGAAAGGCAAGGCAAAAGGGGAAAGCAAAGCAAGGCAAGGCAAAAGGATAAGCAAGACACGTCAAGGCAAGGCAAAGATGAAAGTAAGGCAATGCAAGGCAAATCAAAACGGCAAAACAAGTCAAGGCAAAAGGGCAAAGCAAGGCAAGGCAAAACGGCAAAGCATGACAAGGCAAGGCAAGGCAAAAGGGCAAAGCATGTCAAGGCAAGGTAAGGCAAAAGGGCAATGCAAGGAAAGGCAAAATGGCAAAGCAAGACAAGGCAAAAGGGCAAAGCATAACAAGGCAAAGCAAGGCAAAAGGGCAAAGCAAGGCAAGTCAAAAGGGCAAAGCATGACAAGGCAAGGCAAGGAAAAAGGGTATAGCAAGTCAAGGCAAGGTAAGGCAAAAGGGCAAAACAAGGGGAGGCAAGGCAAAAGAGCAAAGCAATGGAAGGCAAGGCAAAGGGAAAAGCAAGGAAAGGAAAGGCAAGGCAAAAGGGTAAAGCAAGGCATGGCAAAAGGGCAAAGCATGACAAGGCAAGGCAAGGCAAAAGGGCAAAGCATGGCAAGGCAAGGCAAAGCAAAAGGGCAAAGCAAGACAAGGTAAGGCAAGGTAAAATGTCAAAGTAAGGCAATGTAAGGCAAACCAAAAGGGCAAAGCAAGGCATGGCAAGGAAAAAGGGCAAAGCAAGGCAAGGCAAAACGGCAAAATAAGACAAGGCAAGGGAATGCAAAAGGGCAAAGCAAGGCAAGTCAAAACGGAAAAGTAAAGCAAGACAAGGGAAGGCAAAAGGGCAGAGCAAAGACATGGAAAGGCAAGGCAAGGCAAAGCAAAAGGGCAAAGCAAGACAAGGTAAGGCAAGGGAAAATGTCAAAGTAAGGCAATGCAATGCAAATCAAAAGGGCAAAGCATGACAAGGCAAGGCAAGGCAAAAGGGCAAAGCATGTCAAGGCAAGGTAAGGCAAAAGGGCAATGCAAGGAAAGGCAAAATGGCAAAGCAAGACAAGGCAAGGAAAAAGGGTATAGCAAGTCAAGGCAAGGTAAGGCAAAAGGGCAATTCAAGGAAAGGCAAAATGTCAAAGCAAGGCAAGGCAAAAGGGCAAAGCATGGCAAGGCAAGGCAATGAAAAAGGGCAACTCAATGCAAGGCCAGGCAAAAGGGCAAAGAAAGGCAAGGCAAGGTAAGTCAAAAGGACAAACCATGGCAAGGACAGGAAAAAGGCCAAAGCAAGGAAAGGCAAGGCAAAAGGGGAAAGCAAGGCAAGGGAAAATGGCAAAGCAAGGCAAGGCAAGGCAAGACAAAAGGGCAAAGCAAGGCAAGGAAAAAGAGCAAAGCATGGCAAGGCAAGGCAAAGCAAAAGGGCAAAGAAAGACAAGGTAAGGCAAGGTAAAATGTCAAAGTAAGGCAATGTAAGGCAAATCAAAATGGCAAAGCAAGGCATGGCAAGGAAAAAGGGCAAAGCAAGGCAAGGCAAAACGGCAAAATAAGGCAAGGCAAGGGAATGCAAAAGGGCAAAGCAAGGCAAGTCAAAACGGAAAAGTAAAGCAAGACAAGGGAAGGCAAAAGGGCAAAGCAAAGACATGGAAAGGCAAGGCAAGGCAAAGCAAAAGGACAAAGCAAGACAAGGTAAGGCAAGGCAAAATGTCAAAGTAAGGCAATGCAATGCAAATCAAAAGGGCAAAGCAAGGCATGGCAAGGAAAAAGGGCAAAGCAAGGCATGGAAAGGCAAGGCAAGGCAAGGGAAAAGGGCAAAGCAAGGCAAGGAAAGGCAAGGCAAAAGGGGAAATCAAAGCAAGGCAAGGCAAAAGGATAAGCAAGACACGTCAAGGCAAGGTAAAGATGAAAGTAAGGCAATGCAAGGCAAATCAAAACGGCAAAACAAGGCAAGGCAAGGCAAAAGGGCAAAGCAAGTCAAGGCAAAACGGCAAAGTAAGGCAAGGCAAGAGAAGGCAAAAGAGCAAAGCAAGGCAAGGCAAAAAGGAAAAGTAAAGCAAGGCAAGGGAAGGCAAAAGGGAAAAGCAAGACATGGAAAGGCAAGGCAAGGCAAAGCAAAAGGGAAAAGCAAGGCAAGGCAAGGTGAGGCAAAAGGGCAATGCAAGGAAAGGCAAAATGGCAAAGCAAGGCAAGGCAAAAGGGCAAAGCAAGTCAAGGCAAGGTAAGGCAAAAGAGCAAAACAAGGGAAGGCAAGGCAAAAGAGCAAAGCAAGGGAAGGCAAGGCAAAAGGGAAAAGCAAGGAAAGGTAAGGCAAGGCAAAAGGGCAAAGCAAGGCATGGCAAAAGGGCAAAGCATGGCAAGGAAAGGCAAGGCAAAAGGGCAAAGCATGGCAAGGCAAGGCAAAGCAAAAGGGCAAAGCCAGACAAGGTAAGGCAAGGCAAGGCAAAGCAAAAGGGAAAAGCAAGACAAGGTTAGGCAAGGCAAAATTTCAAAGTAAGGCAATGTAATGCAAATCAAAAGGGCAAAGCAAGGCATGGCAAGGAAAAAGGGCAAAGCAAGGCATGGAAAGGCAAGGCAAGGGAAAAGGGCTAAGCAAGGCAAGGTAAGGCAAAAGGGCAATGCAAGGAAAGGCAAAATGGCAAAGCAAGGCAAGGCAAAAGGGAAAAGCATGGCAAGACAAGGCAAGGAAAAAGGGCAAGGCAAGGAAAGGGAAAACTGCAAAGCAAGGCTAGGCAATGTAAGGCAAAAGGGCAAAGCAAGGCAAAGCTAGACAAAAGGGCAAAGGAAGGCAAGGCAAGGCAAAAGGGGAAAGCAAGGTCAGACAAGGGAAGGCAAAATGGCAAAGAAAGGGAAGGCAAGGCAAAAGAGCAAAGCAAGGGAAGGCAAGGCAAAAGGGAAAATCAAGTCAAGGCAAGGTAAGAGAAAAGTTCAAAGCAAGGGAAGGAAAAAGAGCAAAGCATGTCACGGCAAGGCAAAAGGTCAGAAGAAAGGCAAGGCAAAAGGGCAAAGCAAGGTAAGACAAGGGAAGGCAAAATGGCAAATCAAGGCAAAGCAAGGCAAAAGTACAAAGCAAGGTAAGGCAAGGAAAGACAAAAGGGCAATGCAAGGCAAGGCCGGGAAAAAGGGCAAATCAAGGCAAGGCAAATCAAGGCAAAAGGGCAAACCAAAGCAAGGCCAGACAAGGCAAAAGGGCAAAGCATGGCAAGGCAAGGCAAACGAGAAAAGCAATGCAAGGGAAGGCAAAATGGCAAAGCAAGGCAAGTCAAAACGGAAAAGTAAAGCAAGACAAGGGAAGGCAAAAGGGCAAAGCAAGACATGGAAAGGCAAGGCAAGGCAAAGCAAAAGGGAAAAGCAAGACAAGTCAGGCAAGGCAAAATGTCAAAGTAAGGCAATGCAATGCAAATCAAAAGGGCAAAGCAAGGCATGGCAAGGAAAAAGGGCAAAGCAAGGCAAGGTAAGGCAAAAGGGCAATGCAAGCAAACGCAAAATGGCAATGCAAGGAAAGGCAAAATGGCAAAGCAAGGCAAGGAAAAAGGGCAAAGCAAGGCAAGGCAAAACGGCAAAGTAAGGCAAGGCAAGGGAATGCAAAAGGGCAAAGCAAGGCAAGTCAAAACGGAAAAGTAAAGCAAGACAAGGGAAGGCAAATGGGCAAAGCATGGCAAGGCAAGGCAAAGCAAAAGGGCAAAGCAAGACAAGGTAAGGCAAGGCAAAATGTGAAAGTAAGGCAATGTAGGAGAAAGGAAGGAGAAAGGAGAAAGGAAGGCAAGGCAAGACAAGGCAAAGAGGCAAAGTATGGCGAGGCAAAAGGGCAAAGCAAGGCAAGGTAAGGCAAAGGGGCAAAGCAAGGCATGGAAAGGCAAGGCAAGGGAAGGCAAAAGGGTAAAGAAAGGCAAGGAAAGGCAAGGCAAAGGGGGAAAGCAAAGCAAGGCAAGGCAAAAGGATAAGGAAGACACGTCAAGGCAAGGCAAAGATGAAAGTAAGGCAATGCAAGGCAATTCAAAACGGCAAAACAAGGCAAGGCAAGGCAAAAGGGCAAAGCAAAGCAAGTCAAAAGGGCAAAGCATGACAAGGCAAGGCAAGGCAAAAGGGCAAAACATGTCAAGGCAAGGTAAGGCAAAAGGGCAATGCAAGGAAAGGCAAAATGGCAAAGCAAGACAAGGCAAGGAAAAAGGGTATAGCAAGTCAAGGCAAGGTAAGGCAAAAGGGCAATTCAAGGAAAGGCAAAATGGCAAAGCAAGGCAAGGCAAAAGGGCAAAGCATGGCAAGGCAAGGCAATGAAAAAGGGCAACTCAATGCAAGGCCAGGCAAAAGGGCAAAGCATGGCAAGGCAAGGTAAGTCAAAAGGACAAACCATGGCAAGGCCAGGAAAAAGGCCAAAGCAAGGAAAGGCAAGGCAAAACGGGAAAGCAAGGCAAGGGAAAATGGCAAAGCAAGGCAAGGCAAGGCAAGACAAAAGGGCAAAGCAAGGCAAGGAAAAAGAGCAAAGCATGGCAAGGCAAGGCAAGGCAAAAGGTCAAAAGAAAGACAAGGCAAATCAGGGCAAAAGGAGAAAGGAAGGCAAGGCAAGACAAGGCAAAGAGGCAAAGCAAGGCAAGGCAAAAAGGCAAAGCAAGGCAAGGTAAGGCAAAGGGGCAAAGCAAGGCATGGAAAGGCAAGGCAAAAGGGGAAAGCAAAGCAAGGCAAGGCGAAAGGATAAGGAAGACACGTCAAGGCAAGGCAAAGATGAAAGTAAGGCAATGCAAGGAAATTGAAAACAGCAAAACAAGGAAAGGCAAGGCAAAAGGGCAAAGCAAAGCAAGTGAAAAGGGCAAAGCATGACAAGGCAAGGCAAGGCAAAAGGGCAATGCAAGGAAAGGCAAAATGGCAAAGCAAGACAAGGCAAAGGGGCAAAGCATAACGAGGCAAAGCAAGGCAAAAGGGCAAAGCAAGGCAAGTCAAAAGGGCAAAGCATGACAAGGCAAGGCAAGGAAAAAGGGTATAGCAGAGTCAAGGCAAGGTAAGGCAAAAGGGCAATTCAAGGAAAGGCAAAATGGCAAAGCAAGGCAAGGCAAAAGGGCAAAGAATGGCAAGGCAAGGCAAGGAAAAAGGGCAACTCAATGCAAGGCCAGGAAAACTGCAAAGAAAGGCAAGGCATGGTAAGTCAAAATGACAAACCATGGCAAGGCCAGGAAAAAGGCCAAAGCAAGGAAAGGCAAGGCAAAAGGGGAAAGCAAGGCAAGGGAAAATGGCAAAGCAATGCAAGGCAAGGCAAGACAAAAGGGCAAAGCAAGGCAAGGAAAAAGGGCAAAGCAAAGCAAGTCAAAATGGCAAAGTATGATAAGGCAAGGCAAGGAAAAAGGCTATAGCAAGTCAAGGCAAGGTAAGGCAAAAGGGCAATTCAAGGAAAGGCAAAATGGCAAAGCAAGGCAAGGCAAAAGGGCAAAGCAAAGCAAGTCAAAATGGCAAAGTATGACAAGGCAAGGCAAGGAAAAAGGCTATAGCAAGTCAAGGCAAGGTAAGGCAAAAGGGCAATTCAAGGAAAGGCAAAATGGCAAAGCAAGGCAAGGCAAAAGGGCAAAGCATAACAAGGCAAAGCAAGGCAAAAGGGCAAAGCAAGGCAAGGCAAAAGGGCAAAGCATGGCAAGGCAAGGAAAAAGGGCAACTCTATGCAAGGCCGGGCAAAAGTGCAAAGAAAGGCAAGGCAAGGTAAGTCAAAAGGACAAAAGCATGGCAAGGCCAGGAAAAAGGCCAAAGCAAGGAAAGGCAAGGCAAAAGGGGAAAGCAAGGCAAGGGAAAATGGCAAAGCAAGGCAAGGCAAGGCAAGACAAAAGGGCAAAGCAAGGCAAGGAAAAAGAGCAAAGCATGGCAAGGCAAGGCAAGGCAAAAGGTCAAAAGAAAGGCAAGGCAAATCAGGGCAAAAGGAGAAAGGAAGGCAAGGCAAGACAAGGCAAAGAGTCAAAGCAAGGCAAGGCAAAGGGTCAAAGGAAGGCATGGAAAGGCAAGGCAAAGGAAGGCAAAAGGGTAAAGCAAGGCAAGGAAAGGCAAGGCAAAAGGGGAAAGCAAAGCAAGGCAAGGCAAAATGATAAGGAAGACACGTCAAGGCAAGGCAAAGATGAAAGTAAGGCAATGCAAGGCAATTCAAAACGGCAAAACAAGGAAAGGCAAGGCAAAAGGGCAAAGCAAGGCAAGGTAAGGCAAGGCAAAAGGGGAAAGCAAAGCAAGGCAAGGCGAAAGGATAAGGAAGACACGTCAAGGCAAGGCAAAGATGAAAGTAAGGCAATGCAAGGAAATTGAAAACGGCAAAACAAGGAAAGGCAAGGCAAAAGGGCAAAGCAAAGCAAGTCAAAAGGGCAAAGCATGACAAGGCAAGGCAATGCAAAAGGGCAAAGCATGAAAAGGCAAGGCAAGGCAAAAGGGTAAAGCATGTCAAGGCAAGGTAAGGCAAAAGGGCAATGCAAGGAAAAGCAAAATGGCAAAGCAAGACAAGGTAAAAGGGAAAGCATAACAAGGCAAAGCAAGGCAAAAGGGCAAAGCAAGACAAGGCAAAAGGGCAAAGCAAGGAAAGTCAAAAGGGCAAAGCATGACAAGGCAAGGCAAGGAAAAAGGGTGTAGCAAGTCAAGGCAAGGTAAGGCAAAAGGGCAATTCAAGGAAAGGCAAAATGGCAAAGCAAGGCAAGGCAAAAGGACAAACCAAAGCAAGTCAAAAGGGCAAAGCATGACAAGGCAAGGCAAGGAAAAAGGGTATAGCAAGTCAAGGCAAGGTAAGGCAAAAGGGCAATTCAAGGAAAGGCAAAATGGCAAAGCAAGGCAAGGCAAAAGGGCAAAGCAAAGCAAGTCAAAATGGCAAAGTATGACAAGGCAAGGCAAGGAAAAAGGGTATAGCAAGTCAAGGCAAAGTAAGGCAAAAGGGCAATTCAAGGAAAGGCAAAATGGGAAAGCAAGGCAAGGCAAAAGGGCAAAGCATAACAAGGCAAAGCAAGGCAAAAGGGCAAAGCAAGGCAAGGCAAAAGGGCAAAGCAAGGCAAGTCAAAAGGGCAAAGCATGACAAGGCAAGGCAAGGAAAAAGGACAAACCATGGCAAGGCCAGGAAAAAGGCCAAAGCAAGGAAAGGCAAGGCAAAAGGGGAAAGCAAGGCAAGGGAAAATGGCAAAGCAAGGCAAGGAAAGACAAAAGGGCAAAGCAAGGCAAGGAAAAAGAGCAAAGCATGGCAAGGCAAGGCAAAAGGTCAAAAGAAAGGCAAGGCAAATCAGGGGAAAAGGAGAAAGGAAGGCAAGGCAAGACAAGGCAAAGAGACAAAGCAAGGCAAGGCAAAAGGGCAAAGCAAAGCAAGTCAAAATGGCAAAGTATGACAAGGCAAGGCAAGGAAAAAGGCTATAGCAAGTCAAGGCAAGGTAAGGCAAAAGGGCAATTCAAGGAAAGGCAAAATGGCAAAGCAAGGCAAGGCAAAAGGGCAAAGCATAACAAGGCAAAGCAAAGCAAAAGGGCAAAGCAAGGCAAGGCAAAAGGGCAAAGCATGGCAAGGCAAGGAAAAAGGGCAACTCAATGCAAGGCCGGGCAAAAGTGCAAAGAAAGGCAAGGCAAGGTAAGTCAAAAGGACAAACCATGGCAAGGCCAGGAAAAAGGCCAAAGCAAGGAAAGGCAAGGCAAAAGGGGAAAGCAAGGCAAGGGAAAATGGCAAAGCAAGGCAAGGCAAGGCCAGACAAAAGGGCAAAGCAAGGCAAGGAAAAAGAGCAAAGCATGGCAAGGCAAGGCAAGGCAAAAGGTCAAAAGAAAGGCAAGGCAAATCAGGGCAAAAGGAGAAAGGAAGGCAAGGCAAGTCAAGGCAAAGAGTCAAAGCAAGGCAAGGCAAAGGGTCAAAGGAAGGCATGGAAAGGCAAGGCAAAGGAAGGCAAAAGGGTAAAGCAAGGCAAGGAAAGGCAAGGCAAAAGGGGAAAGCAAAGCAAGGCAAGGCAAAATGATAAGGAAGACACGTCAAGGCAAGGCAAAGATGAAAGTAAGGCAATGCAAGGCAATTCAAAACGGCAAAACAAGGAAAGGCAAGGCAAAAGGGCAAAGCAAAGCAAGTCAAAAGGGCAAAGCATGACAAGGCAAGGCAAGGCAAAAGGGCAAAGCATGACAAGGCAAGGTAAGGCAAAAGGGCAATGCAAGGAAAGGCAAAATGGCAAAGCAAGACAAGGCAAAAGGGCAAAGCATAACAAGGCAAAGCAAGGCAAAAGGGCAAAGCAAGGCAAGTCAAAAGGGCAAAGCATTACAAGGCAAGGCAAGGAAAAAGGCTATAGCAAGTCAAGGCAAGGTAAGGCAAAAGGGCAATTCAAGGAAAGGCAAAATGGCAAAGCAAGGCAAGGCAAAAGGGCAAAGCATGAAAAGGCAAGGCAAGGAAAAAGGGTATAGCAAGTCAAGGCAACGTAAGGCAAAAGGGCAATTCAAGGAAAGACAAAATGGCAAAGCAAGGCAAGGCAAAAGGTCAAAGTATGGCAAGGCAAGGAAAAAGGGCAACTCAATGCAAGGCCAGGCAAAAGGGCAAAGAAAGGCAAGGCAAGGTAAGTCAAAAGGACAAACCATGGCAAGGCCAGGAAAAAGGCCAAAGCAAGGAAAGGCAAGGCAAAAGGGGAAAGCAAGGCAAGGGAAAATGGCAAAGCAAGGCAAGGCAAGGAAAGACAAAAGGGCAAAGCAAGGCAAGGGAAAAGAGCAAAGCATGGCAAGGCAAGGCAAAAGGTCAAAAGAAAGGCAAGGCAAATCAGGGCAAAAGGAGAAAGGAAGGCAAGGCAAGTCAAGGCAAAGAGTCAAAGCAAGGCAAGGCAAAGGGTCAAAGGAAGGCATGGAAAGGCAAGGCAAAGGAAGGCAAAAGGGTAAAGCAAGGCAAGGAAAGGCAAGGCAAAAGGGGAAAGCAAAGCAAGGCAAGGCAAAACGATAAGGAAGACACGTCAAGGCAAGGCAAAGATGAAAGTAAGGCAATGCAAGGCAATTCAAAACGGCAAAACAAGGAAAGGCAAGGAAAAAGGGCAACTCAATGCAAGGCCAGGCAAAAGGACAAAGAAAGGCAAGGCAAGGTAAGTCAAAAGGACAAACCATGGCAAGGCCAGGAAAAAGGCCAAAGCAAGGAAAGGCAAGGCAAAAGGGAAAAGCAAGGCAAGGGAAAATGGCAAAGGAAGGCAAGGCAAGGCAATACAAAAGGGCAAAGCAAGGCAAGGAAAAAGAGCAAAGCATGGCAAGGCAAGGCAAGGCAAAAGGTCAAAAGAAAGGCAAGGCAAATCAGGGCAAAAGGAGAAAGGAAGGCAAGGCAAGACAAGGCAAAGAGGCAAAGCAAGGCAAGGTAAGGCAAGGCAAAAGGGGAAAGCAAAGCAAGGCAAGGCGAAAGGATAAGGAAGACACGTCAAGGCAAGGCAAAGATGAAAGTAAGGCAATGCAAGAAAATTGAAAACGGCAAAACAAGGAAAGGCAAGGCAAAAGGGCAAAGCAAAGCAAGTCAAAAGGGCAAAGCATGACAAGGCAAGGCAATGCAAAAGGGCAATGCAAGGAAAGGCAAAATGGCAAAGCAAGACAAGGCAAAAGGGCAAAGCATAACAAGGCAAAGCAAGGCAAAAGGGCAAACCAAGGCAAGTCAAAAGGGCAAAGCATGACAAGGCAAGGCAAGGAAAAAGGGTATAGCAAGTCAAGGCAAGGTAAGGCAAAAGGGCAATTCAAGGAAAGGCAAAATGGCAAAGCATGGCAAGGCAAAAGGGCAAAGCATGAAAAGGCAAGGCAAGGAAGAAGGGTATAGCAAGTCAAGGCAATGTAAGGCAAAAGGGCAAAGCAAGACAAGGCAAAAGGGCAAAGCAAGGAAAGTCAAATGGCAAAGCATGACAAGGCAAGGCAAGGAAAAAGGGTATAGCAAGTCAAGGCAAGGTAAGGCAAAAGGGCAATTCAAGGAAAGGCAAAATGGCAAAGCAAGGCAAGGCAAAAGGGCAAAGCAAAGCAAGTCAAAAGGGCAAAGCATGACAAGGCAAGGTAAGTCAAAAGGACAAACCATGGCAAGGCCAGGAAAAAGGCCAAAGCAAGGAAAGGCAAGGCAAAAGGGGAAAGCAAGGCAAGGGAAAATGGCAAAGCAAGGCAAGGCAAGGAAAGACAAAAGGGTAAAGCAAGGCAAGGAAAAAGAGCAAAGCATGGCAAGGCAAGGCAAAAGGTCAAAAGAAAGGCAAGGCAAATCAGGGCAAAAGGAGAAAGGAAGGCAAGGCAAGACAAGGCAAAGAGACAAAGCAAGGCAAGGCAAAAGGGCAAAGCAAAGCAAGTCAAAATGGCAAAGTATGACAAGGCAAGGCAAGGAAAAAGGCTATAGCAAGTCAAGGCAAGGTAAGGCAAAAGGGCAATTCAAGGAAAGGCAAAATGGCAAAGCAAGGCAAGGCAAAAGGGCAAAGCATAACAAGGCAAAGCAAGGCAAAAGGGCAAAGCAAGGCAAGGCAAAAGGGCAAAGCATGGCAGGGCAAGGAAAAAGGGCAACTCAATGCAAGGCCGGGCAAAAGTGCAAAGAAAGGCAAGGCAAGGTAAGTCAAAAGGACAAACCATGGCAAGGCCAGGAAAAAGGCCAAAGCAAGGAAAGGCAAGGCAAAAGGGCAAAGCAAGGCAAGGAAAAAGAGAAAAGCATGGCAAGGCAAGGCAAAAGGTCAAAAGAAAGGCAAGGCAAATCAGGGCAAAAGGAGAAAGGAAGGCAAGGCAAGTCAAGGCAAAGAGTCAAAGCAAGGCAAGGCAAAGGGTCAAAGGAAGGCATGGAAAGGCAAGGCAAAGGAAGGCAAAAGGGTAAAGCAAGGCAAGGAAAGGCAAGGCAAAAGGGGAAAGCAAAGCAAGGCAAGGCAAAATGATAAGGAAGACACGTCAAGGCAAGGCAAAGATGAAAGTAAGGCAATGCAAGGCAATTCAAAACGGCAAAACAAGGAAAGGCAAGGCAAAAGGGCAAAGCAAAGCAAGTCAAAAGGGCAAAGCATGACAAGGCAAGGTAAGGCAAAAGGGCAATGCAAGGAAAGGCAAAATGGCAAAGCAAGACAAGGCAAAAGGGCAAAGCATAACAAGGCAAAGCAAGGCAAAAGGGCAAACCAAGGCAAGTCAAAAGGGCAAAGCATGACAAGGCAAGGCAAGGAAAAAGGGTATAGCAAGTCAAGGCAAGGTAAGGCAAAAGGGCAATTCAAGGAAAGGCAAAATGGCAAAGCATGGCAAGGCAAAAGGGCAAAGCATGAAAAGGCAAGGCAAGGAAGAAGGGTATAGCAAGTCAAGGCAATGTAAGGCAAAAGGGCAATTCAAGGAAAGACAAAATGGCAAAGCAAGGCAAGGCAAAAGGGCAAAGCATGGCAAGGCAAGGAAAAAGGGCAACTCAATGCAAGGCCAGGCAAAAGGGCAAAGAAAGGCAAGGCAAGGTAAGTCAAAAGGATAAACCATGGCAAGGCCAGGAAAAAGGCCAAAGCAAGGAAAGGCAAGGCAAAAGGGAAAAGCAAGGCAAGGGAAAATGGCAAAGCAAGGCAAGGCAAGGCAAGACAAAAGGGCAAAGCAAGGCAAGGAAAAAGAGAAAAGCATGGCAAGGAAAAAGAGCAAAGCATGGCAAGGCAAGGCAAAGCAAAAGGTCAAAAGAAAGGCAAGGCAAATCAGGGCAAAAGGAGAAAGGAAGGCAAGGCAAGACAAGGCAAAGAGGCAAAGCAAGGCAAGGTAAGGCAAGGCAAAAGGGGAAAGCAAAGCAAGGCAAGGCGAAAGGATAAGGAAGACACGTCAAGGCAAGGCAAAGATGAAAGTAAGGCAATCCAAGGAAATTGAAAACGGCAAAACAAGGAAAGGCAAGGCAAAAGGGCAAAGCAAAGCAAGTCAAAAGGGCAAAGCATGACAAGGCAAGGCAATGCAAAAGGGCAAAGCATGAAAAGGCAAGGCAAGGCAAAAGGGTAAAGCATGTCAAGGCAAGGTAAGGAAAAAGGGCAATGCAAGGAAAAGCAAAATGGCAAAGCAAGACAAGGCAAAAGGGAAAGCATAACAAGGCAAAGCAAGGCAAAAGGGGAAAGCAAGACAAGGCAAAAGGGCAAAGCAAGGAAAGTCAAAAGGGCAAAGCATGACAAGGCAAGGCAAGGAAAAAGGGTATAGCAAGTCAAGGCAAGGTAAGGCAAAAGGGCAATTCAAGGAAAGGCAAAATGGCAAAGCAAGGCAAGGCAAAAGGGCAAAGCAAAGCAAGTCAAAAGGGCAAAGCATGACAAGGCAAGGTAAGTCAAAAGGACAAACCATGGCAAGGCCAGGAAAAAGGCCAAAGCAAGGAAAGGCAAGGCAAAAGGGGAAAGCAAGGCAAGGGAAAATGGCAAAGCAAGGCAAGGCAAGGCAAGACAAAAGGGCAAAGCAAGGCAAGGAAAAAGAGCAAAGCATGGCAAGGCAAGGCAAAAGGTCAAAAGAAAGGCAAGGCAAATCAGGGCAAAAGGAGAAAGGAAGGCAAGGCAAGACAAGGCAAAGAGACAAAGCAAGGCAAGGCAAAAGGTCAAAAGAAAGGCAAGGCAAATCAGGGCAAAAGGAGAAAGGAAGGCAAGGCAAGACAAGGCAAAGAGACAAAGCAAGGCAAGGCAAAAGGGCAAAGCAAGTCAAAATGGCAAAGTATGACAAGGCAAGGCAAGGAAAAAGGCTATAGCAAGTCAAGGCAAGGTAAGGCAAAAGGGCAATTCAAGGAAAGGCAAAATGGCAAAGCAAGGCAAGGCAAAAGGGCAAAGCATAACAAGGCAAAGCAAGGCAAAAGGGCAAAGCAAGGCAAGGCAAAAGGGCAAAGCATGGCAAGGCAAAAGGGCAAAGCATGGCAAGGCAAGGAAAAAGGGCAACTCAATGCAAGGCCGGGCAAAAGTGCAAAGAAAGGCAAGGCAAGGTAAGTCAAAAGGACAAACCATGGCAAGGCCAGGAAAAAGGCCAAAGCAAGGAAAGGCAAGGCTAAAGGGGAAAGCAAGGCAAGGGAAAATGGCAAAGCAAGGCAAGGCAAGGCAAGACAAAAGGGCAAAGCAAGGCAAGGAAAAAGAGCAAAGCATGGCAAGGCAAGGCAAGGCAAAAGGTCAAAAGAAAGGCAAGGCAAATCAGGGCAAAAGGAGAAAGGAAGGCAAGGCAAGTCAAGGCAAAGAGTGAAAGCAAGGCAAGGCAAAGGGTCAAAGCAAGGCATGGAAAGGCAAGGCAAGGCAAGGCAAAAGGGTAAAGCAAGGCAAGGAAAGGCAAGGCAAAAGGGGAAAGCAAAGCAAGGCAAGGCAAAATGATAAGGAAGACACGTCAAGGCAAGGCAAAGATGAAAGTAAGGCAATGCAAGGCAATTCAAAACGGCAAAACAAGGAAAGGCAAGGCAAAAGGGCAAAGCAAAGCAAGTCAAAAGGGCAAAGCATGACAAGGCAAGGTAAGGCAAAAGGGCAATGCAAGGAAAGGCAAAATGGCAAAGCAAGACAAGGCAAAAGGGCAAAGCATAACAAGGCAAAGCAAGGCAAAAGGGCAAACCAAGGCAAGTCAAAAGGGCAAAGCATGACAAGGCAAGGCAAGGAAAAAGGGTATAGCAAGTCAAGGCAAGGTAAGGCAAAAGGGCAATTCAAGGAAAGGCAAAATGGCAAAGCATGGCAAGGCAAAAGGGCAAAGCATGAAAAGGCAAGGCAAGGAAGAAGGGTATAGCAAGTCAAGGCAATGTAAGGCAAAAGGGCAATTCAAGGAAAGACAAAATGGCAAAGCAAGGCAAGGCAAAAGGGCAAAGCATGGCAAGGCAAGGAAAAAGGGCAACTCAATGCAAGGCCAGGCAAAAGGGCAAAGAAAGGCAAGGCAAGGTAAGTCAAAAGGATAAACCATGGCAAGGCCAGGAAAAAGGCCAAAGCAAGGAAAGGCAAGGCAAAAGGGAAAAGCAAGGCAAGGGAAAATGGCAAAGCAAGGCAAGGCAAGGCAAGACAAAAGGGCAAAGCAAGGCAAGGAAAAAGAGCAAAGCATGGCAAGGCAAGGCAAGGCAAAAGGTCAAAAGAAAGGCAAGGCAAATCAGGGCAAAAGGAGAAAGGAAGGCAAGGCAAGACAAGGCAAAGAGGCAAAGCAAGGCAAGGTAAGGCAAGGCAAAAGGGGAAAGCAAAGCAAGGCAAGGCGAAAGGATAAGGAAGACACGTCAAGGCAAGGCAAAGATGAAAGTAAGGCAATGCAAGGAAATTGAAAACGGCAAAACAAGGAAAGGCAAGGCAAAAGGGCAAAGCAAAGCAAGTCAAAAGGGCAAAGCATGACAAGGCAAGGCAATGCAAAAGGGCAAAGCATGAAAAGGCAAGCCAAGGCAAAAGGGTAAAGCATGTCAAGGCAAGGTAAGGCAAAAGGGCAATGCAAGGAAAAGCAAAATGGCAAAGCAAGACAAGGGAAAAGGGAAAGCATAACAAGGCAAAGCAAGGCAAAAGGGCAAAGCAAGACAAGGCAAAAGGGCAAAGCAAGGAAAGTCAAAAGGGCAAAGCATGACAAGGCAAGGCAAGGAAAAAGGGTATAGCAAGTCAAGGCAAGGTAAGGCAAAAGGGCAATTCAAGGAAAGGCAAAATGGCAAAGCAAGGCAAGGCAAAAGGACAAAGCAAAGCAAGTCAAAATGGCAAAGTATGACAAGGCAAGGCAAGGAAAAAGGGTATAGGAAGTCAAGGCAAGGTAAGGCAAAAGGGCAAAGCATGACAAGACAAGGTAAGGCAAAAGGGCAATTCAAGGAAAGGCAAAATGGCAAAGCAAGGCAAGGCAAAAGGACAAAGCATAACAAGGCAAAGCAAGGCAAAAGGGCAAAGCAAGGCAAGGCAAAAGGGCAAAGCAAGGCAAGTCAAAAGGGCAAAGCATGAGAAAGCAAGGCAAGGAAAAAGGGTATAGCAAGTCAAGGCAAGGTAAGGCAAAAGGGCAATTCAAGGAAAGGCAAAATGGCAAAGCAAGGCAAGGCAAAAGGGCAAAGCAAGGCCAGGCAAAAGTGCAAAGAAAGGCAAGGCAAGGTAAGTCAAAAGGACAAACCATGGGAAGGCCAGGAAAAAGGCCAAAGCAAGGAAAGGCAAGGCAAAAGGGGAAAGCAAGGCAAGGGAAAATGGCAAAGCAAGGCAAGGCAAGGAAAGACAAAAGGGCAAAGCAAGGCAAGGAAAAAGAGCAAATCATGGCAAGGCAAGGCAAAAGGTCAAAAGAAAGGCAAGGCAAATCAGGGCAAAAGGAGAAAGGAAGGCAAGGCAAGACAAGGCAAAGAGACAAAGCAAGGCAAGGCAAAAGGTCAAAAGAAAGGCAAGGCAAATCAGGGCAAAAGGAGAAAGGAAGGCAAGGCAAGACAAGGCAAAGAGACAAAGCAAGGCAAGGCAAAAGGGCAAAGCAAGTCAAAATGGCAAAGTATGACAAGGCAAGGCAAGGAAAAAGGCTATAGCAAGTCAAGGCAAGGTAAGGCAAAAGGGCAATTCAAGGAAAGGCAAAATGGCAAAGCAAGGCAAGGCAAAAGGGCAAAGCATAACAAGGCAAAGCAAGGCAAAAGGGCAAAGCAAGGCAAGGCAAAAGGGCAAAGCATGGCAAGGCAAAAGGGCAAAGCATGGCAAGGCAAGGAAAAAGGGCAACTCAATGCAAGGCCGGGCAAAATTGCAAAGAAAGGCAAGGCAAGGTAAGTCAAAAGGACAAACCATGGCAAGGCCAGGAAAAAGGCCAAAGCAAGGAAAGGCAAGGCTAAAGGGGAAAGCAAGGCAAGGGAAAATGGCAAAGCAAGGCAAGGCAAGGCAAGACAAAAGGGCAAAGCAAGGCAAGGAAAAAGAGCAAAGCATGGCAAGGCAAGGCAAGGCAAAAGGTCAAAAGAAAGGCAAGGCAAATCAGGGCAAAAGGAGAAAGGAAGGCAAGGCAAGTCAAGGCAAAGAGTCAAAGCAAGGCAAGGCAAAGGGTCAAAGCAAGGCATGGAAAGGCAAGGCAAGGCAAGGCAAAAGGGTAAAGCAAGGCAAGGAAAGGCAAGGCAAAAGGGGAAAGCAAAGCAAGGCAAGGCAAAATGATAAGGAAGACACGTCAAGGCAAGGCAAAGATGAAAGTAAGGCAATGCAAGGCAATTCAAAACGGCAAAACAAGGAAAGGCAAGGCAAAAGGGCAAAGCAAAGCAAGTCAAAAGGGCAAAGCATGACAAGGCAAGGTAAGGCAAAAGGGCAATGCAAGGAAAGGCAAAATGGCAAAGCAAGACAAGGCAAAAGGGCAAAGCATAACAAGGCAAAGCAAGGCAAAAGGGCAAACCAAGGCAAGTCAAAAGGGCAAAGCATGACAAGGCAAGGCAAGGAAAAAGGGTATAGCAAGTCAAGGCAAGGTAAGGCAAAAGGGCAATTCAAGGAAAGGCAAAATGGCAAAGCATGGCAAGGCAAAAGGGCAAAGCATGAAAAGGCAAGGCAAGGAAGAAGGGTATAGCAAGTCAAGGCAATGTAAGGCAAAAGGGCAATTCAAGGAAAGACAAAATGGCAAAGCAAGGCAAGGCAAAAGGGCAAAGCATGGCAAGGCAAGGAAAAAGGGCAACTCAATGCAAGGCCAGGCAAAAGGGCAAAGAAAGGCAAGGCAAGGTAAGTCAAAAGGATAAACCATGGCAAGGCCAGGAAAAAGGCCAAAGCAAGGAAAGGCAAGGCAAAAGGGAAAAGCAAGGCAAGGGAAAATGGCAAAGCAAGGCAAGGCAAGGCAAGACAAAAGGGCAAAGCAAGGCAAGGAAAAAGAGCAAAGCATGGCAAGGCAAGGCAAGGCAAAAGGTCAAAAGAAAGGCAAGGCAAATCAGGGCAAAAGGAGAAAGGAAGGCAAGGCAAGACAAGGCAAAGAGGCAAAGCAAGGCAAGGTAAGGCAAGGCAAAAGGGGAAAGCAAAGCAAGGCAAGGCGAAAGGATAAGGAAGACACGTCAAGGCAAGGCAAAGATGAAAGTAAGGCAATGCAAGGAAATTGAAAACGGCAAAACAAGGAAAGGCAAGGCAAAAGGGCAAAGCAAAGCAAGTCAAAAGGGCAAAGCATGACAAGGCAAGGCAATGCAAAAGGGCAAAGCATGAAAAGGCAAGCCAAGGCAAAAGGGTAAAGCATGTCAAGGCAAGGTAAGGCAAAAGGGCAATGCAAGGAAAAGCAAAATGGCAAAGCAAGACAAGGGAAAAGGGAAAGCATAACAAGGCAAAGCAAGGCAAAAGGGCAAAGCAAGACAAGGCAAAAGGGCAAAGCAAGGAAAGTCAAAAGGGCAAAGCATGACAAGGCAAGGCAAGGAAAAAGGGTATAGCAAGTCAAGGCAAGGTAAGGCAAAAGGGCATTTCAAGGAAAGGCAAAATGGCAAAGCAAGGCAAGGCAAAAGGACAAAGCAAAGCAAGTCAAAATGGCAAAGTATGACAAGGCAAGGCAAGGAAAAAGGGTATAGGAAGTCAAGGCAAGGTAAGGCAAAAGGGCAAAGCATGACAAGACAAGGTAAGGCAAAAGGGCAATTCAAGGAAAGGCAAAATGGCAAAGCAAGGCAAGGCAAAAGGACAAAGCATAACAAGGCAAAGCAAGGCAAAAGGGCAAAGCAAGGCAAGGCAAAAGGGCAAAGCAAGGCAAGTCAAAAGGGCAAAGCATGACAAAGCAAGGCAAGGAAAAAGGGTATAGCAAGTCAAGGCAAGGTAAGGCAAAAGGGCAATTCAAGGAAAGGCAAAATGGCAAAGCAAGGCAAGGCAAAAGGGCAAAGCAAGGCCAGGCAAAAGTGCAAAGAAAGGCAAGGCAAGGTAAGTCAAAAGGACAAACCATGGCAAGGCCAGGAAAAAGGCCAAAGCAAGGAAAGGCAAGGCAAAAGGGGAAAGCAAGGCAAGGGAAAATGGCAAAGCAAGGCAAGGCAAGGAAAGACAAAAGGGCAAAGCAAGGCAAGGAAAAAGAGCAAATCATGGCAAGGCAAGGCAAAAGGTCAAAAGAAAGGCAAGGCAAATCAGGGCAAAAGGAGAAAGGAAGGCAAGGAAAGACAAGGCAAAGAGGCAAAGCAAGGCAAGGCAAAAGGGCAAAGCAAGGCAAGGAAAAAGAGCAAAGCATGGCATGGCAAGGCAAGGCAAAAGGTCAAAGGAAAGGCAAGGCAAATCAGGGCAAAAGGAGAAAGGAAGGCAAGGCAAGACAAGGCAAAGAGACAAAGCAAGGCAAGGCAAAAGGGCAAAGAAAGGCAAGGTAAGGCAAAGGGGCAAAGCAAGGCATGGAAAGGCAAGGTAAGAGAAGGCAAAAGGGTAAAGCAAGGCAAGGAAAGGCAAGGCAAAAGGAGAAAGCAAAGAAAGGCAAGGCAAAAGGATAAGGAAGACACGTCAAGGCAAGGCAAAGATGAAAGCAAGGCAATGCAAGGCAATTCAAAACGGCAAAACAAGGAAAGGCAAGGCAAAAGGGCAAAGCAAAGCAAGTCAAAAGGGCAAAGCATGACAAGGCAAGGCAAGGCAAAAGGGCAAAGCATGACAAGGCAAGGTAAGGCAAAAGGGCAATGCAAGGAAAGGCAAAATGGCAAAGCAAGACAAGGCAAAAGGGCAAAGCATAACAAGGCAAAGCAAGGCAAAAGGGCAAAGCAAGGCAAGTCAAAAGGGCAAAGCATGACAAGGCAAGGCAAGGAAAAAGGGTATAGCAAGTCAAGGCAAGGTAAGGCAAAAGGGCAATTCAAGGAAACGCAAAATGGCAAAGCAAGGCAAGGCAAAAGGGCAAAGCAAAGCAAGTCAAAATGGCAAAGTATGACAAGGCAAGGCAAGGAAAAAGGCTATAGCAAGTCAAGGCAAGGTAAGGCAAAAGGGCAATTCAAGGAAAAGCAAAATGGCAAAGCAAGGCAAGGCAAAAGGGCAAAGCATAACAAGGCAAAGCAAGGCAAAAGGGCAAAGCAAGGCAAGGCAAAAGGGCAAAGCATGGCAAGGCAAGGAAAAAGGGCAACTCAATGCAAGACCGGGCAAAAGTGCAAAGAAAGGCAAGGCAATGTAAGTCAAAAGGACAAACCATGGCAAGGCCAGGAAAAAGGCCAAAGCAAGGAAAGGCAAGGCAAAAGGGGAAAGCAAGGCAAGGGAAAATGGCAAAGCAAGGCAAGGCAAGGCAAGACAAAAGGGCAAAGCAAGGCAAGGGAAAAGAGCAAAGCATGGCAAGGCAAGGCAAAAGGTCAAAAGAAAGGCAAGGCAAATCAGGGCAAAAGGAGAAAGGAAGGCAAGGCAAGTCAAGGCAAAGAGTCAAAGCAAGGCAAGGCAAAGGGTCAAAGGAAGGCATGGAAAGGCAAGGCAAAGGAAGGCAAAAGGGTAAAGCAAGGCAAGGAAAGGCAAGGCAAAAGGGGAAAGCAAAGCAAGGCAAGGCAAAATGATAAGGAAGACACGTCAAGGCAAGGCAAAGATGAAAGTAAGGCAATGCAAGGCAATTCAAAACGGCAAAACAAGGAAAGGCAAGGAAAAAGGGCAACTCAATGCAAGGCCAGGCAAAAGGGCAAAGAAAGGCAAGGCAAGGTAAGTCAAAAGGACAAACCATGGCAAGGCCAGGAAAAAGGCCAAAGCAAGGAAAGGCAAGGCAAAAGGGAAAAGCAAGGCAAGGGAAAATGGCAAAGCAAGGCAAGGCAAGGCAAGACAAAAGGGCAAAGCAAGGCAAGGAAAAAGAGCAAAGCATGGCAAGGCAAGGCAAGGCAAAAGGTCAAAAGAAAGGCAAGGGTAATCAGGGCAAAAGGAGAAAGGAAGGCAAGGCAAGACAAGGCAAAGAGGCAAAGCAAGGCAAGGTAAGGCAAGGCAAAAGGGGAAAGCAATGCAAGGCAAGGCGAAAGGATAAGGAAGACACGTCAAGGCAAGGCAAAGATGAAAGTAAGGCAATGCAAGGAAATTGAAAACGGCAAAACAAGGAAAGGCAAGGCAAAAGGGCAAAGCAAAGCAAGTCAAAAGGGCAAAGCATGACAAGGCAAGGCAATGCAAAAGGACAAAGCATGAAAAGGCAAGGCAAGGCAAAAGGGTAAAGCATGTCAAGGCAAGGTAAGGCAAAAGGGCAATGCAAGGAAAAGCAAAATGGCAAAGCAAGACAAGGGAAAAGGGAAAGCATAACAAGGCAAAGCAAGGCAAAAGGGCAAAGACAGACAAGGCAAAAGGGCAAAGCAAGGAAAGTCAAAAGGGCAAAGCATGACAAGGCAAGGCAAGGAAAAAGGGTATAGCAAGTCAAGGCAAGGTAAGGCAAAAGGGCAATTCAAGGAAAGGCAAAATGGCAAAGCAAGGCAAGGCAAAAGGACAAAGCAAAGCAAGTCAAAAGGGCAAAGCATGACAAGGCAAGGCAAGGAAAAAGGGTATAGCAAGTCAAGGCAAGGTAAGGCAAAAGGGCAATTCAAGGAAATGCAAAATGGCAAAGCAAGGCAAGGCAAAAGGGCAAAGCAAAGCAAGTCAAAATGGCAAAGTATGACAAGGCAAGGCAAGGAAAAAGGGTATAGCAAGTCAAGGCAAAGTAAGGCAAAAGGGCAATTCAAGGAAAGGCAAAATGGCAAAGCAAGGCAAGGCAAAAGGGCAAAGCATAACAAGGCAAAGCAAGGCAAAAGGGCAAAGCAAGGCAAGGCAAAAGGGCAAAGCAAGGCAAGTCAAAAAGGCAAAGCATGACAAGGCAAGGCAAGGAAAAAGGGTATAGCAAGTCAAGGCAAGGTAAGGCAAAAGGCAATTCAAGGAAAGGCAAAATGGCAAAGCAAGGCAAGGCAAAAGGGCAAAGCAAGGCCAAGCAAAAGTGCAAAGAAAGGCAAGGCAAGGTAAGTCAAAAGGACAAACCATGGCAAGGCCAGGAAAAAGGCCAAAGCAAGGAAAGGCAAGGCAAAAGGGGAAAGCAAGGCAAGGGAAAATGGCAAAGGAAGGCAAGGCAAGGAAAGACAAAAGGGCAAAGCAAGGCAAGGAAAAAGAGCAAAGCATGGCAAGGCAAAAGGTCAAAAGAAAGGCAAGGCAAATCAGGGCAAAAGGAGAAAGGAAGGCAAGGCAAGACAAGGCAAAGAGACAAAGCAAGGCAAGGCAAAAGGGCATAGCAAGGCAAGGAAAGGCAAAGGGGCAAAGCAAGGCATGGAAAGGCAAAGGCAAGGGAAGGCAAAAGGGTAAAGCAAGGCAAGGAAAGGCAAGGGAAAAGGAGAAAGCAAAGCAAGGCAAGGCAAAAGGATAAGGAAGACACGTCAAGGCAAGGCAAAGATGAAAGCAAGGCAATGCAAGGCAATTCAAAACGGCAAAACAAGGAAAGGCAAGGCAAAAGGGCAAAGCAAAGCAAGTCAAAAGGGCAAAGCATGACAAGGCAAGGCAAGGCAAAAGGGCAAAGCATGACAAGGCAAGGTAAGGCAAAAGGGCAAATCAAGACAAGGCAAAAGGGCAAAGCATAACAAGGCAAAGCAAGGCAAAAGGGCAAAGCAAGGCAAGTCAAAAGGGCAAAGCATGACAAGGCAAGGCAAGGAAAAAGGGTATAGCAAGTCAAGGCAAGGTAAGGCAAAAGGGCAATTCAAGGAAAGGCAAAATGGCAAAGCAAGGCAAGGCAAAAGGGCAAAGCATGAAAAGGCAAGGCAAGGAAAAAGGGTATAGCAAGTCAAGGCAAGGTAAGGCAAAAGGGCAATTCAAGGAAAGACAAAATGGCAAAGCAAGGCAAGGCAAAAGGGCAAAGCATGACAAGGCAAGGCAAGGAAAAAGGGTATAGCAAGTCAAGGCAAGGTAAGGCAAAAGGGCAATTCAAGGAAAGGCAAAATGGCAAAGCAAGGCAAGGCAAAAGGGCAAAGCATGAAAAGGCAAGGCAAGGAAAAAGGGTATAGCAAGTAAAGGCAAGGTAAGGCAAAAGGGCAATTCAAGGAAAGGCAAAATGGCAAAGCAAGGCAAGGCAAAAGGGCAAAGCAAGGCCAAGCAAAAGTGCAAAGAAAGGCAAGGCAAGGTAAGTCAAAAGGACAAACCATGGCAAGGCCAGGAAAAAGGCCAAAGAAAGGAAAGGCAAGGCAAAAGGGGAAAGCAAGGCAAGGGAAAATGGCAAAGCAAGGCAAGGCAAGGAAAGACAAAAGGGCAAAGCAAGGCAAGGAAAAAGAGCAAAGCATGGCAAGGCAAGGCAAAAGGTCAAAAGAAAGGCAAGGCAAATCAGGGCAAAAGGAGAAAGGAAGGCAAGGTAAGACAAGGCAAAGAGACAAAGCAAGGCAAGGCAAAAGGGCATAGCAAGACAAGGTAAAGCAAAGGGGCAAAGCAAGGCATGGAAAGGCAAAGGCAAGGGAAGGCAAAAGGGTAAAGCAAGGCAAGGAAAGGCAAGGGAAAAGGAGAAAGCAAAGCAAGGCAAGGCAAAAGGATAAGGAAGACACGTCAAGGCAAGGCAAAGATGAAAGCAAGGCAATGCAAGGCAATTCAAAACGGCAAAACAAGGAAAGGCAAGGCAAAAGGGCAAAGCAAAGCAAGTCAAAAGGGCAAAGCATGACAAGGCAAGGCAAGGCAAAAGGGCAAAGCATGACAAGGCAAGGTAAGGCAAAAGGGCAAATCAAGACAAGGCAAAAGGGCAAAGCATAACAAGGCAAAGCAAGGCAAAAGGGCAAAGCAAGGCAAGTCAAAAGGGCAAAGCATGACAAGGCAAGGCAAGGAAAAAGGGTATAGCAAGTCAAGGCAAGGTAAGGCAAAAGGGCAATTCAAGGAAAGGCAAAATGGCAAAGCAAGGCAAGGCAAAAGGGCAAAGCATGAAAAGGCAAGGCAAGGAAAAAGGGTATAGCAAGTCAAGGCAAGGTAAGGCAAAAGGGCAATTCAAGGAAAGACAAAATGGCAAAGCAAGGCAAGGCAAAAGGGCAAAGCATGGCAAGGCAAGGAAAAAGGGCAACTCAATGCAAGGCCAGGCAAAAGGGCAAAGAAAGGCAAGGCAAGGTAAGTCAAAAGGACAAACCATGGCAAGGCCAGGAAAAAGGCCAAAGCAAGGAAAGGCAAGGCAAAAGGGAAAAGCAAGGCAAGGGAAAATGGCAAAGCAGAGCAAGGCAAGGCAAGACAAAAGGGCAAAGCAAGGCAAGGAAAAAGAGCAAAGCATGGCAAGGCAAGGCAAGGCAAAAGGTCAAAAGAAAGGCAAGGCAAATCAGGGCAAAAGGAGAAAGGAAGGCAAGGCAAGACAAGGCAAAGAGGCAAAGCAAGGCAAGGTAAGGCAAGGCAAAAGGGGAAAGCAAAGCAAGGCAAGGCGAAAGGATAAGGAAGACACGTCAAGGCAAGGCAAAGATGAAAGTAAGGCAATGCAAGGAAATTGAAAACGGCAAAACAAGGAAAGGCAAGGCAAAAGGGCAAAGCAAAGCAAGTCAAAAGGGCAAAGCATGACAAGGCAAGGCAAGGCAAAAGGGTAAAGCATGTCAAGGCAAGGTAAGGCAAAAGGGCAATGCAAGGAAAACCAAAATGGCAAAGCAAGACAAGGCAAAAGGGAAAGCATAACAAGGCAAAGCAAGGCAAAAGGGCAAAGCAAGACAAGGCAAAAGGGCAAAGCAAGGAAAGTCAAAAGGGCAAAGCATGACAAGGCAAGGCAAGGAAAAAGGGTATAGCAAGTCAAGGCAAGGTAAGGCAAAAGGGCAATTCAAGGAAAGGCAAAATGGCAAAGCAAGGCAAGGCAAAAGGACAAAGCAAAGCAAGTCAAAAGGGCAAAGCATGACAAGGCAAGGCAAGGAAAAAGGGTATAGCAAGTCAAGGCAAGGTAAGGCAAAAGGGCAATTCAAGGAAAGGCAAAATGGCAAAGCAAGGCAAGGCAAAAGGACAAAGCAAAGCAAGTCAAAAGGGCAAAGCATGACAAGGCAAGGCAAGGAAAAAGGGTGTAGCAAGTCAAGGCAAGGTAAGGCAAAAGGGCAATTCAAGGAAAGGCAAAATGGCAAAGCAAGGCAAGGCAAAAGGGCAAAGCAAAGCAAGTCAAAAGGGCAAAGCATGACAAGGCAAGGTAAGTCAAAAGGACAAACCATGGCAAGGCCAGGAAAAAGGCCAAAGCAAGGAAAGGCAAGGCAAAAGGGGAAAGCAAGGCAAGGGAAAATGGCAAAGCAAGGCAAGGCAAGGCAAGACAAAAGGGCAAAGCAAGGCAAGGAAAAAGAGCAAAGCATGGCAAGGCAAGGCAAAAGGTCAAAAGAAAGGCAAGGCAAATCAGGGCAAAAGGAGAAAGGAAGGCAAGGCAAGACAAGGCAAAGAGACAAAGCAAGGCAAGGCAAAAGGTCAAAAGAAAGGCAAGGCAAATCAGGGCAAAAGGAGAAAGGAAGGCAAGGCAAGACAAGGCAAAGAGACAAAGCAAGGCAAGGCAAAAGGGCAAAGCAAGTCAAAATGGCAAAGTATGACAAGGCAAGGCAAGGAAAAAGGCTATAGCAAGTCAAGGCAAGGTAAGGCAAAAGGGCAATTCAAGGAAAGGCAAAATGGCAAAGCAAGGCAAGGCAAAAGGGCAAAGCATAACAAGGCAAAGCAAGGCAAAAGGGCAAAGCAAGGCAAGGCAAAAGGGCAAAGCATGGCAAGGCAAAAGGGCAAAGCATGGCAAGGCAAGGAAAAAGGGCAACTCAATGCAAGGCCGGGCAAAAGTGCAAAGAAAGGCAAGGCAAGGTAAGTCAAAAGGACAAACCATGGCAAGGCCAGGAAAAAGGCCAAAGCAAGGAAAGGCAAGGCTAAAGGGGAAAGCAAGGCAAGGGAAAATGGCAAAGCAAGGCAAGGCAAGGCAAGACAAAAGGGCAAAGCAAGGCAAGGAAAAAGAGCAAAGCATGGCAAGGCAAGGCAAGGCAAAAGGTCAAAAGAAAGGCAAGGCAAATCAGGGCAAAAGGAGAAAGGAAGGCAAGGCAAGTCAAGGCAAAGAGTGAAAGCAAGGCAAGGCAAAGGGTCAAAGCAAGGCATGGAAAGGCAAGGCAAGGCAAGGCAAAAGGGTAAAGCAAGGCAAGGAAAGGCAAGGCAAAAGGGGAAAGCAAAGCAAGGCAAGGCAAAATGATAAGGAAGACACGTCAAGGCAAGGCAAAGATGAAAGTAAGGCAATGCAAGGCAATTCAAAACGGCAAAACAAGGAAAGGCAAGGCAAAAGGGCAAAGCAAAGCAAGTCAAAAGGGCAAAGCATGACAAGGCAAGGTAAGGCAAAAGGGCAATGCAAGGAAAGGCAAAATGGCAAAGCAAGACAAGGCAAAAGGGCAAAGCATAACAAGGCAAAGCAAGGCAAAAGGGCAAACCAAGGCAAGTCAAAAGGGCAAAGCATGACAAGGCAAGGCAAGGAAAAAGGGTATAGCAAGTCAAGGCAAGGTAAGGCAAAAGGGCAATTCAAGGAAAGGCAAAATGGCAAAGCATGGCAAGGCAAAAGGGCAAAGCATGAAAAGGCAAGGCAAGGAAGAAGGGTATAGCAAGTCAAGGCAATGTAAGGCAAAAGGGCAATTCAAGGAAAGACAAAATGGCAAAGCAAGGCAAGGCAAAAGGGCAAAGCATGGCAAGGCAAGGAAAAAGGGCAACTCAATGCAAGGCCAGGCAAAAGGGCAAAGAAAGGCAAGGCAAGGTAAGTCAAAAGGATAAACCATGGCAAGGCCAGGAAAAAGGCCAAAGCAAGGAAAGGCAAGGCAAAAGGGAAAAGCAAGGCAAGGGAAAATGGCAAAGCAAGGCAAGGCAAGGCAAGACAAAAGGGCAAAGCAAGGCAAGGAAAAAGAGCAAAGCATGGCAAGGCAAGGCAAGGCAAAAGGTCAAAAGAAAGGCAAGGCAAATCAGGGCAAAAGGAGAAAGGAAGGCAAGGCAAGACAAGGCAAAGAGGCAAAGCAAGGCAAGGTAAGGCAAGGCAAAAGGGGAAAGCAAAGCAAGGCAAGGCGAAAGGATAAGGAAGACACGTCAAGGCAAGGCAAAGATGAAAGTAAGGCAATGCAAGGAAATTGAAAACGGCAAAACAAGGAAAGGCAAGGCAAAAGGGCAAAGCAAAGCAAGTCAAAAGGGCAAAGCATGACAAGGCAAGGCAATGCAAAAGGGCAAAGCATGAAAAGGCAAGCCAAGGCAAAAGGGTAAAGCATGTCAAGGCAAGGTAAGGCAAAAGGGCAATGCAAGGAAAAGCAAAATGGCAAAGCAAGACAAGGGAAAAGGGAAAGCATAACAAGGCAAAGCAAGGCAAAAGGGCAAAGCAAGACAAGGCAAAAGGGCAAAGCAAGGAAAGTCAAAAGGGCAAAGCATGACAAGGCAAGGCAAGGAAAAAGGGTATAGCAAGTCAAGGCAAGGTAAGGCAAAAGGGCAATTCAAGGAAAGGCAAAATGGCAAAGCAAGGCAAGGCAAAAGGACAAAGCAAAGCAAGTCAAAATGGCAAAGTATGACAAGGCAAGGCAAGGAAAAAGGGTATAGGAAGTCAAGGCAAGGTAAGGCAAAAGGGCAAAGCATGACAAGACAAGGTAAGGCAAAAGGGCAATTCAAGGAAAGGCAAAATGGCAAAGCAAGGCAAGGCAAAAGGACAAAGCATAACAAGGCAAAGCAAGGCAAAAGGGCAAAGCAAGGCAAGGCAAAAGGGCAAAGCAAGGCAAGTCAAAAGGGCAAAGCATGAGAAAGCAAGGCAAGGAAAAAGGGTATAGCAAGTCAAGGCAAGGTAAGGCAAAAGGGCAATTCAAGGAAAGGCAAAATGGCAAAGCAAGGCAAGGCAAAAGGGCAAAGCAAGGCCAGGCAAAAGTGCAAAGAAAGGCAAGGCAAGGTAAGTCAAAAGGACAAACCATGGGAAGGCCAGGAAAAAGGCCAAAGCAAGGAAAGGCAAGGCAAAAGGGGAAAGCAAGGCAAGGGAAAATGGCAAAGCAAGGCAAGGCAAGGAAAGACAAAAGGGCAAAGCAAGGCAAGGAAAAAGAGCAAATCATGGCAAGGCAAGGCAAAAGGTCAAAAGAAAGGCAAGGCAAATCAGGGCAAAAGGAGAAAGGAAGGCAAGGCAAGACAAGGCAAAGAGACAAAGCAAGGCAAGGCAAAAGGTCAAAAGAAAGGCAAGGCAAATCAGGGCAAAAGGAGAAAGGAAGGCAAGGCAAGACAAGGCAAAGAGACAAAGCAAGGCAAGGCAAAAGGGCAAAGCAAGTCAAAATGGCAAAGTATGACAAGGCAAGGCAAGGAAAAAGGCTATAGCAAGTCAAGGCAAGGTAAGGCAAAAGGGCAATTCAAGGAAAGGCAAAATGGCAAAGCAAGGCAAGGCAAAAGGGCAAAGCATAACAAGGCAAAGCAAGGCAAAAGGGCAAAGCAAGGCAAGGCAAAAGGGCAAAGCATGGCAAGGCAAAAGGGCAAAGCATGGCAAGGCAAGGAAAAAGGGCAACTCAATGCAAGGCCGGGCAAAATTGCAAAGAAAGGCAAGGCAAGGTAAGTCAAAAGGACAAACCATGGCAAGGCCAGGAAAAAGGCCAAAGCAAGGAAAGGCAAGGCTAAAGGGGAAAGCAAGGCAAGGGAAAATGGCAAAGCAAGGCAAGGCAAGGCAAGACAAAAGGGCAAAGCAAGGCAAGGAAAAAGAGCAAAGCATGGCAAGGCAAGGCAAGGCAAAAGGTCAAAAGAAAGGCAAGGCAAATCAGGGCAAAAGGAGAAAGGAAGGCAAGGCAAGTCAAGGCAAAGAGTCAAAGCAAGGCAAGGCAAAGGGTCAAAGCAAGGCATGGAAAGGCAAGGCAAGGCAAGGCAAAAGGGTAAAGCAAGGCAAGGAAAGGCAAGGCAAAAGGGGAAAGCAAAGCAAGGCAAGGCAAAATGATAAGGAAGACACGTCAAGGCAAGGCAAAGATGAAAGTAAGGCAATGCAAGGCAATTCAAAACGGCAAAACAAGGAAAGGCAAGGCAAAAGGGCAAAGCAAAGCAAGTCAAAAGGGCAAAGCATGACAAGGCAAGGTAAGGCAAAAGGGCAATGCAAGGAAAGGCAAAATGGCAAAGCAAGACAAGGCAAAAGGGCAAAGCATAACAAGGCAAAGCAAGGCAAAAGGGCAAACCAAGGCAAGTCAAAAGGGCAAAGCATGACAAGGCAAGGCAAGGAAAAAGGGTATAGCAAGTCAAGGCAAGGTAAGGCAAAAGGGCAATTCAAGGAAAGGCAAAATGGCAAAGCATGGCAAGGCAAAAGGGCAAAGCATGAAAAGGCAAGGCAAGGAAGAAGGGTATAGCAAGTCAAGGCAATGTAAGGCAAAAGGGCAATTCAAGGAAAGACAAAATGGCAAAGCAAGGCAAGGCAAAAGGGCAAAGCATGGCAAGGCAAGGAAAAAGGGCAACTCAATGCAAGGCCAGGCAAAAGGGCAAAGAAAGGCAAGGCAAGGTAAGTCAAAAGGATAAACCATGGCAAGGCCAGGAAAAAGGCCAAAGCAAGGAAAGGCAAGGCAAAAGGGAAAAGCAAGGCAAGGGAAAATGGCAAAGCAAGGCAAGGCAAGGCAAGACAAAAGGGCAAAGCAAGGCAAGGAAAAAGAGCAAAGCATGGCAAGGCAAGGCAAGGCAAAAGGTCAAAAGAAAGGCAAGGCAAATCAGGGCAAAAGGAGAAAGGAAGGCAAGGCAAGACAAGGCAAAGAGGCAAAGCAAGGCAAGGTAAGGCAAGGCAAAAGGGGAAAGCAAAGCAAGGCAAGGCGAAAGGATAAGGAAGACACGTCAAGGCAAGGCAAAGATGAAAGTAAGGCAATGCAAGGAAATTGAAAACGGCAAAACAAGGAAAGGCAAGGCAAAAGGGCAAAGCAAAGCAAGTCAAAAGGGCAAAGCATGACAAGGCAAGGCAATGCAAAAGGGCAAAGCATGAAAAGGCAAGCCAAGGCAAAAGGGTAAAGCATGTCAAGGCAAGGTAAGGCAAAAGGGCAATGCAAGGAAAAGCAAAATGGCAAAGCAAGACAAGGGAAAAGGGAAAGCATAACAAGGCAAAGCAAGGCAAAAGGGCAAAGCAAGACAAGGCAAAAGGGCAAAGCAAGGAAAGTCAAAAGGGCAAAGCATGACAAGGCAAGGCAAGGAAAAAGGGTATAGCAAGTCAAGGCAAGGTAAGGCAAAAGGGCATTTCAAGGAAAGGCAAAATGGCAAAGCAAGGCAAGGCAAAAGGACAAAGCAAAGCAAGTCAAAATGGCAAAGTATGACAAGGCAAGGCAAGGAAAAAGGGTATAGGAAGTCAAGGCAAGGTAAGGCAAAAGGGCAAAGCATGACAAGACAAGGTAAGGCAAAAGGGCAATTCAAGGAAAGGCAAAATGGCAAAGCAAGGCAAGGCAAAAGGACAAAGCATAACAAGGCAAAGCAAGGCAAAAGGGCAAAGCAAGGCAAGGCAAAAGGGCAAAGCAAGGCAAGTCAAAAGGGCAAAGCATGACAAAGCAAGGCAAGGAAAAAGGGTATAGCAAGTCAAGGCAAGGTAAGGCAAAAGGGCAATTCAAGGAAAGGCAAAATGGCAAAGCAAGGCAAGGCAAAAGGGCAAAGCAAGGCCAGGCAAAAGTGCAAAGAAAGGCAAGGCAAGGTAAGTCAAAAGGACAAACCATGGCAAGGCCAGGAAAAAGGCCAAAGCAAGGAAAGGCAAGGCAAAAGGGGAAAGCAAGGCAAGGGAAAATGGCAAAGCAAGGCAAGGCAAGGAAAGACAAAAGGGCAAAGCAAGGCAAGGAAAAAGAGCAAATCATGGCAAGGCAAGGCAAAAGGTCAAAAGAAAGGCAAGGCAAATCAGGGCAAAAGGAGAAAGGAAGGCAAGGAAAGACAAGGCAAAGAGGCAAAGCAAGGCAAGGCAAAAGGGCAAAGCAAGGCAAGGAAAAAGAGCAAAGCATGGCATGGCAAGGCAAGGCAAAAGGTCAAAGGAAAGGCAAGGCAAATCAGGGCAAAAGGAGAAAGGAAGGCAAGGCAAGACAAGGCAAAGAGACAAAGCAAGGCAAGGCAAAAGGGCAAAGAAAGGCAAGGTAAGGCAAAGGGGCAAAGCAAGGCATGGAAAGGCAAGGTAAGAGAAGGCAAAAGGGTAAAGCAAGGCAAGGAAAGGCAAGGCAAAAGGAGAAAGCAAAGAAAGGCAAGGCAAAAGGATAAGGAAGACACGTCAAGGCAAGGCAAAGATGAAAGCAAGGCAATGCAAGGCAATTCAAAACGGCAAAACAAGGAAAGGCAAGGCAAAAGGGCAAAGCAAAGCAAGTCAAAAGGGCAAAGCATGACAAGGCAAGGCAAGGCAAAAGGGCAAAGCATGACAAGGCAAGGTAAGGCAAAAGGGCAATGCAAGGAAAGGCAAAATGGCAAAGCAAGACAAGGCAAAAGGGCAAAGCATAACAAGGCAAAGCAAGGCAAAAGGGCAAAGCAAGGCAAGTCAAAAGGGCAAAGCATGACAAGGCAAGGCAAGGAAAAAGGGTATAGCAAGTCAAGGCAAGGTAAGGCAAAAGGGCAATTCAAGGAAACGCAAAATGGCAAAGCAAGGCAAGGCAAAAGGGCAAAGCAAAGCAAGTCAAAATGGCAAAGTATGACAAGGCAAGGCAAGGAAAAAGGCTATAGCAAGTCAAGGCAAGGTAAGGCAAAAGGGCAATTCAAGGAAAAGCAAAATGGCAAAGCAAGGCAAGGCAAAAGGGCAAAGCATAACAAGGCAAAGCAAGGCAAAAGGGCAAAGCAAGGCAAGGCAAAAGGGCAAAGCATGGCAAGGCAAGGAAAAAGGGCAACTCAATGCAAGACCGGGCAAAAGTGCAAAGAAAGGCAAGGCAATGTAAGTCAAAAGGACAAACCATGGCAAGGCCAGGAAAAAGGCCAAAGCAAGGAAAGGCAAGGCAAAAGGGGAAAGCAAGGCAAGGGAAAATGGCAAAGCAAGGCAAGGCAAGGCAAGACAAAAGGGCAAAGCAAGGCAAGGGAAAAGAGCAAAGCATGGCAAGGCAAGGCAAAAGGTCAAAAGAAAGGCAAGGCAAATCAGGGCAAAAGGAGAAAGGAAGGCAAGGCAAGTCAAGGCAAAGAGTCAAAGCAAGGCAAGGCAAAGGGTCAAAGGAAGGCATGGAAAGGCAAGGCAAAGGAAGGCAAAAGGGTAAAGCAAGGCAAGGAAAGGCAAGGCAAAAGGGGAAAGCAAAGCAAGGCAAGGCAAAATGATAAGGAAGACACGTCAAGGCAAGGCAAAGATGAAAGTAAGGCAATGCAAGGCAATTCAAAACGGCAAAACAAGGAAAGGCAAGGAAAAAGGGCAACTCAATGCAAGGCCAGGCAAAAGGGCAAAGAAAGGCAAGGCAAGGTAAGTCAAAAGGACAAACCATGGCAAGGCCAGGAAAAAGGCCAAAGCAAGGAAAGGCAAGGCAAAAGGGAAAAGCAAGGCAAGGGAAAATGGCAAAGCAAGGCAAGGCAAGGCAAGACAAAAGGGCAAAGCAAGGCAAGGAAAAAGAGCAAAGCATGGCAAGGCAAGGCAAGGCAAAAGGTCAAAAGAAAGGCAAGGGTAATCAGGGCAAAAGGAGAAAGGAAGGCAAGGCAAGACAAGGCAAAGAGGCAAAGCAAGGCAAGGTAAGGCAAGGCAAAAGGGGAAAGCAATGCAAGGCAAGGCGAAAGGATAAGGAAGACACGTCAAGGCAAGGCAAAGATGAAAGTAAGGCAATGCAAGGAAATTGAAAACGGCAAAACAAGGAAAGGCAAGGCAAAAGGGCAAAGCAAAGCAAGTCAAAAGGGCAAAGCATGACAAGGCAAGGCAATGCAAAAGGACAAAGCATGAAAAGGCAAGGCAAGGCAAAAGGGTAAAGCATGTCAAGGCAAGGTAAGGCAAAAGGGCAATGCAAGGAAAAGCAAAATGGCAAAGCAAGACAAGGCAAAAGGGAAAGCATAACAAGGCAAAGCAAGGCAAAAGGGCAAAGACAGACAAGGCAAAAGGGCAAAGCAAGGAAAGTCAAAAGGGCAAAGCATGACAAGGCAAGGCAAGGAAAAAGGGTATAGCAAGTCAAGGCAAGGTAAGGCAAAAGGGCAATTCAAGGAAAGGCAAAATGGCAAAGCAAGGCAAGGCAAAAGGACAAAGCAAAGCAAGTCAAAAGGGCAAAGCATGACAAGGCAAGGCAAGGAAAAAGGGTATAGCAAGTCAAGGCAAGGTAAGGCAAAAGGGCAATTCAAGGAAATGCAAAATGGCAAAGCAAGGCAAGGCAAAAGGGCAAAGCAAAGCAAGTCAAAATGGCAAAGTATGACAAGGCAAGGCAAGGAAAAAGGGTATAGCAAGTCAAGGCAAAGTAAGGCAAAAGGGCAATTCAAGGAAAGGCAAAATGGCAAAGCAAGGCAAGGCAAAAGGGCAAAGCATAACAAGGCAAAGCAAGGCAAAAGGGCAAAGCAAGGCAAGGCAAAAGGGCAATTCAAGGCAAGTCAAAAAGGCAAAGCATGACAAGGCAAGGCAAGGAAAAAGGGTATAGCAAGTCAAGGCAAGGTAAGGCAAAAGGCAATTCAAGGAAAGGCAAAATGGCAAAGCAAGGCAAGGCAAAAGGGCAAAGCATAACAAGGCAAAGCAAGGCAAAAGGGCAAAGCAAGGCAAGGCAAAATGGCAAAGCAAGGCAAGGCAAAAGGGCAAAGCATGAAAAGGCAAGGCAAGGAAAAAGGGTATAGCAAGTCAAGGCAAGGTAAGGCAAAAGGGCAATTCAAGGAAAGACAAAATGGCAAAGCAAGGCAAGGCAAAAGGGCAAAGCATGACAAGGCAAGGCAAGGAAAAAGGGTATAGCAAGTCAAGGCAAGGTAAGGCAAAAGGGCAATTCAAGGAAAGGCAAAATGGCAAAGCAAGGCAAGGCAAAAGGGCAAAGCATGAAAAGGCAAGGCAAGGAAAAAGGGTATAGCAAGTAAAGGCAAGGTAAGGCAAAAGGGCAATTCAAGGAAAGGCAAAATGGCAAAGCAAGGCAAGGCAAAAGGGCAAAGCAAGGCCAAGCAAAAGTGCAAAGAAAGGCAAGGCAAGGTAAGTCAAAAGGACAAACCATGGCAAGGCCAGGAAAAAGGCCAAAGAAAGGAAAGGCAAGGCAAAAGGGGAAAGCAAGGCAAGGGAAAATGGCAAAGCAAGGCAAGGCAAGGAAAGACAAAAGGGCAAAGCAAGGCAAGGAAAAAGAGCAAAGCATGGCAAGGCAAGGCAAAAGGTCAAAAGAAAGGCAAGGCAAATCAGGGCAAAAGGAGAAAGGAAGGCAAGGTAAGACAAGGCAAAGAGACAAAGCAAGGCAAGGCAAAAGGGCATAGCAAGACAAGGTAAAGCAAAGGGGCAAAGCAAGGCATGGAAAGGCAAAGGCAAGGGAAGGCAAAAGGGTAAAGCAAGGCAAGGAAAGGCAAGGGAAAAGGAGAAAGCAAAGCAAGGCAAGGCAAAAGGATAAGGAAGACACGTCAAGGCAAGGCAAAGATGAAAGCAAGGCAATGCAAGGCAATTCAAAACGGCAAAACAAGGAAAGGCAAGGCAAAAGGGCAAAGCAAAGCAAGTCAAAAGGGCAAAGCATGACAAGGCAAGGCAAGGCAAAAGGGCAAAGCATGACAAGGCAAGGTAAGGCAAAAGGGCAAATCAAGACAAGGCAAAAGGGCAAAGCATAACAAGGCAAAGCAAGGCAAAAGGGCAAAGCAAGGCAAGTCAAAAGGGCAAAGCATGACAAGGCAAGGCAAGGAAAAAGGGTATAGCAAGTCAAGGCAAGGTAAGGCAAAAGGGCAATTCAAGGAAAGGCAAAATGGCAAAGCAAGGCAAGGCAAAAGGGCAAAGCATGAAAAGGCAAGGCAAGGAAAAAGGGTATAGCAAGTCAAGGCAAGGTAAGGCAAAAGGGCAATTCAAGGAAAGACAAAATGGCAAAGCAAGGCAAGGCAAAAGGGCAAAGCATGGCAAGGCAAGGAAAAAGGGCAACTCAATGCAAGGCCAGGCAAAAGGGCAAAGAAAGGCAAGGCAAGGTAAGTCAAAAGGACAAACCATGGCAAGGCCAGGAAAAAGGCCAAAGCAAGGAAAGGCAAGGCAAAAGGGAAAAGCAAGGCAAGGGAAAATGGCAAAGCAGAGCAAGGCAAGGCAAGACAAAAGGGCAAAGCAAGGCAAGGAAAAAGAGCAAAGCATGGCAAGGCAAGGCAAGGCAAAAGGTCAAAAGAAAGGCAAGGCAAATCAGGGCAAAAGGAGAAAGGAAGGCAAGGCAAGACAAGGCAAAGAGGCAAAGCAAGGCAAGGTAAGGCAAGGCAAAAGGGGAAAGCAAAGCAAGGCAAGGCGAAAGGATAAGGAAGACACGTCAAGGCAAGGCAAAGATGAAAGTAAGGCAATGCAAGGAAATTGAAAACGGCAAAACAAGGAAAGGCAAGGCAAAAGGGCAAAGCAAAGCAAGTCAAAAGGGCAAAGCATGACAAGGCAAGGCAAGGCAAAAGGGTAAAGCATGTCAAGGCAAGGTAAGGCAAAAGGGCAATGCAAGGAAAACCAAAATGGCAAAGCAAGACAAGGCAAAAGGGAAAGCATAACAAGGCAAAGCAAGGCAAAAGGGCAAAGCAAGACAAGGCAAAAGGGCAAAGCAAGGAAAGTCAAAAGGGCAAAGCATGACAAGGCAAGGCAAGGAAAAAGGGTATAGCAAGTCAAGGCAAGGTAAGGCAAAAGGGCAATTCAAGGAAAGGCAAAATGGCAAAGCAAGGCAAGGCAAAAGGACAAAGCAAAGCAAGTCAAAAGGGCAAAGCATGACAAGGCAAGGCAATGCAAAAGGGCAAAGCATGAAAAGGCAAGGCAAGGCAAAAGGGTAAAGCATGTCAAGGCAAAGTAAGGCAAAAGGGCAATGCAAGGAAAAGCAAAATGGCAAAGCAAGACAAGGCAAAAGGGAAAGCATAACAAGGCAAAGCAAGGCAAAAGGGCAAAGCAAGACAAGGCAAAAGGGCAAAGCAAGGAAAGTCAAAAGGGCAAAGCATGACAAGGCAAGGCAAGGAAAAAGGGTATAGCAAGTCAAGGCAAGGTAAGGCAAAAGGGCAATTCAAGGAAAGGCAAAATGGCAAAGCAAGGCAAGGCAAAAGGGCAAAGCATGAAAAGGCAAGGCAAGGAAAAAGGGTATAGCAAGTAAAGGCAAGGTAAGGCAAAAGGGCAATTCAAGGAAAGGCAAAATGGCAAAGCAAGGCAAGGCAAAAGGGCAAAGCAAGGCCAAGCAAAAGTGCAAAGAAAGGCAAGGCAAGGTAAGTCAAAAGGACAAACCATGGCAAGGCCAGGAAAAAGGCCAAAGAAAGGAAAGGCAAGGCAAAAGGGGAAAGCAAGGCAAGGGAAAATGGCAAAGCAAGGCAAGGCAAGGAAAGACAAAAGGGCAAAGCAAGGCAAGGAAAAAGAGCAAAGCATGGCAAGGCAAGGCAAAAGGTCAAAAGAAAGGCAAGGCAAATCAGGGCAAAAGGAGAAAGGAAGGCAAGGTAAGACAAGGCAAAGAGACAAAGCAAGGCAAGGCAAAAGGGCATAGCAAGACAAGGTAAAGCAAAGGGGCAAAGCAAGGCATGGAAAGGCAAAGGCAAGGGAAGGCAAAAGGGTAAAGCAAGGCAAGGAAAGGCAAGGGAAAAGGAGAAAGCAAAGCAAGGCAAGGCAAAAGGATAAGGAAGACACGTCAAGGCAAGGCAAAGATGAAAGCAAGGCAATGCAAGGCAATTCAAAACGGCAAAACAAGGAAAGGCAAGGCAAAAGGGCAAAGCAAAGCAAGTCAAAAGGGCAAAGCATGACAAGGCAAGGCAAGGCAAAAGGGCAAAGCATGACAAGGCAAGGTAAGGCAAAAGGGCAAATCAAGACAAGGCAAAAGGGCAAAGCATAACAAGGCAAAGCAAGGCAAAAGGGCAAAGCAAGGCAAGTCAAAAGGGCAAAGCATGACAAGGCAAGGCAAGGAAAAAGGGTATAGCAAGTCAAGGCAAGGTAAGGCAAAAGGGCAATTCAAGGAAAGACAAAATGGCAAAGCAAGGCAAGGCAAAAGGGCAAAGCATGAAAAGGCAAGGAAAAAGGGCAACTCAATGCAAGGCCAGGCAAAAGGGCAAAGAAAGGCAAGGCAAGGTAAGTCAAAAGGACAAACCATGGCAAGGCCAGGAAAAAGGCCAAAGCAAGGAAAGGCAAGGCAAAAGGGAAAAGCAAGGCAAGGGAAAATGGCAAAGCAGAGCAAGGCAAGGCAAGACAAAAGGGCAAAGCAAGGCAAGGAAAAAGAGCAAAGCATGGCAAGGCAAGGCAAGGCAAAAGGTCAAAAGAAAGGCAAGGCAAATCAGGGCAAAAGGAGAAAGGAAGGCAAGGCAAGACAAGGCAAAGAGGCAAAGCAAGGCAAGGTAAGGCAAGGCAAAAGGGGAAAGCAAAGCAAGGCAAGGCGAAAGGATAAGGAAGACACGTCAAGGCAAGGCAAAGATGAAAGTAAGGCAATGCAAGGAAATTGAAAACGGCAAAACAAGGAAAGGCAAGGCAAAAGGGCAAAGCAAAGCAAGTCAAAAGGGCAAAGCATGACAAGGCAAGGCAAGGCAAAAGGGTAAAGCATGTCAAGGCAAGGTAAGGCAAAAGGGCAATGCAAGGAAAACCAAAATGGCAAAGCAAGACAAGGCAAAAGGGAAAGCATAACAAGGCAAAGCAAGGCAAAAGGGCAAAGCAAGACAAGGCAAAAGGGCAAAGCAAGGAAAGTCAAAAGGGCAAAGCATGACAAGGCAAGGCAAGGAAAAAGGGTATAGCAAGTCAAGGCAAGGTAAGGCAAAAGGGCAATTCAAGGAAAGGCAAAATGGCAAAGCAAGGCAAGGCAAAAGGACAAAGCAAAGCAAGTCAAAAGGGCAAAGCATGACAAGGCAAGGCAATGCAAAAGGGCAAAGCATGAAAAGGCAAGGCAAGGCAAAAGGGTAAAGCATGTCAAGGCAAAGTAAGGCAAAAGGGCAATGCAAGGAAAAGCAAAATGGCAAAGCAAGACAAGGCAAAAGGGAAAGCATAACAAGGCAAAGCAAGGCAAAAGGGCAAAGCAAGACAAGGCAAAAGGGCAAAGCAAGGAAAGTCAAAAGGGCAAAGCATGACAAGGCAAGGCAAGGAAAAAGGGTATAGCAAGTCAAGGCAAGGTAAGGCAAAAGGGCAATTCAAGGAAAGGCAAAATGGCAAAGCAAGGCAAGGCAAAAGGACAAAGCAAAGCAAGTCAAAAGGGCAAAGCATGACAAGGCAAGGCAAGGAAAAAGGGTATAGCAAGTCAAGGCAAGGTAAGGCAAAAGGGCAATTCAAGGAAAGGCAAAATGGCAAAGCAAGGCAAGGCAAAAGGACAAAGCAAAGCAAGTCAAAAGGGCAAAGCATGACAAGGCAAGGCAAGGAAAAAGGGTGTAGCAAGTCAAGGCAAGGTAAGGCAAAAGGGCAATTCAAGGAAAGGCAAAATGGCAAAGCAAGGCAAGGCAAAAGGACAAAGCAAAGCAAGTCAAAAGGGCAAAGCATGACAAGGCAAGGCAAGGAAAAAGGGTATAGCAAGTCAAGGCAAGGTAAGGCAAAAGGGCAATTCAAGGAAAGGCAAAATGGCAAAGCAAGGCAAGGCAAAAGGGCAAAGCATGAAAAGGCAAGGCAAGGAAAAAGGGCAAAGCATGAAAAGGCAAGGCAAGGAAAAAGGGTATAGCAAGTCAAGGCAAGGTAAGGCAAAAGGGCAATTCAAGGAAAGACAAAATGGCAAAGCAAGGCAAGGCAAAAGGGCAAAGCATGGCAAGGCAAGGAAAAAGGGCAACTCAATGCAAGGCCAGGCAAAAGGGCAAAGAAAGCCAAGGCAAGGTAAGTCAAAAGGACAAACCATGGCAAGGCCAGGAAAAAGGCCAAAGCAAGGAAAGGCAAGGCAAAAGGGAAAAGCAAGGTAAGGGAAAATGGCAAAGCAAGGCAAGGCAAGGCAAGACAAAAGGGCAAAGCAAGGCAAGGAAAAAGAGCAAAGCATGGCAAGGCAAGGCAAGGCAAAAGGTCAAAAGAAAGGCAAGGCAAATCAGGGCAAAAGGAGAAAGGAAGGCAAGGCAAGACAAGGCAAAGAGGCAAAGCAAGGCAAGGTAAGGCAAGGCAAAAGGGGAAAGCAAAGCAATTCAAAAGGGCAAAGCATGACAAGGCAAGGCAAGGCAAAATGGTAAAGCATGTCAAGGCAAGGTAAGGCAAAAGGGCAATGCAAGGAAAAGCAAAATGGCAAAGCAAGACAAGGCAAAAGGGAAAGCATAACAAGGCAAAGCAAGGCAAAAGGGCAAAGCAAGACAAGGCAAAAGGGCAAAGCAAGGAAAGTCAAAAGGGCAAAGCATGACAAGGCAAGGCAAGGAAAAAGGGTATAGCAAGTCACGGCAAGGTAAGGCAAAAGGGCAATTCAAAGAAAGGCAAAATGGCAAAGCAAGGCAAGGCAAAAGGACAAAGCAAAGCAAGTCAAAAGGGCAAAGCATGACAAGGCAAGGCAATGCAAAAGGGCAAAGCATGAAAAGGCAAGGCAAGGCAAAAGGGTAAAGCATGTCAAGGCAAGGTAAGGCGAAAGGGCAATGCAAGGAAAAGAAAAATGGCAAAGCAAGACAAGGCAAAAGGGAAAGCATAACAAGGCAAAGCAAGGCAAAAGGGCAAAGCAAGACAAGGCAAAAGGGCAAAGCAAGGAAAGTCAAAAGGGCAAAGCATGACAAGGCAAGGCAAGGAAAAAGGGTATAGCAAGTCAAGGCAAGGTAAGGCAAAAGGGCAATTCAAGGAAAGGCGAAATGGCAAAGCTAGGCAAGGCAAAAGGGCAAAGCAAGGCCAGGCAAAAGTGCAAAGAAATGCAAGGCAAGGTAAGTCAAAAGGACAAACCATGGCAAGGCCAGTAAAAAGGCCAAAGCAAGGAAAGGCAAGGCAAAAGGGGAAAGCAAGGCAAGGGAAAATGGCAAAGCAAGGCAAGGCAAGGAAAGACAAAAGGGCAAAGCAAGGCAAGGAAAAAGAGCAAAGCATGGCAAGGCAAGGCAAAAGGTCAAAAGAAAGGCAAGGCAAATCAGGGCAAAAGGAGAAAGGAAGGCAAGGCAAGACAAGGCAAAGAGACAAAGCAAGGCAAGGCAAAAGGGCATAGCAAGGCAAGGTAAGGCAAAGGGCAAAGCAAGGCATGGAAAGGCAAAGGCAAGGGAAGGCAAAAGGGTAAAGCAAGGCAAGGAAAGGCAAGGGAAAAGGAGAAAGCAAAGCAAGGCAAGGCAAAAGGATAAGGAAGACACGTCAAGGCAAGGCAAAGATGAAAGCAAGGCAATGCAAGGCAATTCAAAACGGCAAAACAAGGAAAGGCAAGGCAAAAGGGCAAAGCAAAGCAAGTCAAAAGGGCAAAGCATGACAAGGCAAGGCAAGGCAAAAGGGCAAAGCATGACAAGGCAAGGTAAGGCAAAAGGGCAATGCAAGGAAAGGCAAAATGGCAAAGCAAGACAAGGCAAAAATGGCAAAGCATAACAAGGCAAAGCAAGGCAAAAGGGCAAAGCAAGGCAAGTCAAAAGGGCAAAACATGACAAGGCAAGGCAAGGAAAAAGGGTATAGCAAGTCAAGGCAAGGTAAGGCAAAAGGGCAATTCAAGGAAAGGCAAAATGGCAAAGCAAGGCAAGGCAAAAGGGCAAAGCATAACAAGGCAAAGCAAGGCAAAAGGGCAAAGCAAGGCAAGGCAAAAGGGCAAAGCATGGCAAGGCAAGGAAAAAGGGCAACTCAATGCAAGGCCGGGCAAAAGTGCAAAGAAAGGCAAGGCAAGGTAAGTCAAAAGGACAAACCATGGCAAGGCCAGGAAAAAGGCCAAAGCAAGGAAAGGCAAGGCAAAAGGGGAAAGCAAGGCAAGGGAAAATGACAAAGCAAGGCAAGGTAAGGCAAGACAAAAGGGCAAAGCAAGGCAAGGAAAAAGAGCAAAGCATGGCAAGGCAAGGCAAGGCAAAAGGTCAAAAGAAAGGCAAGGCAAATCAGGGCAAAAGGAGAAAGGAAGGCAAGGCAAGTCAAGGCAAAGAGTCAAAGCAAGGCAAGGCAAAGGGTCAAAGGAAGGCATGGAAAGGCAAGGCAAAGGAAGGCAAAAGGGTAAAGCAAGGCAAGGAAAGGCAAGGCAAAAGGGGAAAGCAAAGCAAGGCAAGGCAAAAGGATAAGGAAGACACGTCAAGGCAAGGCAAAGATGAAAGTAAGGCAATGCAAGGCAATTCAAAACGGCAAAACAGGGAAAGGCAAGGCAAAAGGGCAAAGCATGACAAGGCAAGGCAAGGCAAAAGGGCAAAGCATGAAAAGGCAAGGCAAGGAAAAAGGGTATAGCAAGTCAAGGCAAGGTAAGGCAAAAGGGCAATTCAAGGAAAGACAAAATGGCAAAGCAAGGCAAGGCAAAAGGGCAAAGCATGGCAAGGCAAGGAAAAAGGGCAACTCAATGCAAGGCCAGGCAAAAGGGCAAAGAAAGGCAAGGCAAGGTAAGTCAAAAGGACAAACCATGGCAAGGCCAGGAAAAAGGCCAAAGCAAGGAAAGGCAAGGCAAAAGGGGAAAGCAAGGCAAGGGAAAATGACAAAGCAAGGCAAGGTAAGGCAAGACAAAAGGGCAAAGCAAGGCAAGGAAAAAGAGCAAAGCATGGCAAGGCAAGGCAAGGCAAAAGGTCAAAAGAAAGGCAAGGCAAATCAGGGCAAAAGGAGAAAGGAAGGCAAGGCAAGACAAGGCAAAGAGGCAAAGCAAGGCAAGGTAAGACAAGGCAAAAGGGCAAAGCAAGGCAAGTCAAAATGGCAAAGCATGACAAGGCAAGGCAAGGAAAAAGGGTATAGCAAGTCAAGGCAAGGTAAGGCAAAAGGCAATTCAAGGAAAGGCAAAATGGCAAAGCAAGGCAAGGCAAAAGGGCAAAGCAAGGCCAAGCAAAAGTGCAAAGAAAGGCAAGGCAAGATAAGTCAAAAGGACAAACCATGGCAAGGCCAGGAAAAAGGCCAAAGCAAGGAAAGGCAAGGCAAAAGGGGAAAGCAAGGCAAGGGAAAATGGCAAAGGAAGGCAAGGCAAGGAAAGACAAAAGGGCAAAGCAAGGCAAGGAAAAAGAGCAAAGCATGGCAAGGCAAAAGGTCAAAAGAAAGGCAAGGCAAATCAGGGCAAAAGGAGAAAGGAAGGCAAGGCAAGACAAGGCAAAGAGACAAAGCAAGGCAAGGCAAAAGGGCATAGCAAGGCAAGGAAAGGCAAAGGGGCAAAGCAAGGCATGGAAAGGCAAAGGCAAGGGAAGGCAAAAGGGTAAAGCAAGGCAAGGAAAGGCAAGGGAAAAGGAGAAAGCAAAGCAAGGCAAGGCAAAAGGATAAGGAAGACACGTCAAGGCAAGGCAAAGATGAAAGCAAGGCAATGCAAGGCAATTCAAAACGGCAAAACAAGGAAAGGCAAGGCAAAAGGGCAAAGCAAAGCAAGTCAAAAGGGCAAAGCATGACAAGGCAAGGCAAGGCAAAAGGGCAAAGCATGACAAGGCAAGGTAAGGCAAAAGGGCAAAGCATGACAAGGCAAAGCAAGGCAAAAGGGCAAAGCAAGGCAAGTCAAAAGGGCAAAGCATGACAAGGCAAGGCAAGGAAAAAGGGTATAGCAAGTCAAGGCAAGGTAAGGCAAAAGGGCAATTCAAGGAAAGGCAAAATGGCAAAGCAAGGCAAGGCAAAAGGGCAAAGCATGAAAAGGCAAGGCAAGGAAAAAGGGTATAGCAAGTCAAGGCAAGGTAAGGCAAAAGGGCAATTCAAGGAAAGACAAAATGGCAAAGCAAGGCAAGGCAAAAGGGCAAAGCATGACAAGGCAAGGCAAGGAAAAAGGGTATAGCAAGTCAAGGCAAGGTAAGGCAAAAGGGCAATTCAAGGAAAGGCAAAATGGCAAAGCAAGGCAAGGCAAAAGGACAAAGCAAAGCAAGTCAAAAGGTCAAAGCATGACAAGGCAAGGCAAGGAAAAAGGGTATAGCAAGTCAAGGCAAGGTAAGGCAAAAGGGCAATTCAAGGAAATGCAAAATGGCAAAGCAAGGCAAGGCAAAAGGACAAAGCAAAGCAAGTCAAAATGGCAAAGTATGACAAGGCAAGGCAAGGAAAAAGGGTATAGCAAGTCAAGGCAAAGTAAGGCAAAAGGGCAATTCAAGGAAAGGCAAAATGGCAAAGCAAGGCAAGGCAAAAGGGCAAAGCATAACAAGGCAAAGCAAGGCAAAAGGGCAAAGCAAGGCAAGGCAAAAGGGCAAAGCAAGGCAAGTCAAAAAGGCAAAGCATGACAAGGCAAGGCAAGGAAAAAGGGTATAGCAAGTCAAGGCAAGGTAAGGCAAAAGGGCAATTCAAGGAAATGCAAAATGGCAAAGCAAGGCAAGGCAAAAGGGCAAAGCAAAGCAAGTCAAAATGGCAAAGTATGACAAGGCAAGGCAAGGAAAAAGGGTATAGCAAGTCAAGGCAAAGTAAGGCAAAAGGGCAATTCAAGGAAAGGCAAAATGGCAAAGCAAGGCAAGGCAAAAGGGCAAAGCATAACAAGGCAAAGCAAGGCAAAAGGGCAAAGCAAGGCAAGGCAAAAGGGCAAAGCAAGGCAAGTCAAAAAGGCAAAGCATGACAAGGCAAGGCAAGGAAAAAGGGTATAGCAAGTCAAGGCAAGGTAAGGCAAAAGGCAATTCAAGGAAAGGCAAAATGGCAAAGCAAGGCAAGGCAAAAGGGCAAAGCAAGGCCAAGCAAAAGTGCAAAGAAAGGCAAGGCAAGGTAAGTCAAAAGGACAAACCATGGCAAGGCCAGGAAAAAGGCCAAAGCAAGGAAAGGCAAGGCAAAAGGGGAAAGCAAGGCAAGGGAAAATGGCAAAGGAAGGCAAGGCAAGGAAAGACAAAAGGGCAAAGCAAGGCAAGGAAAAAGAGCAAAGCATGGCAAGGCAAAAGGTCAAAAGAAAGGCAAGGCAAATCAGGGCAAAAGGAGAAAGGAAGGCAAGGCAAGACAAGGCAAAGAGACAAAGCAAGGCAAGGCAAAAGGGCATAGCAAGGCAAGGAAAGGCAAAGGGGCAAAGCAAGGCATGGAAAGGCAAAGGCAAGGGAAGGCAAAAGGGTAAAGCAAGGCAAGGAAAGGCAAGGGAAAAGGAGAAAGCAAAGCAAGGCAAGGCAAAAGGATAAGGAAGACACGTCAAGGCAAGGCAAAGATGAAAGCAAGGCAATGCAAGGCAATTCAAAACGGCAAAACAAGGAAAGGCAAGGCAAAAGGGCAAAGCAAAGCAAGTCAAAAGGGCAAAGCATGACAAGGCAAGGCAAGGCAAAAGGGCAAAGCATGACAAGGCAAGGTAAGGCAAAAGGGCAAATCAAGACAAGGCAAAAGGGCAAAGCATAACAAGGCAAAGCAAGGCAAAAGGGCAAAGCAAGGCAAGTCAAAAGGGCAAAGCATGACAAGGCAAGGCAAGGAAAAAGGGTATAGCAAGTCAAGGCAAGGTAAGGCAAAAGGGCAATTCAAGGAAAGGCAAAATGGCAAAGCAAGGCAAGGCAAAAGGGCAAAGCATGAAAAGGCAAGGCAAGGAAAAAGGGTATAGCAAGTCAAGGCAAGGTAAGGCAAAAGGGCAATTCAAGGAAAGACAAAATGGCAAAGCAAGGCAAGGCAAAAGGGCAAAGCATGACAAGGCAAGGCAAGGAAAAAGGGTATAGCAAGTCAAGGCAAGGTAAGGCAAAAGGGCAATTCAAGGAAAGGCAAAATGGCAAAGCAAGGCAAGGCAAAAGGGCAAAGCATGAAAAGGCAAGGCAAGGAAAAAGGGTATAGCAAGTAAAGGCAAGGTAAGGCAAAAGGGCAATTCAAGGAAAGGCAAAATGGCAAAGCAAGGCAAGGCAAAAGGGCAAAGCAAGGCCAAGCAAAAGTGCAAAGAAAGGCAAGGCAAGGTAAGTCAAAAGGACAAACCATGGCAAGGCCAGGAAAAAGGCCAAAGAAAGGAAAGGCAAGGCAAAAGGGGAAAGCAAGGCAAGGGAAAATGGCAAAGCAAGGCAAGGCAAGGAAAGACAAAAGGGCAAAGCAAGGCAAGGAAAAAGAGCAAAGCATGGCAAGGCAAGGCAAAAGGTCAAAAGAAAGGCAAGGCAAATCAGGGCAAAAGGAGAAAGGAAGGCAAGGTAAGACAAGGCAAAGAGACAAAGCAAGGCAAGGCAAAAGGGCATAGCAAGACAAGGTAAAGCAAAGGGGCAAAGCAAGGCATGGAAAGGCAAAGGCAAGGGAAGGCAAAAGGGTAAAGCAAGGCAAGGAAAGGCAAGGGAAAAGGAGAAAGCAAAGCAAGGCAAGGCAAAAGGATAAGGAAGACACGTCAAGGCAAGGCAAAGATGAAAGCAAGGCAATGCAAGGCAATTCAAAACGGCAAAACAAGGAAAGGCAAGGCAAAAGGGCAAAGCAAAGCAAGTCAAAAGGGCAAAGCATGACAAGGCAAGGCAAGGCAAAAGGGCAAAGCATGACAAGGCAAGGTAAGGCAAAAGGGCAAATCAAGACAAGGCAAAAGGGCAAAGCATAACAAGGCAAAGCAAGGCAAAAGGGCAAAGCAAGGCAAGTCAAAAGGGCAAAGCATGACAAGGCAAGGCAAGGAAAAAGGGTATAGCAAGTCAAGGCAAGGTAAGGCAAAAGGGCAATTCAAGGAAAGGCAAAATGGCAAAGCAAGGCAAGGCAAAAGGGCAAAGCATGAAAAGGCAAGGCAAGGAAAAAGGGTATAGCAAGTCAAGGCAAGGTAAGGCAAAAGGGCAATTCAAGGAAAGATAAAATGGCAAAGCAAGGCAAGGCAAAAGGGCAAAGCATGGCAAGGCAAGGAAAAAGGGCAACTCAATGCAAGGCCAGGCAAAAGGGCAAAGAAAGGCAAGGCAAGGTAAGTCAAAAGGACAAACCATGGCAAGGCCAGGAAAAAGGCCAAAGCAAGGAAAGGCAAGGCAAAAGGGAAAAGCAAGGCAAGGGAAAATGGCAAAGCAGAGCAAGGCAAGGCAAGACAAAAGGGCAAAGCAAGGCAAGGAAAAAGAGCAAAGCATGGCAAGGCAAGGCAAGGCAAAAGGTCAAAAGAAAGGCAAGGCAAATCAGGGCAAAAGGAGAAAGGAAGGCAAGGCAAGACAAGGCAAAGAGGCAAAGCAAGGCAAGGTAAGGCAAGGCAAAAGGGGAAAGCAAAGCAAGGCAAGGCGAAAGGATAAGGAAGACACGTCAAGGCAAGGCAAAGATGAAAGTAAGGCAATGCAAGGAAATTGAAAACGGCAAAACAAGGAAAGGCAAGGCAAAAGGGCAAAGCAAAGCAAGTCAAAAGGGCAAAGCATGACAAGGCAAGGCAAGGCAAAAGGGTAAAGCATGTCAAGGCAAGGTAAGGCAAAAGGGCAATGCAAGGAAAACCAAAATGGCAAAGCAAGACAAGGCAAAAGGGAAAGCATAACAAGGCAAAGCAAGGCAAAAGGGCAAAGCAAGACAAGGCAAAAGGGCAAAGCAAGGAAAGTCAAAAGGGCAAAGCATGACAAGGCAAGGCAAGGAAAAAGGGTATAGCAAGTCAAGGCAAGGTAAGGCAAAAGGGCAATTCAAGGAAAGGCAAAATGGCAAAGCAAGGCAAGGCAAAAGGACAAAGCAAAGCAAGTCAAAAGGTCAAAGCATGACAAGGCAAGGCAATGCAAAAGGGCAAAGCATGAAAAGGCAAGGCAAGGCAAAAGGGTAAAGCATGTCAAGGCAAAGTAAGGCAAAAGGGCAATGCAAGGAAAAGCAAAATGGCAAAGCAAGACAAGGCAAAAGGGAAAGCATAACAAGGCAAAGCAAGGCAAAAGGGCAAAGCAAGACAAGGCAAAAGGGCAAAGCAAGGAAAGTCAAAAGGGCAAAGCATGACAAGGCAAGGCAAGGAAAAAGGGTATAGCAAGTCAAGGCAAGGTAAGGCAAAAGGGCAATTCAAGGAAAGGCAAAATGGCAAAGCAAGGCAAGGCAAAAGGACAAAGCAAAGCAAGTCAAAAGGGCAAAGCATGACAAGGCAAGGCAAGGAAAAAGGGTATAGCAAGTCAAGGCAAGGTAAGGCAAAAGGGCAATTCAAGGAAAGGCAAAATGGCAAAGCAAGGCAAGGCAAAAGGACAAAGCAAAGCAAGTCAAAAGGGCAAAGCATGACAAGGCAAGGCAAGGAAAAAGGGTGTAGCAAGTCAAGGCAAGGTAAGGCAAAAGGGCAATTCAAGGAAAGGCAAAATGGCAAAGCAAGGCAAGGCAAAAGGACAAAGCAAAGCAAGTCAAAAGGGCAAAGCATGACAAGGCAAGGCAAGGAAAAAGGGTATAGCAAGTCAAGGCAAGGTAAGGCAAAAGGGCAATTCAAGGAAAGGCAAAATGGCAAAGCAAGGCAAGGCAAAAGGGCAAAGCATGAAAAGGCAAGGCAAGGAAAAAGGGCAAAGCATGAAAAGGCAAGGCAAGGAAAAAGGGTATAGCAAGTCAAGGCAAGGTAAGGCAAAAGGGCAATTCAAGGAAAGACAAAATGGCAAAGCAAGGCAAGGCAAAAGGGCAAAGCATGGCAAGGCAAGGAAAAAGGGCAACTCAATGCAAGGCCAGGCAAAAGGGAAAAGAAAGCCAAGGCAAGGTAAGTCAAAAGGACAAACCATGGCAAGGCCAGGAAAAAGGCCAAAGCAAGGAAAGGCAAGGCAAAAGGGAAAAGCAAGGTAAGGGAAAATGGCAAAGCAAGGCAAGGCAAGGCAAGACAAAAGGGCAAAGCAAGGCAAGGAAAAAGAGCAAAGCATGGCAAGGCAAGGCAAGGCAAAAGGTCAAAAGAAAGGCAAGGCAAATCAGGGCAAAAGGAGAGAGGAAGGCAAGGCAAGACAAGGCAAAGAGGCAAAGCAAGGCAAGGTAAGGCAAGGCAAAAGGGGAAAGCAAAGCAATTCAAAAGGGCAAAGCATGACAAGGCAAGGCAAGGCAAAAGGGTAAAGCATGTCAAGGCAAGGTAAGGCAAAAGGGCAATGCAAGGAAAAGCAAAATGGCAAAGCAAGACAAGGCAAAAGGGAAAGCATAACAAGGCAAAGCAAGGCAAAAGGGCAAAGCAAGACAAGGCAAAAGGGCAAAGCAAGGAAAGTCAAAAGGGCAAAGCATGACAAGGCAAGGCAAGGAAAAAGGGTATAGCAAGTCACGGCAAGGTAAGGCAAAAGGGCAATTCAAAGAAAGGCAAAATGGCAAAGCAAGGCAAGGCAAAAGGACAAAGCAAAGCAAGTCAAAAGGGCAAAGCATGACAAGGCAAGGCAATGCAAAAGGGCAAAGCATGAAAAGGCAAGGCAAGGCAAAATGGTAAAGCATGTCAAGGCAAGGTAAGGCGAAAGGGCAATGCAAGGAAAAGAAAAATGGCAAAGCAAGACAAGGCAAAAGGGAAAGCATAACAAGGCAAAGCAAGGCAAAAGGGCAAAGCAAGACAAGGCAAAAGGGCAAAGCAAGGAAAGTCAAAAGGGCAAAGCATGACAAGGCAAGGCAAGGAAAAAGGGTATAGCAAGTCAAGGCAAGGTAAGGCAAAAGGGCAATTCAAGGAAAGGCGAAATGGCAAAGCTAGGCAAGGCAAAAGGGCAAAGCAAGGCCAGGCAAAAGTGCAAAGAAATGCAAGGCAAGGTAAGTCAAAAGGACAAACCATGGCAAGGCCAGTAAAAAGGCCAAAGCAAGGAAAGGCAAGGCAAAAGGGGAAAGCAAGGCAAGGGAAAATGGCAAAGCAAGGCAAGGCAAGGAAAGACAAAAGGGCAAAGCAAGGCAAGGAAAAAGAGCAAAGCATGGCAAGGCAAGGCAAAAGGTCAAAAGAAAGGCAAGGCAAATCAGGGCAAAAGGAGAAAGGAAGGCAAGGCAAGACAAGGCAAAGAGACAAAGCAAGGCAAGGCAAAAGGGCATAGCAAGGCAAGGTAAGGCAAAGGGCAAAGCAAGGCATGGAAAGGCAAAGGCAAGGGAAGGCAAAAGGGTAAAGCAAGGCAAGGAAAGGCAAGGGAAAAGGAGAAAGCAAAGCAAGGCAAGGCAAAAGGATAAGGAAGACACGTCAAGGCAAGGCAAAGATGAAAGCAAGGCAATGCAAGGCAATTCAAAACGGCAAAACAAGGAAAGGCAAGGCAAAAGGGCAAAGCAAAGCAAGTCAAAAGGGCAAAGCATGACAAGGCAAGGCAAGGCAAAAGGGCAAAGCATGACAAGGCAAGGTAAGGCAAAAGGGCAAATCAAGACAAGGCAAAAGGGCAAAGCATAACAAGGCAAAGCAAGGCAAAAGGGCAAAGCAAGGCAAGTCAAAAGGGCAAAGCATGACAAGGCAAGGCAAGGAAAAAGGGTATAGCAAGTCAAGGCAAGGTAAGGCAAAAGGGCAATTCAAGGAAAGGCAAAATGGCAAAGCAAGGCAAGGCAAAAGGGCAAAGCATGAAAAGGCAAGGCAAGGAAAAAGGGTATAGCAAGTCAAGGCAAGGTAAGGCAAAAGGGCAATTCAAGGAAAGACAAAATGGCAAAGCAAGGCAAGGCAAAAGGGCAAAGCATGACAAGGCAAGGCAAGGAAAAAGGGTATAGCAAGTCAAGGCAAGGTAAGGCAAAAGGGCAATTCAAGGAAAGGCAAAATGGCAAAGCAAGGCAAGGCAAAAGGGCAAAGCATGAAAAGGCAAGGCAAGGAAAAAGGGTATAGCAAGTAAAGGCAAGGTAAGGCAAAAGGGCAATTCAAGGAAAGGCAAAATGGCAAAGCAAGGCAAGGCAAAAGGGCAAAGCAAGGCCAAGCAAAAGTGCAAAGAAAGGCAAGGCAAGGTAAGTCAAAAGGACAAACCATGGCAAGGCCAGGAAAAAGGCCAAAGAAAGGAAAGGCAAGGCAAAAGGGGAAAGCAAGGCAAGGGAAAATGGCAAAGCAAGGCAAGGCAAGGAAAGACAAAAGGGCAAAGCAAGGCAAGGAAAAAGAGCAAAGCATGGCAAGGCAAGGCAAAAGGTCAAAAGAAAGGCAAGGCAAATCAGGGCAAAAGGAGAAAGGAAGGCAAGGTAAGACAAGGCAAAGAGACAAAGCAAGGCAAGGCAAAAGGGCATAGCAAGACAAGGTAAAGCAAAGGGGCAAAGCAAGGCATGGAAAGGCAAAGGCAAGGGAAGGCAAAAGGGTAAAGCAAGGCAAGGAAAGGCAAGGGAAAAGGAGAAAGCAAAGCAAGGCAAGGCAAAAGGATAAGGAAGACACGTCAAGGCAAGGCAAAGATGAAAGCAAGGCAATGCAAGGCAATTCAAAACGGCAAAACAAGGAAAGGCAAGGCAAAAGGGCAAAGCAAAGCAAGTCAAAAGGGCAAAGCATGACAAGGCAAGGCAAGGCAAAAGGGCAAAGCATGACAAGGCAAGGTAAGGCAAAAGGGCAAATCAAGACAAGGCAAAAGGGCAAAGCATAACAAGGCAAAGCAAGGCAAAAGGGCAAAGCAAGGCAAGTCAAAAGGGCAAAGCATGACAAGGCAAGGCAAGGAAAAAGGGTATAGCAAGTCAAGGCAAGGTAAGGCAAAAGGGCAATTCAAGGAAAGGCAAAATGGCAAAGCAAGGCAAGGCAAAAGGGCAAAGCATGAAAAGGCAAGGCAAGGAAAAAGGGTATAGCAAGTCAAGGCAAGGTAAGGCAAAAGGGCAATTCAAGGAAAGATAAAATGGCAAAGCAAGGCAAGGCAAAAGGGCAAAGCATGGCAAGGCAAGGAAAAAGGGCAACTCAATGCAAGGCCAGGCAAAAGGGCAAAGAAAGGCAAGGCAAGGTAAGTCAAAAGGACAAACCATGGCAAGGCCAGGAAAAAGGCCAAAGCAAGGAAAGGCAAGGCAAAAGGGAAAAGCAAGGCAAGGGAAAATGGCAAAGCAGAGCAAGGCAAGGCAAGACAAAAGGGCAAAGCAAGGCAAGGAAAAAGAGCAAAGCATGGCAAGGCAAGGCAAGGCAAAAGGTCAAAAGAAAGGCAAGGCAAATCAGGGCAAAAGGAGAAAGGAAGGCAAGGCAAGACAAGGCAAAGAGGCAAAGCAAGGCAAGGTAAGGCAAGGCAAAAGGGGAAAGCAAAGCAAGGCAAGGCGAAAGGATAAGGAAGACACGTCAAGGCAAGGCAAAGATGAAAGTAAGGCAATGCAAGGAAATTGAAAACGGCAAAACAAGGAAAGGCAAGGCAAAAGGGCAAAGCAAAGCAAGTCAAAAGGGCAAAGCATGACAAGGCAAGGCAAGGCAAAAGGGTAAAGCATGTCAAGGCAAGGTAAGGCAAAAGGGCAATGCAAGGAAAACCAAAATGGCAAAGCAAGACAAGGCAAAAGGGAAAGCATAACAAGGCAAAGCAAGGCAAAAGGGCAAAGCAAGACAAGGCAAAAGGGCAAAGCAAGGAAAGTCAAAAGGGCAAAGCATGACAAGGCAAGGCAAGGAAAAAGGGTATAGCAAGTCAAGGCAAGGTAAGGCAAAAGGGCAATTCAAGGAAAGGCAAAATGGCAAAGCAAGGCAAGGCAAAAGGACAAAGCAAAGCAAGTCAAAAGGTCAAAGCATGACAAGGCAAGGCAATGCAAAAGGGCAAAGCATGAAAAGGCAAGGCAAGGCAAAAGGGTAAAGCATGTCAAGGCAAAGTAAGGCAAAAGGGCAATGCAAGGAAAAGCAAAATGGCAAAGCAAGACAAGGCAAAAGGGAAAGCATAACAAGGCAAAGCAAGGCAAAAGGGCAAAGCAAGACAAGGCAAAAGGGCAAAGCAAGGAAAGTCAAAAGGGCAAAGCATGACAAGGCAAGGCAAGGAAAAAGGGTATAGCAAGTCAAGGCAAGGTAAGGCAAAAGGGCAATTCAAGGAAAGGCAAAATGGCAAAGCAAGGCAAGGCAAAAGGACAAAGCAAAGCAAGTCAAAAGGGCAAAGCATGACAAGGCAAGGCAAGGAAAAAGGGTATAGCAAGTCAAGGCAAGGTAAGGCAAAAGGGCAATTCAAGGAAAGGCAAAATGGCAAAGCAAGGCAAGGCAAAAGGACAAAGCAAAGCAAGTCAAAAGGGCAAAGCATGACAAGGCAAGGCAAGGAAAAAGGGTGTAGCAAGTCAAGGCAAGGTAAGGCAAAAGGGCAATTCAAGGAAAGGCAAAATGGCAAAGCAAGGCAAGGCAAAAGGACAAAGCAAAGCAAGTCAAAAGGGCAAAGCATGACAAGGCAAGGCAAGGAAAAAGGGTATAGCAAGTCAAGGCAAGGTAAGGCAAAAGGGCAATTCAAGGAAAGGCAAAATGGCAAAGCAAGGCAAGGCAAAAGGGCAAAGCATGAAAAGGCAAGGCAAGGAAAAAGGGCAAAGCATGAAAAGGCAAGGCAAGGAAAAAGGGTATAGCAAGTCAAGGCAAGGTAAGGCAAAAGGGCAATTCAAGGAAAGACAAAATGGCAAAGCAAGGCAAGGCAAAAGGGCAAAGCATGGCAAGGCAAGGAAAAAGGGCAACTCAATGCAAGGCCAGGCAAAAGGGAAAAGAAAGCCAAGGCAAGGTAAGTCAAAAGGACAAACCATGGCAAGGCCAGGAAAAAGGCCAAAGCAAGGAAAGGCAAGGCAAAAGGGAAAAGCAAGGTAAGGGAAAATGGCAAAGCAAGGCAAGGCAAGGCAAGACAAAAGGGCAAAGCAAGGCAAGGAAAAAGAGCAAAGCATGGCAAGGCAAGGCAAGGCAAAAGGTCAAAAGAAAGGCAAGGCAAATCAGGGCAAAAGGAGAGAGGAAGGCAAGGCAAGACAAGGCAAAGAGGCAAAGCAAGGCAAGGTAAGGCAAGGCAAAAGGGGAAAGCAAAGCAATTCAAAAGGGCAAAGCATGACAAGGCAAGGCAAGGCAAAAGGGTAAAGCATGTCAAGGCAAGGTAAGGCAAAAGGGCAATGCAAGGAAAAGCAAAATGGCAAAGCAAGACAAGGCAAAAGGGAAAGCATAACAAGGCAAAGCAAGGCAAAAGGGCAAAGCAAGACAAGGCAAAAGGGCAAAGCAAGGAAAGTCAAAAGGGCAAAGCATGACAAGGCAAGGCAAGGAAAAAGGGTATAGCAAGTCACGGCAAGGTAAGGCAAAAGGGCAATTCAAAGAAAGGCAAAATGGCAAAGCAAGGCAAGGCAAAAGGACAAAGCAAAGCAAGTCAAAAGGGCAAAGCATGACAAGGCAAGGCAATGCAAAAGGGCAAAGCATGAAAAGGCAAGGCAAGGCAAAATGGTAAAGCATGTCAAGGCAAGGTAAGGCGAAAGGGCAATGCAAGGAAAAGAAAAATGGCAAAGCAAGACAAGGCAAAAGGGAAAGCATAACAAGGCAAAGCAAGGCAAAAGGGCAAAGCAAGACAAGGCAAAAGGGCAAAGCAAGGAAAGTCAAAAGGGCAAAGCATGACAAGGCAAGGCAAGGAAAAAGGGTATAGCAAGTCAAGGCAAGGTAAGGCAAAAGGGCAATTCAAGGAAAGGCGAAATGGCAAAGCTAGGCAAGGCAAAAGGGCAAAGCAAGGCCAGGCAAAAGTGCAAAGAAATGCAAGGCAAGGTAAGTCAAAAGGACAAACCATGGCAAGGCCAGTAAAAAGGCCAAAGCAAGGAAAGGCAAGGCAAAAGGGGAAAGCAAGGCAAGGGAAAATGGCAAAGCAAGGCAAGGCAAGGAAAGACAAAAGGGCAAAGCAAGGCAAGGAAAAAGAGCAAAGCATGGCAAGGCAAGGCAAAAGGTCAAAAGAAAGGCAAGGCAAATCAGGGCAAAAGGAGAAAGGAAGGCAAGGCAAGACAAGGCAAAGAGACAAAGCAAGGCAAGGCAAAAGGGCATAGCAAGGCAAGGTAAGGCAAAGGGCAAAGCAAGGCATGGAAAGGCAAAGGCAAGGGAAGGCAAAAGGGTAAAGCAAGGCAAGGAAAGGCAAGGGAAAAGGAGAAAGCAAAGCAAGGCAAGGCAAAAGGATAAGGAAGACACGTCAAGGCAAGGCAAAGATGAAAGCAAGGCAATGCAAGGCAATTCAAAACGGCAAAACAAGGAAAGGCAAGGCAAAAGGGCAAAGCAAAGCAAGTCAAAAGGGCAAAGCATGACAAGGCAAGGCAAGGCAAAAGGGCAAAGCATGACAAGGCAAGGTAAGGCAAAAGGGCAATGCAAGGAAAGGCAAAATGGCAAAGCAAGACAAGGCAAAAATGGCAAAGCATAACAAGGCAAAGCAAGGCAAAAGGGCAAAGCAAGGCAAGTCAAAAGGGCAAAACATGACAAGGCAAGGCAAGGAAAAAGGGTATAGCAAGTCAAGGCAAGGTAAGGCAAAAGGGCAATTCAAGGAAAGGCAAAATGGCAAAGCAAGGCAAGGCAAAAGGGCAAAGCATAACAAGGCAAAGCAAGGCAAAAGGGCAAAGCAAGGCAAGGCAAAAGGGCAAAGCATGGCAAGGCAAGGAAAAAGGGCAACTCAATGCAAGGCCGGGCAAAAGTGCAAAGAAAGGCAAGGCAAGGTAAGTCAAAAGGACAAACCATGGCAAGGCCAGGAAAAAGGCCAAAGCAAGGAAAGGCAAGGCAAAAGGGGAAAGCAAGGCAAGGGAAAATGACAAAGCAAGGCAAGGTAAGGCAAGACAAAAGGGCAAAGCAAGGCAAGGAAAAAGAGCAAAGCATGGCAAGGCAAGGCAAGGCAAAAGGTCAAAAGAAAGGCAAGGCAAATCAGGGCAAAAGGAGAAAGGAAGGCAAGGCAAGTCAAGGCAAAGAGTCAAAGCAAGGCAAGGCAAAGGGTCAAAGGAAGGCATGGAAAGGCAAGGCAAAGGAAGGCAAAAGGGTAAAGCAAGGCAAGGAAAGGCAAGGCAAAAGGGGAAAGCAAAGCAAGGCAAGGCAAAAGGATAAGGAAGACACGTCAAGGCAAGGCAAAGATGAAAGTAAGGCAATGCAAGGCAATTCAAAACGGCAAAACAGGGAAAGGCAAGGCAAAAGGGCAAAGCATGACAAGGCAAGGCAAGGCAAAAGGGCAAAGCATGAAAAGGCAAGGCAAGGAAAAAGGGTATAGCAAGTCAAGGCAAGGTAAGGCAAAAGGGCAATTCAAGGAAAGACAAAATGGCAAAGCAAGGCAAGGCAAAAGGGCAAAGCATGGCAAGGCAAGGAAAAAGGGCAACTCAATGCAAGGCCAGGCAAAAGGGCAAAGAAAGGCAAGGCAAGGTAAGTCAAAAGGACAAACCATGGCAAGGCCAGGAAAAAGGCCAAAGCAAGGAAAGGCAAGGCAAAAGGGGAAAGCAAGGCAAGGGAAAATGACAAAGCAAGGCAAGGTAAGGCAAGACAAAAGGGCAAAGCAAGGCAAGGAAAAAGAGCAAAGCATGGCAAGGCAAGGCAAGGCAAAAGGTCAAAAGAAAGGCAAGGCAAATCAGGGCAAAAGGAGAAAGGAAGGCAAGGCAAGACAAGGCAAAGAGGCAAAGCAAGGCAAGGTAAGACAAGGCAAAAGGGCAAAGCAAGGCAAGTCAAAATGGCAAAGCATGACAAGGCAAGGCAAGGAAAAAGGGTATAGCAAGTCAAGGCAAGGTAAGGCAAAAGGCAATTCAAGGAAAGGCAAAATGGCAAAGCAAGGCAAGGCAAAAGGGCAAAGCAAGGCCAAGCAAAAGTGCAAAGAAAGGCAAGGCAAGATAAGTCAAAAGGACAAACCATGGCAAGGCCAGGAAAAAGGCCAAAGCAAGGAAAGGCAAGGCAAAAGGGGAAAGCAAGGCAAGGGAAAATGGCAAAGGAAGGCAAGGCAAGGAAAGACAAAAGGGCAAAGCAAGGCAAGGAAAAAGAGCAAAGCATGGCAAGGCAAAAGGTCAAAAGAAAGGCAAGGCAAATCAGGGCAAAAGGAGAAAGGAAGGCAAGGCAAGACAAGGCAAAGAGACAAAGCAAGGCAAGGCAAAAGGGCATAGCAAGGCAAGGAAAGGCAAAGGGGCAAAGCAAGGCATGGAAAGGCAAAGGCAAGGGAAGGCAAAAGGGTAAAGCAAGGCAAGGAAAGGCAAGGGAAAAGGAGAAAGCAAAGCAAGGCAAGGCAAAAGGATAAGGAAGACACGTCAAGGCAAGGCAAAGATGAAAGCAAGGCAATGCAAGGCAATTCAAAACGGCAAAACAAGGAAAGGCAAGGCAAAAGGGCAAAGCAAAGCAAGTCAAAAGGGCAAAGCATGACAAGGCAAGGCAAGGCAAAAGGGCAAAGCATGACAAGGCAAGGTAAGGCAAAAGGGCAAATCAAGACAAGGCAAAAGGGCAAAGCATAACAAGGCAAAGCAAGGCAAAAGGGCAAAGCAAGGCAAGTCAAAAGGGCAAAGCATGACAAGGCAAGGCAAGGAAAAAGGGTATAGCAAGTCAAGGCAAGGTAAGGCAAAAGGGCAATTCAAGGAAAGGCAAAATGGCAAAGCAAGGCAAGGCAAAAGGGCAAAGCATGAAAAGGCAAGGCAAGGAAAAAGGGTATAGCAAGTCAAGGCAAGGTAAGGCAAAAGGGCAATTCAAGGAAAGACAAAATGGCAAAGCAAGGCAAGGCAAAAGGGCAAAGCATGGCAAGGCAAGGAAAAAGGGCAACTCAATGCAAGGCCAGGCAAAAGGGCAAAGAAAGGCAAGGCAAGGTAAGTCAAAAGGACAAACCATGGCAAGGCCAGGAAAAAGGCCAAAGCAAGGAAAGGCAAGGCAAAAGGGAAAAGCAAGGCAAGGGAAAATGGCAAAGCAGAGCAAGGCAAGGCAAGACAAAAGGGCAAAGCAAGGCAAGGAAAAAGAGCAAAGCATGGCAAGGCAAGGCAAGGCAAAAGGTCAAAAGAAAGGCAAGGCAAATCAGGGCAAAAGGAGAAAGGAAGGCAAGGCAAGACAAGGCAAAGAGGCAAAGCAAGGCAAGGTAAGGCAAGGCAAAAGGGGAAAGCAAAGCAAGGCAAGGCGAAAGGATAAGGAAGACACGTCAAGGCAAGGCAAAGATGAAAGTAAGGCAATGCAAGGAAATTGAAAACGGCAAAACAAGGAAAGGCAAGGCAAAAGGGCAAAGCAAAGCAAGTCAAAAGGGCAAAGCATGACAAGGCAAGGCAAGGCAAAAGGGTAAAGCATGTCAAGGCAAGTTAAGGCAAAAGGGCAATGCAAGGAAAACCAAAATGGCAAAGCAAGACAAGGCAAAAGGGAAAGCATAACAAGGCAAAGCAAGGCAAAAGGGCAAAGCAAGACAAGGCAAAAGGGCAAAGCAAGGAAAGTCAAAAGGGCAAAGCATGACAAGGCAAGGCAAGGAAAAAGGGTATAGCAAGTCAAGGCAAGGTAAGGCAAAAGGGCAATTCAAGGAAAGGCAAAATGGCAAAGCAAGGCAAGGCAAAAGGACAAAGCAAAGCAAGTCAAAAGGGCAAAGCGTGACAAGGCAAGGCAATGCAAAAGGGCAAAGCATGAAAAGGCAAGGCAAGGCAAAAGGGTAAAACATGTCAAGGCAAAGTAAGGCAAAAGGGCAATGCAAGGAAAAGCAAAATGGCAAAGCAAGACAAGGCAAAAGGGAAAGCATAACAAGGCAAAGCAAGGCAAAAGGGCAAAGCAAGACAAGGCAAAAGGGCAAAGCAAGGAAAGTCAAAAGGGCAAAGCATGACAAGGCAAGGCAAGGAAAAAGGGTATAGCAAGTCAAGGCAAGGTAAGGCAAAAGGGCAATTCAAGGAAAGGCAAAATGGCAAAGCAAGGCAAGGCAAAAGGACAAAGCAAAGCAAGTCAAAAGGGCAAAGCATGACAAGGCAAGGCAAGGAAAAAGGGTATAGCAAGTCAAGGCAAGGTAAGGCAAAAGGGCAATTCAAGGAAAGGCAAAATGGCAAAGCAAGGCAAGGCAAAAGGACAAAGCAAAGCAAGTCAAAAGGGCAAAGCATGACAAGGCAAGGCAAGGAAAAAGGGTGTAGCAAGTCAAGGCAAGGTAAGGCAAAAGGGCAATTCAAGGAAAGGCAAAATGGCATAGCAAGGCAAGGCAAAAGGACAAAGCAAAGCAAGTCAAAAGGGCAAAGCATGACAAGGCAAGGCAAGGAAAAAGGGTATAGCAAGTCAAGGCAAGGTAAGGCAAAAGGGCAATTCAAGGAAAGGCAAAATGGCAAAGCAAGGCAAGGCAAAAGGGCAAAGCATGAAAAGGCAAGGCAAGGAAAAAGGGCAAAGCATGAAAAGGCAAGGCAAGGAAAAAGGGTATAGCAAGTCAAGGCAAGGTAAGGCAAAAGGGCAATTCAAGGAAAGACAAAATGGCAAAGCAAGGCAAGGCAAAAGGGCAAAGCATGGCAAGGCAAGGAAAAAGGGCAACTCAATGCAAGGCCAGGCAAAAGGGCAAAGAAAGCCAAGGCAAGGTAAGTCAAAAGGACAAACCATGGCAAGGCCAGGAAAAAGGCCAAAGCAAGGAAAGGCAAGGCAAAAGGGAAAAGCAAGGTAAGGGAAAATGGCAATGCAAGGCAAGGCAAGGCAAGACAAAAGGGCAAAGCAAGGCAAGGAAAAAGAGCAAAGCATGGCAAGGCAAGGCAAGGCAAAAGGTCAAAAGAAAGGCAAGGCAAATCAGGGCAAAAGGAGAAAGGAAGGCAAGGCAAGACAAGGCAAAGAGGCAAAGCAAGGCAAGGTAAGGCAAGGCAAAAGGGGAAAGCAAAGCAATTCAAAAGGGCAAAGCATGACAAGGCAAGGCAAGGCAAAAGGGTAAAGCATGTCAAGGCAAGGTAAGGCAAAAGGGCAATGCAAGGAAAAGCAAAATGGCAAAGCAAGACAAGGCAAAAGGGAAAGCATAACAAGGCAAAGCAAGGCAAAAGGGCAAAGCAAGACAAGGCAAAAGGGCAAAGCAAGGCAAGTCAAAAGGGCAAAGCATGACAAGGCAAGGCAAGGAAAAAGGGTATAGCAAGTCACGGCAAGGTAAGGCAAAAGGGCAATTCAAAGAAAGGCAAAATGGCAAAGCAAGGCAAGGCAAAAGGACAAAGCAAAGCAAGTCAAAAGGGCAAAGCATGACAAGGCAAGGCAATGCAAAAGGGCAAAGCATGAAAAGGCAAGGCAAGGCAAAAGGGTAAAGCATGTCAAGGCAAGTTAAGGCGAAAGGGCAATGCAAGGAAAAGAAAAATGGCAAAGCAAGACAAGGCAAAAGGGAAAGCATAACAAGGCAAAGCAAGGCAAAAGGGCAAAGCAAGACAAGGCAAAAGGGCAAAGCAAGGAAAGTCAAAAGGGCAAAGCATGACAAGGCAAGGCAAGGAAAAAGGGTATAGCAAGTCAAGGCAAGGTAAGGCAAAAGGGCAATTCAAGGAAAGGCGAAATGGCAAAGCTAGGCAAGGCAAAAGGGCAAAGCAAGGCCAGGCAAAAGTGCAAAGAAATGCAAGGCAAGGTAAGTCAAAAGGACAAACCATGGCAAGGCCAGTAAAAAGGCCAAAGCAAGGAAAGGCAAGGCAAAAGGGGAAAGCAAGGCAAGGGAAAATGGCAAAGCAAGGCAAGGCAAGGAAAGACAAAAGGGCAAAGCAAGGCAAGGAAAAAGAGCAAAGCATGGCAAGGCAAGGCAAAAGGTCAAAAGAAAGGCAAGGCAAATCAGGGCAAAAGGAGAAAGGAAGGCAAGGCAAGACAAGGCAAAGAGACAAAGCAAGGCAAGGCAAAAGGGCATAGCAAGGCAAGGTAAGGCAAAGGGCAAAGCAAGGCATGGAAAGGCAAAGGCAAGGGAAGGCAAAAGGGTAAAGCAAGGCAAGGAAAGGCAAGGGAAAAGGAGAAAGCAAAGCAAGGCAAGGCAAAAGGATAAGGAAGACACGTCAAGGCAAGGCAAAGATGAAAGCAAGGCAATGCAAGGCAATTCAAAACGGCAAAACAAGGAAAGGCAAGGCAAAAGGGCAAAGCAAAGCAAGTCAAAAGGGCAAAGCATGACAAGGCAAGGCAAGGCAAAAGGGCAAAGCATGACAAGGCAAGGTAAGGCAAAAGGGCAATGCAAGGAAAGGCAAAATGGCAAAGCAAGACAAGGCAAAAATGGCAAAGCATAACAAGGCAAAGCAAGGCAAAAGGGCAAAGCAAGGCAAGTCAAAATGGCAAAGTATGACAAGGCAAGGCAAGGAAAAAGGCTATAGCAAGTCAAGGCAAGGTAAGGCAAAAGGGCAATTCAAGGAAAGGCAAAATGGCAAAGCAAGGCAAGGCAAAAGGGCAAAGCATAACAAGGCAAAGCAAGGCAAAAGGGCAAAGCAAGGCAAGGCAAAAGGGCAAAGCATGGCAAGGCAAGGAAAAAGGGCAACTCAATGCAAGGCCGGGCAAAAGTGCAAAGAAAGGCAAGGCAAGGTAAGTCAAAAGGACAAACCATGGCAAGGCCAGGAAAAAGGCCAAAGCAAGGAAAGGCAAGGCAAAAGGGGAAAGCAAGGCAAGGGAAAATGACAAAGCAAGGCAAGGTAAGGCAAGACAAAAGGGCAAAGCAAGGCAAGGAAAAAGAGCAAAGCATGGCAAGGCAAGGCAAGGCAAAAGGTCAAAAGAAAGGCAAGGCAAATCAGGGCAAAAGGAGAAAGGAAGGCAAGGCAAGTCAAGGCAAAGAGTCAAAGCAAGGCAAGGCAAAGGGTCAAAGGAAGGCATGGAAAGGCAAGGCAAAGGAAGGCAAAAGGGTAAAGCAAGGCAAGGAAAGGCAAGGCAAAAGGGGAAAGCAAAGCAAGGCAAGGCAAAAGGATAAGGAAGACACGTCAAGGCAAGGCAAAGATGAAAGTAAGGCAATGCAAGGCAATTCAAAACGGCAAAACAGGGAAAGGCAAGGCAAAAGGGCAAAGCATGACAAGGCAAGGCAAGGCAAAAGGGCAAAGCATGAAAAGGCAAGGCAAGGAAAAAGGGTATAGCAAGTCAAGGCAAGGTAAGGCAAAAGGGCAATTCAAGGAAAGACAAAATGGCAAAGCAAGGCAAGGCAAAAGGGCAAAGCATGGCAAGGCAAGGAAAAAGGGCAACTCAATGCAAGGCCAGGCAAAAGGGCAAAGAAAGCCAAGGCAAGGTAAGTCAAAAGGACAAACCATGGCAAGGCCAGGAAAAAGGCCAAAGCAAGGAAAGGCAAGGCAAAAGGGAAAAGCAAGGTAAGGGAAAATGGCAAAGCAAGGCAAGGCAAGGCAAGACAAAAGGGCAAAGCAAGGCAAGGAAAAAGAGCAAAGCATGGCAAGGCAAGGCAAGGCAAAAGGTCAAAAGAAAGGCAAGGCAAATCAGGGCAAAAGGAGAAAGGAAGGCAAGGCAAGACAAGGCAAAGAGGCAAAGCAAGGCAAGGTAAGGCAAGGCAAAAGGGGAAAGCAAAGCAATTCAAAAGGGCAAAGCATGACAAGGCAAGGCAAGGCAAAAGGGTAAAGCATGTCAAGGCAAGGTAAGGCAAAAGGGCAATGCAAGGAAAAGCAAAATGGCAAAGCAAGACAAGGCAAAAGGGAAAGCATAACAAGGCAAAGCAAGGCAAAAGGTCAAAGCAAGACAAGGCAAAAGGGCAAAGCAAGGAAAGCCAAAAGGGCAAAGCATGACAAGGCAAGGCAAGGAAAAAGGGTATAGCAAGTCACGGCAAGGTAAGGCAAAAGGGCAATTCAAAGAAAGGCAAAATGGCAAAGCAAGGCAAGGCAAAAGGACAAAGCAAAGCAAGTCAAAAGGGCAAAGCATGACAAGGCAAGGCAATGCAAAAGGGCAAAGCATGAAAAGGCAAGGCAAGGCAAAAGGGTAAAGCATGTCAAGGCAAGGTAAGGCGAAAGGGCAATGCAAGGAAAAGAAAAATGGCAAAGCAAGACAAGGCAAAAGGGAAAGCATAACAAGGCAAAGCAAGGCAAAAGGGCAAAGCAAGACAAGGCAAAAGGGCAAAGCAAGGAAAGTCAAAAGGGCAAAGCATGACAAGGCAAGGCAAGGAAAAAGGGTATAGCAAGTCAAGGCAAGGTAAGGCAAAAGGGCAATTCAAGGAAAGGCGAAATGGCAAAGCTAGGCAAGGCAAAAGGGCAAAGCAAGGCCAGGCAAAAGTGCAAAGAAATGCAAGGCAAGGTAAGTCAAAAGGACAAACCATGGCAAGGCCAGTAAAAAGGCCAAAGCAAGGAAAGGCAAGGCAAAAGGGGAAAGCAAGGCAAGGGAAAATGGCAAAGCAAGGCAAGGCAAGGAAAGACAAAAGGGCAAAGCAAGGCAAGGAAAAAGAGCAAAGCATGGCAAGGCAAGGCAAAAGGTCAAAAGAAAGGCAAGGCAAATCAGGGCAAAAGGAGAAAGGAAGGCAAGGCAAGACAAGGCAAAGAGACAAAGCAAGGCAAGGCAAAAGGGCATAGCAAGGCAAGGTAAGGCAAAGGGCAAAGCAAGGCATGGAAAGGCAAAGGCAAGGGAAGGCAAAAGGGTAAAGCAAGGCAAGGAAAGGCAAGGGAAAAGGAGAAAGCAAAGCAAGGCAAGGCAAAAGGATAAGGAAGACACGTCAAGGCAAGGCAAAGATGAAAGCAAGGCAATGCAAGGCAATTCAAAACGGCAAAACAAGGAAAGGCAAGGCAAAAGGGCAAAGCAAAGCAAGTCAAAAGGGCAAAGCATGACAAGGCAAGGCAAGGCAAAAGGGCAAAGCATGACAAGGCAAGGTAAGGCAAAAGGGCAATGCAAGGAAAGGCAAAATGGCAAAGCAAGACAAGGCAAAAATGGCAAAGCATAACAAGGCAAAGCAAGGCAAAAGGGCAAAGCAAGGCAAGTCAAAAGGGCAAAACATGACAAGGCAAGGCAAGGAAAAAGGGTATAGCAAGTCAAGGCAAGGTAAGGCAAAAGGGCAATTCAAGGAAAGGCAAAATGGCAAAGCAAGGCAAGGCAAAAGGGCAAAGCATAACAAGGCAAAGCAAGGCAAAAGGGCAAAGCAAGGCAAGGCAAAAGGGCAAAGCATGGCAAGGCAAGGAAAAAGGGCAACTCAATGCAAGGCCGGGCAAAAGTGCAAAGAAAGGCAAGGCAAGGTAAGTCAAAAGGACAAACCATGGCAAGGCCAGGAAAAAGGCCAAAGCAAGGAAAGGCAAGGCAAAAGGGGAAAGCAAGGCAAGGGAAAATGACAAAGCAAGGCAAGGTAAGGCAAGACAAAAGGGCAAAGCAAGGCAAGGAAAAAGAGCAAAGCATGGCAAGGCAAGGCAAGGCAAAAGGTCAAAAGAAAGGCAAGGCAAATCAGGGCAAAAGGAGAAAGGAAGGCAAGGCAAGTCAAGGCAAAGAGTCAAAGCAAGGCAAGGCAAAGGGTCAAAGGAAGGCATGGAAAGGCAAGGCAAAGGAAGGCAAAAGGGTAAAGCAAGGCAAGGAAAGGCAAGGCAAAAGGGGAAAGCAAAGCAAGGCAAGGCAAAAGGATAAGGAAGACACGTCAAGGCAAGGCAAAGATGAAAGTAAGGCAATGCAAGGCAATTCAAAACGGCAAAACAGGGAAAGGCAAGGCAAAAGGGCAAAGCATGACAAGGCAAGGCAAGGCAAAAGGGCAAAGCATGAAAAGGCAAGGCAAGGAAAAAGGGTATAGCAAGTCAAGGCAAGGTAAGGCAAAAGGGCAATTCAAGGAAAGACAAAATGGCAAAGCAAGGCAAGGCAAAAGGGCAAAGCATGGCAAGGCAAGGAAAAAGGGCAACTCAATGCAAGGCCAGGCAAAAGGGCAAAGAAAGCCAAGGCAAGGTAAGTCAAAAGGACAAACCATGGCAAGGCCAGGAAAAAGGCCAAAGCAAGGAAAGGCAAGGCAAAAGGGAAAAGCAAGGTAAGGGAAAATGGCAAAGCAAGGCAAGGCAAGGCAAGACAAAAGGGCAAAGCAAGGCAAGGAAAAAGAGCAAAGCATGGCAAGGCAAGGCAAGGCAAAAGGTCAAAAGAAAGGCAAGGCAAATCAGGGCAAAAGGAGAAAGGAAGGCAAGGCAAGACAAGGCAAAGAGGCAAAGCAAGGCAAGGTAAGGCAAGGCAAAAGGGGAAAGCAAAGCAATTCAAAAGGGCAAAGCATGACAAGGCAAGGCAAGGCAAAAGGGTAAAGCATGTCAAGGCAAGGTAAGGCAAAAGGGCAATGCAAGGAAAAGCAAAATGGCAAAGCAAGACAAGGCAAAAGGGAAAGCATAACAAGGCAAAGCAAGGCAAAAGGTCAAAGCAAGACAAGGCAAAAGGGCAAAGCAAGGAAAGCCAAAAGGGCAAAGCATGACAAGGCAAGGCAAGGAAAAAGGGTATAGCAAGTCACGGCAAGGTAAGGCAAAAGGGCAATTCAAAGAAAGGCAAAATGGCAAAGCAAGGCAAGGCAAAAGGACAAAGCAAAGCAAGTCAAAAGGGCAAAGCATGACAAGGCAAGGCAATGCAAAAGGGCAAAGCATGAAAAGGCAAGGCAAGGCAAAAGGGTAAAGCATGTCAAGGCAAGTTAAGGCGAAAGGGCAATGCAAGGAAAAGAAAAATGGCAAAGCAAGACAAGGCAAAAGGGAAAGCATAACAAGGCAAAGCAAGGCAAAAGGGCAAAGCAAGACAAGGCAAAAGGGCAAAGCAAGGAAAGTCAAAAGGGCAAAGCATGACAAGGCAAGGCAAGGAAAAAGGGTATAGCAAGTCAAGGCAAGGTAAGGCAAAAGGGCAATTCAAGGAAAGGCGAAATGGCAAAGCTAGGCAAGGCAAAAGGGCAAAGCAAGGCCAGGCAAAAGTGCAAAGAAATGCAAGGCAAGGTAAGTCAAAAGGACAAACCATGGCAAGGCCAGTAAAAAGGCCAAAGCAAGGAAAGGCAAGGCAAAAGGGGAAAGCAAGGCAAGGGAAAATGGCAAAGCAAGGCAAGGCAAGGAAAGACAAAAGGGCAAAGCAAGGCAAGGAAAAAGAGCAAAGCATGGCAAGGCAAGGCAAAAGGTCAAAAGAAAGGCAAGGCAAATCAGGGCAAAAGGAGAAAGGAAGGCAAGGCAAGACAAGGCAAAGAGACAAAGCAAGGCAAGGCAAAAGGGCATAGCAAGGCAAGGTAAGGCAAAGGGCAAAGCAAGGCATGGAAAGGCAAAGGCAAGGGAAGGCAAAAGGGTAAAGCAAGGCAAGGAAAGGCAAGGGAAAAGGAGAAAGCAAAGCAAGGCAAGGCAAAAGGATAAGGAAGACACGTCAAGGCAAGGCAAAGATGAAAGCAAGGCAATGCAAGGCAATTCAAAACGGCAAAACAAGGAAAGGCAAGGCAAAAGGGCAAAGCAAAGCAAGTCAAAAGGGCAAAGCATGACAAGGCAAGGCAAGGCAAAAGGGCAAAGCATGACAAGGCAAGGTAAGGCAAAAGGGCAATGCAAGGAAAGGCAAAATGGCAAAGCAAGACAAGGCAAAAATGGCAAAGCATAACAAGGCAAAGCAAGGCAAAAGGGCAAAGCAAGGCAAGTCAAAAGGGCAAAACATGACAAGGCAAGGCAAGGAAAAAGGGTATAGCAAGTCAAGGCAAGGTAAGGCAAAAGGGCAATTCAAGGAAAGGCAAAATGGCAAAGCAAGGCAAGGCAAAAGGGCAAAGCATAACAAGGCAAAGCAAGGCAAAAGGGCAAAGCAAGGCAAGGCAAAAGGGCAAAGCATGGCAAGGCAAGGAAAAAGGGCAACTCAATGCAAGGCCGGGCAAAAGTGCAAAGAAAGGCAAGGCAAGGTAAGTCAAAAGGACAAACCATGGCAAGGCCAGGAAAAAGGCCAAAGCAAGGAAAGGCAAGGCAAAAGGGGAAAGCAAGGCAAGGGAAAATGACAAAGCAAGGCAAGGTAAGGCAAGACAAAAGGGCAAAGCAAGGCAAGGAAAAAGAGCAAAGCATGGCAAGGCAAGGCAAGGCAAAAGGTCAAAAGAAAGGCAAGGCAAATCAGGGCAAAAGGAGAAAGGAAGGCAAGGCAAGTCAAGGCAAAGAGTCAAAGCAAGGCAAGGCAAAGGGTCAAAGGAAGGCATGGAAAGGCAAGGCAAAGGAAGGCAAAAGGGTAAAGCAAGGCAAGGAAAGGCAAGGCAAAAGGGGAAAGCAAAGCAAGGCAAGGCAAAAGGATAAGGAAGACACGTCAAGGCAAGGCAAAGATGAAAGTAAGGCAATGCAAGGCAATTCAAAACGGCAAAACAGGGAAAGGCAAGGCAAAAGGGCAAAGCATGACAAGGCAAGGTAAGGCAAAAGGGCAAAGCATAACAAGGCAAAGCAAGGCAAAAGGGCAAAGCAAGGCAAGTCAAAAGGGCAAAGCATGACAAGGCAAGGCAAGGAAAAAGGGTATAGCAAGTCAAGGCTAGGTAAGGCAAAAGGGCAATTCAAGGAAAGGCAAAATGGCAAAGCAAGGCAAGGCAAAAGGGCAAAGCATGAAAAGGCAAGGCAAGGAAAAAGGGTATAGCAAGTCAAGGCAAGGTAAGGCAAAAGGGCAATTCAAGGAAAGGCAAAATGGCAAAGCAAGGCAAGGCAAAAGGGCAAAGCAAAGCAAGTCAAAAGGGCAAAGCATGACAAGGCAAGGTAAGTCAAAAGGACAAACCATGGCAAGGCCAGGAAAAAGGCCAAAGCAAGGAAAGGCAAGGCAAAAGGGGAAAGCAAGGCAAGGGAAAATGGCAAAGCAAAGCAAGGCAAGGAAAGACAAAAGGGCAAAGCAAGGCAAGGAAAAAGAGCAAAGCATGGCAAGGCAAGGCAAGGCAAAAGGTCAAAAGAAAGGCAAGGCAAATCAGGGCAAAAGGAGAAAGGAAGGCAAGGCAAGAGAAGGCAAAGAGACAAAGCAAGGCAAGGCAAAAGGTCAAAAGAAAGGCAAGGCAAATCAGGGCAAAAGGAGAAAGGAAGGCAAGGCAAGACAAGGCAAAGAGACAAAGCAAGGCAAGGCAAAAGGGCAAAGCAAAGCAAGTCAAAATGGCAAAGTATGACAAGGCAAGGCAAGGAAAAAGGCTATAGCAAGTCAAGGCAAGGTAAGGCAAAAGGGCAATTCAAGGAAAGGCAAAATGGCAAAGCAAGGCAAGGCAAAAGGGCAAAGCATAACAAGGCAAAGCAAGGCAAAAGGGCAAAGCAAGGCAAGGCAAAATGGCAAAGCATGGCAAGGCAAAAGGGCAAAGCATGGCAAGGCAAGGAAAAAGGGCAACTCAATGCAAGGCCAGGCAAAAGGGCAAAGAAAGGCAAGGCAAGGTAAGTCAAAAGGATAAACCATGGCAAGGCCAGGAAAAAGGCCAAAGCAAGGAAAGGCAAGGCAAAAGGGAAAAGCAAGGCAAGGGAAAATGGCAAAGCAAGGCAAGGCAAGGCAAGACAAAAGGGCAAAGCAAGGCAAGGAAAAAGAGCAAAGCATGGCAAGGCAAGGCAAGGCAAAAGGTCAAAAGAAAGGCAAGGCAAATCAGGGCAAAAGGAGAAAGGAAGGCAAGGCAAGACAAGGCAAAGAGGCAAAGCAAGGCAAGGTAAGGCAAGGCAAAAGGGGAAAGCAAAGCAAGGCAAGGCGAAAGGATAAGGAAGACACGTCAAGGCAAGGCAAAGATGAAAGTAAGGCAATCCAAGGAAATTGAAAACGGCAAAACAAGGAAAGGCAAGGCAAAAGGGCTAAGTAAAGCAAGTCAAAAGGGCAAAGCATGACAAGGCAAGGCAATGCAAAAGGGCAAAGCATGAAAAGGCAAGGCAAGGCAAAAGGGTAAAGCATGTCAAGGCAAGGTAAGGCAAAAGGGCAATGCAAGGAAAAGCAAAATGGCAAAGCAAGACAAGGCAAAAGGGAAAGCATAACAAGGCAAAGCAAGGCAAAAGGGCAAAGCAAGACAAGGCAAAAGGGCAAAGCAAGGAAAGTCAAAAGGGCAAAGCATGACAAGGCAAGGCAAGGAAAAAGGGTATAGCAAGTCAAGGCAAGGTAAGGCAAAAGGGCAATTCAAGGAAAGGCAAAATGGCAAAGCAAGGCAAGGCAAAAGGACAAAGCAAAGCAAGTCAAAATGGCAAAGTATGACAAGGCAAGGCAAGGAAAAAGGATATAGCAAGTCAAGGCAAGGTAAGGCAAAAGGGCAAAGCATGACAAGACAAGGTAAGGCAAAAGGGCAATTCAAGGAAAGGCAAAATGGCAAAGCAAGGCAAGGCAAAAGGACAAAGCATAACAAGGCAAAGCAAGGCAAAAGGGCAAAGCAAGGCAAGGCAAAAGGGCAAAGCAAGGCAAGTCAAAAGGGCAAAGCATGACAAAGCAAGGCAAGGAAAAAGGGTATAGCAAGTCAAGGCAAGGTAAGGCAAAAGGGCAATTCAAGGAAAGGCAAAATGGCAAAGCAAGGCAAGGCAAAAGGGCAAAGCAAGGCCAGGCAAAAGTGCAAAGAAAGGCAAGGCAAGGTAAGTCAAAAGGACTAACCATGGCAAGGCCAGGAAAAAGGCCAAAGCAAGGAAAGGCAAGGCAAAAGGGGAAAGCAAGGCAAGGGAAAATGGCAAAGCAAGGCAAGGCAAGGAAAGACAAAAGGGCAAAGCAAGGCAAGGAAAAAGAGCAAAGCATGGCAAGGCAAGGCAAAAGGTCAAAAGAAAGGCAAGGCAAATCAGGGCAAAAGGAGAAAGGAAGGCAAGGCAAGACAAGGCAAAGAGACAAAGCAAGGCAAGGCAAAAGGGCATAGCAAGGCAAGGTAAGGCAAAGGGCAAAGCAAGGCATGGAAAGGCAAAGGCAAGGGAAGGCAAAAGGGTAAAGCAAGGCAAGGAAAGGCAAGGGAAAAGGAGAAAGCAAAGCAAGGCAAGGCAAAAGGATAAGGAAGACACGTCAAGGCTAGGCAAAGATGAAAGCAAGGCAATGCAAGGCAATTCAAAGCGGCAAAACAAGGAAAGGCAAGGCAAAAGGGCAAAGCAAAGCAAGTCAAAAGGGCAAAGCATGACAAGGCAAGGCAAGGCAAAAGGGCAAAGCATGACAAGGCAAGGTAAGGCAAAAGGGCAATGCAAGGAAAGGCAAAATGGCAAAGCAAGACAAGGCAAAAATGGCAAAGCATAACAAGGCAAAGCAAGGCAAAAGGGCAAAGCAAGGCAAGTCAAAAGGGCAAAACATGACAAGGCAAGGCAAGGAAAAAGGGTAAAGCATGTCAAGGCAAGGTAAGGCAAAAGGGCAATGCAAGGAAAAGCAAAATGGCAAAGCAAGGCAAGGCAAAAGGGAAAGCATAACAAGGCAAAGCAAGGCAAAAGGGCAAAGCAAGACAAGGCAAAAGGGCAAAGCAAGGAAAGTCAAAAGGGCAAAGCATGACAAGGCAAGGCAAGGAAAAAGGGTATAGCAAGTCACGGCAAGGTAAGGCAAAAGGGCAATTCAAGGAAAGGCAAAATGGCAAAGCAAGGCAAGGCAAAAGGACAAAGCAAAGCAAGTCAAAAGGGCAAAGCATGACAAGGCAAGGCAATGCAAAAGGGCAAAGCATGAAAAGGCAAGGCAAGGCAAAAGGGTAAAGCATGTCAAGGCAAGGTAAGGCAAAAGGGCAATGCAAGGAAAAGCAAAATGGCAAAGCAAGACAAGGCAAAAGGGAAAGCATAACAAGGCAAAGCAAGGCAAAAGGGCAAAGCAAGACAAGGCAAAAGGGCAAAGCAAGGAAAGTCAAAAGGGCAAAGCATGACAAGGCAAGGCAAGGAAAAAGGGTATAGCAAGTCAAGGCAAGGTAAGGCAAAAGGGCAATTCAAGGAAAGGCAAAATGGCAAAGCAAGGCAAGGCAAAAGGGCAAAGCAAAGCAAGTCAAAATGGCAAAGTTTGACAAGGCAAGGCAAGGAAAAAGGCTATAGCAAGTCAAGGCAAGGTAAGGCAAAAGGGCAATTCAAGGAAAGGCAAAATGGCAAAGCAAGGCAAGGCAAAAGGGCAAAGCATAACAAGGCAAAGCAAGGCAAAAGGGCAAAGCAAGGCAAGGCAAAAGGGCAAAGCATGGCAAGGCAAGGAAAAAGGGCAACTCAATGCAAGACCGGGCAAAAGTGCAAAGAAAGGCAAGGCAAGGTAAGTCAAAAGGACAAACCATGGCAAGGCCAGGAAAAAGGCCAAAGCAAGGAAAGGCAAGGCAAAAGGGGAAAGCAAGGCAAGGGAAAATGGCAAAGCAAGGCAAGGCAAGGCAAGACAAAAGGGCAAAGCAAGGCAAGGGAAAAGAGCAAAGCATGGCAAGGCAAGGCAAAAGGTCAAAAGAAAGGCAAGGCAAATCAGGGCAAAAGGAGAAAGGAAGGCAAGGCAAGTCAAGGCAAAGAGTCAAAGCAAGGCAAGGCAAAGGGTCAAAGGAAGGCATGGAAAGGCAAGGCAAAGGAAGGCAAAAGGGTAAAGCAAGGCAAGGAAAGGCAAGGCAAAAGGGGAAAGCAAAGCAAGGCAAGGCAAAATGATAAGGAAGACACGTCAAGGCAAGGCAAAGATGAAAGTAAGGCAATGCAAGGCAATTCAAAACGGCAAAACAAGGAAAGGCAAGGAAAAAGGGCAACTCAATGCAAGGCCAGGCAAAAGGGCAAAGAAAGGCAAGGCAAGGTAAGTCAAAAGGACAAACCATGGCAAGGCCAGGAAAAAGGCCAAAGCAAGGAAAGGCAAGGCAAAAGGGAAAAGCAAGGCAAGGGAAAATGGCAAAGCAAGGCAAGGCAAGACAAAAGGGCAAAGCAAGGCAAGGAAAAAGAGCAAAGCATGGCAAGGCAAGGCAAGGCAAAAGGTCAAAAGAAAGGCAAGGCAAATCAGGGCAAAAGGAGAAAGGAAGGCAAGGCAAGACAAGGCAAAGAGGCAAAGCAAGGCAAGGTAAGGCAAGGCAAAAGGGGAAAGCAAAGCAAGGCAAGGCGAAAGGATAAGGAAGACACGTCAAGGCAAGGCAAAGATGAAAGTAAGGCAATGCAAGGAAATTGAAAACGGGAAAACAAGGAAAGGCAAGGCAAAAGGGCAAAGCAAAGCAAGTCAAAAGGGCAAAGCTTGACAAGGCAAGGCAATGCAAAAGGACAAAGCATGAAAAGGCAAGGCAAGGCAAAAGGGTAAAGCATGTCAAGGCAAGGTAAGGCAAAAGGGCAATGCAAGGAAAAGCAAAATGGCAAAGCAAGACAAGGCAAAAGAGAAAGCATAACAAGGCAAAGCAAGGCAAAAGGGCAAAGCAAGACAAGGCAAAAGGGCAAAGCAAGGAAAGTCAAAAGGGCAAAGCATGACAAGGCAAGGCAAGGAAAAAGGGTATAGCAAGTCAAGGCAAGGTAAGGCAAAAGGGCAATTCAAGGAAAGGCAAAATGGCAAAGCAAGGCAAGGCAAAAGGACAAAGCAAAGCAAGTCAAAAGGACAAAGCATGACAAGGCAAGGCAAGGAAAAAGGGTATAGCAAGTCAAGGCAAGGTAAGGCAAAAGGGCAATTCAAGGAAATGCAAAATGGCAAAGCAAGGCAAGGCAAAAGGGCAAAGCAAAGCAAGTCAAAATGGCAAAGTATGACAAGGCAAGGCAAGGAAAAAGGGTATAGCAAGTCAAGGCAAGGTAAGGCAAAAGGGCAATTCAAGGAAAGGCAAAATGGCAAAGCAAGGCAAGGCAAAAGGGCAAAGCATAACAAGGCAAAGCAAGGCAAAAGGGCAAAGCAAGGCAAGGCAAAAGGGCAAAGCAAGGCAAGTCAAAAAGGCAAAGCATGACAAGGCAAGGCAAGGAAAAAGGGTATAGCAAGTCAAGGCAAGGTAAGGCAAAAGGGCAATTCAAGGAAAGGCAAAATGGCAAAGCAAGGCAAGGCAAAAGGGCAAAGCAAGGCCAAGCAAAAGGGCAAAGAAAGGCAAGGCAAGGTAAGTCAAAAGGACAAACCATGGCAAGGCCAGGAAAAAGGCCAAAGCAAGGAAAGGCAAGGCAAAAGGGGAAAGCAAGGCCAGGAAAAATGGCAAAGCAAGGCAAGGCAAGGAAACACAAAAGGGCAAAGCAAGGCAAGGAAAAAGAGCAAAGCATGGCAAGGCAAGGCAAAAGGTCAAAAGAAAGGCAAGGCAAATCAGGGCAAAAGGAGAAAGGAAGGCAAGGCAAGACAAGGCAAAGAGACAAAGCAAGGCAAGGCAAAAGGGCATAGCAAGGCAAGGTAAGGCAAAGGGGCAAAGCAAGGCATGGAAAGGCAAAGGCAAGGGAAGGCAAAAGGGTAAAGCAAGGCAAGGAAAGGCAAGGGAAAAGGAGAAAGCAAAGCAAGGCAAGGCAAAAGGATAAGGAAGACACTAAAGGCAAGGCAAAGATGAAAGCAAGGCAATGCAAGGCAATTCAAAACGGCAAAACAAGGAAAGGCATGCAAAAGGGCAAAGCAAAGCAAGTCAAAAGGGCAAAGCATGACAAGGCAAGGCAAGGCAAAAGGGCAAAGCATGACAAGGCAAGGTAAGGCAAAAGGGCAAATCAAGACAAGGCAAAAGGGCAAAGCATAACAAGGCAAAGCAAGGCAAAAGGGCAAAGCAAGGCAAGTCAAAAGGGCAAAGCATGACAAGGCAAGGCAAGGAAAAAGGGTATAGCAAGTCAAGGCAAGGTAAGGCAAAAGGGCAATTCAAGGAAAGGCAAAATGGCAAAGCAAGGCAAGGCAAAAGGGCAAAGCATGAAAAGGCAAGGCAAGGAAAAAGGGTATAGCAAGTCAAGGCAAGGTAAGGCAAAAGGGCAATTCAAGGAAAGACAAAATGGCAAAGCAAGGCAAGGCAAAAGGGCAAAGCATGACAAGGCAAGGCAAGGAAAAAGGGTATAGCAAGTCAAGGCAAGGTAAGGCAAAAGGGCAATTCAAGGAAAGGCAAAATGGCAAAGCAAGGCAAGGCAAAAGGGCAAAGCATGAAAAGGCAAGGCAAGGAAAAAGGGTATAGCAAGTCAAGGCAAGGTAAGGCAAAAGGGCAATTCAAGGAAAGACAAAATGGCAAAGCAAGGCAAGGCAAAAGGGCAAAGCATGGCAAGGCAAGGAAAAAGGGCAACTCAATGCAAGGCCAGGCAAAAGGGCAAAGAAAGGCAAGGCAAGGTAAGTCAAAAGAACAAACCATGGCAAGGCCAGGAAAAAGGCCAAAGCAAGGAAAGGCAAGGCAAAAGGGAAAAGCAAGGCAAGGGAAAATGGCAAAGCAAGGCAAGGCAAGGCAAGACAAAAGGGCAAAGCAAGGCAAGGAAAAAGAGCAAAGCATGGCAAGGCAAGGCAAAAGGTCAAAAGAAAGGCAAGGCAAATCAGGGCAAAAGGAGAAAGGAAGGCAAGGCAAGACAAGGCAAAGAGGCAAAGCAAGGCAAGGTAAGGCAAGGCAAAAGGGGAAAGCAAAGCAAGTCAAAAGGGCAAAGCATGACAAGGCAAGGCAAGGCAAAAGGGTAAAGCATGTCAAGGCAAGGTAAGGCAAAAGGGCAATGCAAGGAAAAGCAAAATGGCAAAGCAAGGCAAGGCAAAAGGGAAAGCATAACAAGGCAAAGCAAGGCAAAAGGGCAAAGCAAGACAAGGCAAAAGGGCAAAGCAAGGAAAGTCAAAAGGGCAAAGCATGACAAGGCAAGGCAAGGAAAAAGGGTATAGCAAGTCACGGCAAGGTAAGGCAAAAGGGCAATTCAAGGAAAGGCAAAATGGCAAAGCAAGGCAAGGCAAAAGGACAAAGCAAAGCAAGTCAAAAGGGCAAAGCATGACAAGGCAAGGCAATGCAAAAGGGCAAAGCATGAAAAGGCAAGGCAAGGCAAAAGGGTAAAGCATGTCAAGGCAAGGTAAGGCAAAAGGGCAATGCAAGGAAAAGCAAAATGGCAAAGCAAGACAAGGCAAAAGGGAAAGCATAACAAGGCAAAGCAAGGCAAAAGGGCAAAGCAAGACAAGGCAAAAGGGCAAAGCAAGGAAAGTCAAAAGGGCAAAGCATGACAAGGCAAGGCAAGGAAAAAGGGTATAGCAAGTCAAGGCAAGGTAAGGCAAAAGGGCAATTCAAGGAAAGGCAAAATGGCAAAGCTAGGCAAGGCAAAAGGGCAAAGCAAGGCCAGGCAAAAGTGCAAAGAAATGCAAGGCAAGGTAAGTCAAAAGGACAAACCATGGCAAGGCCAGTAAAAAGGCCAAAGCAAGGAAAGGCAAGGCAAAAGGGGAAAGCAAGGCAAGGGAAAATGGCAAAGCAAGGCAAGGCAAGGAAAGACAAAAGGGCAAAGCAAGGCAAGGAAAAAGAGCAAAGCATGGCAAGGCAAGGCAAAAGGTCAAAAGAAAGGCAAGGCAAATCAGGGCAAAAGGAGAAAGGAAGGCAAGGCAAGACAAGGCAAAGAGACAAAGCAAGGCAAGGCAAAAGGGCATAGCAAGGCAAGGTAAGGCAAAGGGCAAAGCAAGGCATGGAAAGGCAAAGGCAAGGGAAGGCAAAAGGGTAAAGCAAGGCAAGGAAAGGCAAGGGAAAAGGAGAAAGCAAAGCAAGGCAAGGCAAAAGGATAAGGAAGACACGTCAAGGCAAGGCAAAGATGAAAGCAAGGCAATGCAAGGCAATTCAAAACGGCAAAACAAGGAAAGGCAAGGCAAAAGGGCAAAGCAAAGCAAGTCAAAAGGGCAAAGCATGACAAGGCAAGGCAAGGCAAAAGGGCAAAGCATGACAAGGCAAGGTAAGGCAAAAGGGCAATGCAAGGAAAGGCAAAATGGCAAAGCAAGACAAGGCAAAAATGGCAAAGCATAACAAGGCAAAGCAAGGCAAAAGGGCAAAGCAAGGCAAGTCAAAAGGGCAAAGCATGACAAGGCAAGGCAAGGAAAAAGGGTATAGCAAGTCAAGGCAAGGTAAGGCAAAAGGGCAATTCAAGGAAAGGCAAAATGGCAAAGCAAGGCAAGGCAAAAGGGCAAAGCAAAGCAAGTCAAAATGGCAAAGTATGACAAGGCAAGGCAAGGAAAAAGGCTATAGCAAGTCAAGGCAAGGTAAGGCAAAAGGGCAATTCAAGGAAAGGCAAAATGGCAAAGCAAGGCAAGGCAAAAGGGCAAAGCATAACAAGGCAAAGCAAGGCAAAAGGGCAAAGCAAGGCAAGGCAAAAGGGCAAAGCATGGCAAGGCAAGGAAAAAGGGCAACTCAATGCAAGACCGGGCAAAAGTGCAAAGAAAGGCAAGGCAAGGTAAGTCAAAAGGACAAACCATGGCAAGGCCAGGAAAAAGGCCAAAGCAAGGAAAGGCAAGGCAAAAGGGGAAAGCAAGGCAAGGGAAAATGGCAAAGCAAGGCAAGGCAAGGAAAGACAAAAGGGCAAAGCAAGGCAAGGGAAAAGAGCAAAGCATGGCAAGGCAAGGCAAAAGGTCAAAAGAAAGGCAAGGCAAATCAGGGCAAAAGGAGAAAGGAAGGCAAGGCAAGTCAAGGCAAAGAGTCAAAGCAAGGCAAGGCAAAGGGTCAAAGGAAGGCATGGAAAGGCAAGGCAAAGGAAGGCAAAAGGGTAAAGCAAGGCAAGGAAAGGCAAGGCAAAAGGGGAAAGCAAAGCAAGGCAAGGCAAAATGATAAGGAAGACACGTCAAGGCAAGGCAAAGATGAAAGTAAGGCAATGCAAGGCAATTCAAAACGGCAAAACAAGGAAAGGCAAGGAAAAAGGGCAACTCAATGCAAGGCCAGGCAAAAGGGCAAAGAAAGGCAAGGCAAGGTAAGTCAAAAGGACAAACCATGGCAAGGCCAGGAAAAAGGCCAAAGCAAGGAAAGGCAAGGCAAAAGGGAAAAGCAAGGCAAGGGAAAATGGCAAAGCAAGGCAAGGCAAGGCAAGACAAAAGGGCAAAGCAAGGCAAGGAAAAAGAGCAAAGCATGGCAAGGCAAGGCAAGGCAAAAGGTCAAAAGAAAGGCAAGGCAAATCAGGGCAAAAGGAGAAAGGAAGGCAAGGCAAGACAAGGCAAAGAGGCAAAGCAAGGCAAGGTAAGGCAAGGCAAAAGGGGAAAGCAAAGCAAGGCAAGGCGAAAGGATAAGGAAGACACGTCAAGGCAAGGCAAAGATGAAAGTAAGGCAATGCAAGGAAATTGAAAACGGGAAAACAAGGAAAGGCAAGGCAAAAGGGCAAAGCAAAGCAAGTCAAAAGGGCAAAGCTTGACAAGGCAAGGCAATGCAAAAGGACAAAGCATGAAAAGGCAAGGCAAGGCAAAAGGGTAAAGCATGTCAAGGCAAGGTAAGGCAAAAGGGCAATGCAAGGAAAAGCAAAATGGCAAAGCAAGACAAGGCAAAAGAGAAAGCATAACAAGGCAAAGCAAGGCAAAAGGGCAAAGCAAGACAAGGCAAAAGGGCAAAGCAAGGAAAGTCAAAAGGGCAAAGCATGACAAGGCAAGGCAAGGAAAAAGGGTATAGCAAGTCAAGGCAAGGTAAGGCAAAAGGGCAATTCAAGGAAAGGCAAAATGGCAAAGCAAGGCAAGGCAAAAGGACAAAGCAAAGCAAGTCAAAAGGACAAAGCATGACAAGGCAAGGCAAGGAAAAAGGGTATAGCAAGTCAAGGCAAGGTAAGGCAAAAGGGCAATTCAAGGAAATGCAAAATGGCAAAGCAAGGCAAGGCAAAAGGGCAAAGCAAAGCAAGTCAAAATGGCAAAGTATGACAAGGCAAGGCAAGGAAAAAGGGTATAGCAAGTCAAGGCAAGGTAAGGCAAAAGGGCAATTCAAGGAAAGGCAAAATGGCAAAGCAAGGCAAGGCAAAAGGGCAAAGCATAACAAGGCAAAGCAAGGCAAAAGGGCAAAGCAAGGCAAGGCAAAAGGGCAAAGCAAGGCAAGTCAAAAAGGCAAAGCATGACAAGGCAAGGCAAGGAAAAAGGGTATAGCAAGTCAAGGCAAGGTAAGGCAAAAGGGCAATTCAAGGAAAGGCAAAATGGCAAAGCAAGGCAAGGCAAAAGGGCAAAGCAAGGCCAAGCAAAAGGGCAAAGAAAGGCAAGGCAAGGTAAGTCAAAAGGACAAACCATGGCAAGGCCAGGAAAAAGGCCAAAGCAAGGAAAGGCAAGGCAAAAGGGGAAAGCAAGGCAAGGGAAAATGGCAAAGCAAGGCAAGGCAAGGAAAGACAAAAGGGCAAAGCAAGGCAAGGAAAAAGAGCAAAGCATGGCAAGGCAAGGCAAAAGGTCAAAAGAAAGGCAAGGCAAATCAGGGCAAAAGGAGAAAGGAAGGCAAGGCAAGACAAGGCAAAGAGACAAAGCAAGGCAAGGCAAAAGGGCATAGCAAGGCAAGGTAAGGCAAAGGGGCAAAGAAAGGCATGGAAAGGCAAAGGCAAGGGAAGGCAAAAGGGTAAAGCAAGGCAAGGAAAGGCAAGGGAAAAGGAGAAAGCAAAGCAAGGCAAGGCAAAAGGATAAGGAAGACACTAAAGGCAAGGCAAAGATGAAAGCAAGGCAATGCAAGGCAATTCAAAACGGCAAAACAAGGAAAGGCATGCAAAAGGGCAAAGCAAAGCAAGTCAAAAGGGCAAAGCATGACAAGGCAAGGCAAGGCAAAAGGGCAAAGCATGACAAGGCAAGGTAAGGCAAAAGGGCAAATCAAGACAAGGCAAAAGGGCAAAGCATAACAAGGCAAAGCAAGGCAAAAGGGCAAAGCAAGGCAAGTCAAAAGGGCAAAGCATGACAAGGCAAGGCAAGGAAAAAGGGTATAGCAAGTCAAGGCAAGGTAAGGCAAAAGGGCAATTCAAGGAAAGGCAAAATGGCAAAGCAAGGCAAGGCAAAAGGGCAAAGCATGAAAAGGCAAGGCAAGGAAAAAGGGTATAGCAAGTCAAGGCAAGGTAAGGCAAAAGGGCAATTCAAGGAAAGACAAAATGGCAAAGCAAGGCAAGGCAAAAGGGCAAAGCATGACAAGGCAAGGCAAGGAAAAAGGGTATAGCAAGTCAAGGCAAGGTAAGGCAAAAGGGCAATTCAAGGAAAGGCAAAATGGCAAAGCAAGGCAAGGCAAAAGGGCAAAGCATGAAAAGGCAAGGCAAGGAAAAAGGGTATAGCAAGTCAAGGCAAGGTAAGGCAAAAGGGCAATTCAAGGAAAGACAAAATGGCAAAGCAAGGCAAGGCAAAAGGGCAAAGCATGGCAAGGCAAGGAAAAAGGGCAACTCAATGCAAGGCCAGGCAAAAGGGAAAAGAAAGGCAAGGCAAGGTAAGTCAAAAGAACAAACCATGGCAAGGCCAGGAAAAAGGCCAAAGCAAGGAAAGGCAAGGCAAAAGGGAAAAGCAAGGCAAGGGAAAATGGCAAAGCAAGGCAAGGCAAGGCAAGACAAAAGGGCAAAGCAAGGCAAGGAAAAAGAGCAAAGCATGGCAAGGCAAGGCAAAAGGTCAAAAGAAAGGCAAGGCAAATCAGGGCAAAAGGAGAAAGGAAGGCAAGGCAAGACAAGGCAAAGAGGCAAAGCAAGGCAAGGTAAGGCAAGGCAAAAGGGGAAAGCAAAGCAAGTCAAAAGGGCAAAGCATGACAAGGCAAGGCAAGGCAAAAGGGTAAAGCATGTCAAGGCAAGGTAAGGCAAAAGGGCAATGCAAGGAAAAGCAAAATGGCAAAGCAAGGCAAGGCAAAAGGGAAAGCATAACAAGGCAAAGCAAGGCAAAAGGGCAAAGCAAGACAAGGCAAAAGGGCAAAGCAAGGAAAGTCAAAAGGGCAAAGCATGACAAGGCAAGGCAAGGAAAAAGGGTATAGCAAGTCACGGCAAGGTAAGGCAAAAGGGCAATTCAAGGAAAGGCAAAATGGCAAAGCAAGGCAAGGCAAAAGGACAAAGCAAAGCAAGTCAAAAGGGCAAAGCATGACAAGGCAAGGCAATGCAAAAGGGCAAAGCATGAAAAGGCAAGGCAAGGCAAAAGGGTAAAGCATGTCAAGGCAAGGTAAGGCAAAAGGGCAATGCAAGGAAAAGCAAAATGGCAAAGCAAGACAAGGCAAAAGGGAAAGCATAACAAGGCAAAGCAAGGCAAAAGGGCAAAGCAAGACAAGGCAAAAGGGCAAAGCAAGGAAAGTCAAAAGGGCAAAGCATGACAAGGCAAGGCAAGGAAAAAGGGTATAGCAAGTCAAGGCAAGGTAAGGCAAAAGGGCAATTCAAGGAAAGGCAAAATGGCAAAGCAAGGCAAGGCAAAAGGGCAAAGCAAAGCAAGTCAAAATGGCAAAGTATGACAAGGCAAGGCAAGGAAAAAGGCTATAGCAAGTCAAGGCAAGGTAAGGCAAAAGGGCAATTCAAGGAAAGGCAAAATGGCAAAGCAAGGCAAGGCAAAAGGGCAAAGCATAACAAGGCAAAGCAAGGCAAAAGGGCAAAGCAAGGCAAGGCAAAAGGGCAAAGCATGGCAAGGCAAGGAAAAAGGGCAACTCAATGCAAGACCGGGCAAAAGTGCAAAGAAAGGCAAGGCAAGGTAAGTCAAAAGGACAAACCATGGCAAGGCCAGGAAAAAGGCCAAAGCAAGGAAAGGCAAGGCAAAAGGGGAAAGCAAGGCAAGGGAAAATGGCAAAGCAAGGCAAGGCAAGGAAAGACAAAAGGGCAAAGCAAGGCAAGGGAAAAGAGCAAAGCATGGCAAGGCAAGGCAAAAGGTCAAAAGAAAGGCAAGGCAAATCAGGGCAAAAGGAGAAAGGAAGGCAAGGCAAGTCAAGGCAAAGAGTCAAAGCAAGGCAAGGCAAAGGGTCAAAGGAAGGCATGGAAAGGCAAGGCAAAGGAAGGCAAAAGGGTAAAGCAAGGCAAGGAAAGGCAAGGCAAAAGGGGAAAGCAAAGCAAGGCAAGGCAAAATGATAAGGAAGACACGTCAAGGCAAGGCAAAGATGAAAGTAAGGCAATGCAAGGCAATTCAAAACGGCAAAACAAGGAAAGGCAAGGAAAAAGGGCAACTCAATGCAAGGCCAGGCAAAAGGGCAAAGAAAGGCAAGGCAAGGTAAGTCAAAAGGACAAACCATGGCAAGGCCAGGAAAAAGGCCAAAGCAAGGAAAGGCAAGGCAAAAGGGAAAAGCAAGGCAAGGGAAAATGGCAAAGCAAGGCAAGGCAAGACAAAAGGGCAAAGCAAGGCAAGGAAAAAGAGCAAAGCATGGCAAGGCAAGGCAAGGCAAAAGGTCAAAAGAAAGGCAAGGCAAATCAGGGCAAAAGGAGAAAGGAAGGCAAGGCAAGACAAGGCAAAGAGGCAAAGCAAGGCAAGGTAAGGCAAGGCAAAAGGGGAAAGCAAAGCAAGGCAAGGCGAAAGGATAAGGAAGACACGTCAAGGCAAGGCAAAGATGAAAGTAAGGCAATGCAAGGAAATTGAAAACGGGAAAACAAGGAAAGGCAAGGCAAAAGGGCAAAGCAAAGCAAGTCAAAAGGGCAAAGCTTGACAAGGCAAGGCAATGCAAAAGGACAAAGCATGAAAAGGCAAGGCAAGGCAAAAGGGTAAAGCATGTCAAGGCAAGGTAAGGCAAAAGGGCAATGCAAGGAAAAGCAAAATGGCAAAGCAAGACAAGGCAAAAGAGAAAGCATAACAAGGCAAAGCAAGGCAAAAGGGCAAAGCAAGACAAGGCAAAAGGGCAAAGCAAGGAAAGTCAAAAGGGCAAAGCATGACAAGGCAAGGCAAGGAAAAAGGGTATAGCAAGTCAAGGCAAGGTAAGGCAAAAGGGCAATTCAAGGAAAGGCAAAATGGCAAAGCAAGGCAAGGCAAAAGGACAAAGCAAAGCAAGTCAAAAGGACAAAGCATGACAAGGCAAGGCAAGGAAAAAGGGTATAGCAAGTCAAGGCAAGGTAAGGCAAAAGGGCAATTCAAGGAAATGCAAAATGGCAAAGCAAGGCAAGGCAAAAGGGCAAAGCAAAGCAAGTCAAAATGGCAAAGTATGACAAGGCAAGGCAAGGAAAAAGGGTATAGCAAGTCAAGGCAAGGTAAGGCAAAAGGGCAATTCAAGGAAAGGCAAAATGGCAAAGCAAGGCAAGGCAAAAGGGCAAAGCATAACAAGGCAAAGCAAGGCAAAAGGGCAAAGCAAGGCAAGGCAAAAGGGCAAAGCAAGGCAAGTCAAAAAGGCAAAGCATGACAAGGCAAGGCAAGGAAAAAGGGTATAGCAAGTCAAGGCAAGGTAAGGCAAAAGGGCAATTCAAGGAAAGGCAAAATGGCAAAGCAAGGCAAGGCAAAAGGGCAAAGCAAGGCCAAGCAAAAGGGCAAAGAAAGGCAAGGCAAGGTAAGTCAAAAGGACAAACCATGGCAAGGCCAGGAAAAAGGCCAAAGCAAGGAAAGGCAAGGCAAAAGGGGAAAGCAAGGCAAGGGAAAATGGCAAAGCAAGGCAAGGCAAGGAAACACAAAAGGGCAAAGCAAGGCAAGGAAAAAGAGCAAAGCATGGCAAGGCAAGGCAAAAGGTCAAAAGAAAGGCAAGGCAAATCAGGGCAAAAGGAGAAAGGAAGGCAAGGCAAGACAAGGCAAAGAGACAAAGCAAGGCAAGGCAAAAGGGCATAGCAAGGCAAGGTAAGGCAAAGGGGCAAAGCAAGGCATGGAAAGGCAAAGGCAAGGGAAGGCAAAAGGGTAAAGCAAGGCAAGGAAAGGCAAGGGAAAAGGAGAAAGCAAAGCAAGGCAAGGCAAAAGGATAAGGAAGACACTAAAGGCAAGGCAAAGATGAAAGCAAGGCAATGCAAGGCAATTCAAAACGGCAAAACAAGGAAAGGCATGCAAAAGGGCAAAGCAAAGCAAGTCAAAAGGGCAAAGCATGACAAGGCAAGGCAAGGCAAAAGGGCAAAGCATGACAAGGCAAGGTAAGGCAAAAGGGCAAATCAAGACAAGGCAAAAGGGCAAAGCATAACAAGGCAAAGCAAGGCAAAAGGGCAAAGCAAGGCAAGTCAAAAGGGCAAAGCATGACAAGGCAAGGCAAGGAAAAAGGGTATAGCAAGTCAAGGCAAGGTAAGGCAAAAGGGCAATTCAAGGAAAGGCAAAATGGCAAAGCAAGGCAAGGCAAAAGGGCAAAGCATGAAAAGGCAAGGCAAGGAAAAAGGGTATAGCAAGTCAAGGCAAGGTAAGGCAAAAGGGCAATTCAAGGAAAGACAAAATGGCAAAGCAAGGCAAGGCAAAAGGGCAAAGCATGACAAGGCAAGGCAAGGAAAAAGGGTATAGCAAGTCAAGGCAAGGTAAGGCAAAAGGGCAATTCAAGGAAAGGCAAAATGGCAAAGCAAGGCAAGGCAAAAGGGCAAAGCATGAAAAGGCAAGGCAAGGAAAAAGGGTATAGCAAGTCAAGGCAAGGTAAGGCAAAAGGGCAATTCAAGGAAAGACAAAATGGCAAAGCAAGGCAAGGCAAAAGGGCAAAGCATGGCAAGGCAAGGAAAAAGGGCAACTCAATGCAAGGCCAGGCAAAAGGGAAAAGAAAGGCAAGGCAAGGTAAGTCAAAAGAACAAACCATGGCAAGGCCAGGAAAAAGGCCAAAGCAAGGAAAGGCAAGGCAAAAGGGAAAAGCAAGGCAAGGGAAAATGGCAAAGCAAGGCAAGGCAAGGCAAGACAAAAGGGCAAAGCAAGGCAAGGAAAAAGAGCAAAGCATGGCAAGGCAAGGCAAAAGGTCAAAAGAAAGGCAAGGCAAATCAGGGCAAAAGGAGAAAGGAAGGCAAGGCAAGACAAGGCAAAGAGGCAAAGCAAGGCAAGGTAAGGCAAGGCAAAAGGGGAAAGCAAAGCAAGTCAAAAGGGCAAAGCATGACAAGGCAAGGCAAGGCAAAAGGGTAAAGCATGTCAAGGCAAGGTAAGGCAAAAGGGCAATGCAAGGAAAAGCAAAATGGCAAAGCAAGGCAAGGCAAAAGGGAAAGCATAACAAGGCAAAGCAAGGCAAAAGGGCAAAGCAAGACAAGGCAAAAGGGCAAAGCAAGGAAAGTCAAAAGGGCAAAGCATGACAAGGCAAGGCAAGGAAAAAGGGTATAGCAAGTCACGGCAAGGTAAGGCAAAAGGGCAATTCAAGGAAAGGCAAAATGGCAAAGCAAGGCAAGGCAAAAGGACAAAGCAAAGCAAGTCAAAAGGGCAAAGCATGACAAGGCAAGGCAATGCAAAAGGGCAAAGCATGAAAAGGCAAGGCAAGGCAAAAGGGTAAAGCATGTCAAGGCAAGGTAAGGCAAAAGGGCAATGCAAGGAAAAGCAAAATGGCAAAGCAAGACAAGGCAAAAGGGAAAGCATAACAAGGCAAAGCAAGGCAAAAGGGCAAAGCAAGACAAGGCAAAAGGGCAAAGCAAGGAAAGTCAAAAGGGCAAAGCATGACAAGGCAAGGCAAGGAAAAAGGGTATAGCAAGTCAAGGCAAGGTAAGGCAAAAGGGCAATTCAAGGAAAGGCAAAATGGCAAAGCAAGGCAAGGCAAAAGGGCAAAGCAAAGCAAGTCAAAATGGCAAAGTATGACAAGGCAAGGCAAGGAAAAAGGCTATAGCAAGTCAAGGCAAGGTAAGGCAAAAGGGCAATTCAAGGAAAGGCAAAATGGCAAAGCAAGGCAAGGCAAAAGGGCAAAGCATAACAAGGCAAAGCAAGGCAAAAGGGCAAAGCAAGGCAAGGCAAAAGGGCAAAGCATGGCAAGGCAAGGAAAAAGGGCAACTCAATGCAAGACCGGGCAAAAGTGCAAAGAAAGGCAAGGCAAGGTAAGTCAAAAGGACAAACCATGGCAAGGCCAGGAAAAAGGCCAAAGCAAGGAAAGGCAAGGCAAAAGGGGAAAGCAAGGCAAGGGAAAATGGCAAAGCAAGGCAAGGCAAGGAAAGACAAAAGGGCAAAGCAAGGCAAGGGAAAAGAGCAAAGCATGGCAAGGCAAGGCAAAAGGTCAAAAGAAAGGCAAGGCAAATCAGGGCAAAAGGAGAAAGGAAGGCAAGGCAAGTCAAGGCAAAGAGTCAAAGCAAGGCAAGGCAAAGGGTCAAAGGAAGGCATGGAAAGGCAAGGCAAAGGAAGGCAAAAGGGTAAAGCAAGGCAAGGAAAGGCAAGGCAAAAGGGGAAAGCAAAGCAAGGCAAGGCAAAATGATAAGGAAGACACGTCAAGGCAAGGCAAAGATGAAAGTAAGGCAATGCAAGGCAATTCAAAACGGCAAAACAAGGAAAGGCAAGGAAAAAGGGCAACTCAATGCAAGGCCAGGCAAAAGGGCAAAGAAAGGCAAGGCAAGGTAAGTCAAAAGGACAAACCATGGCAAGGCCAGGAAAAAGGCCAAAGCAAGGAAAGGCAAGGCAAAAGGGAAAAGCAAGGCAAGGGAAAATGGCAAAGCAAGGCAAGGCAAGGCAAGACAAAAGGGCAAAGCAAGGCAAGGAAAAAGAGCAAAGCATGGCAAGGCAAGGCAAGGCAAAAGGTCAAAAGAAAGGCAAGGCAAATCAGGGCAAAAGGAGAAAGGAAGGCAAGGCAAGACAAGGCAAAGAGGCAAAGCAAGGCAAGGTAAGGCAAGGCAAAAGGGGAAAGCAAAGCAAGGCAAGGCGAAAGGATAAGGAAGACACGTCAAGGCAAGGCAAAGATGAAAGTAAGGCAATGCAAGGAAATTGAAAACGGGAAAACAAGGAAAGGCAAGGCAAAAGGGCAAAGCAAAGCAAGTCAAAAGGGCAAAGCTTGACAAGGCAAGGCAATGCAAAAGGACAAAGCATGAAAAGGCAAGGCAAGGCAAAAGGGTAAAGCATGTCAAGGCAAGGTAAGGCAAAAGGGCAATGCAAGGAAAAGCAAAATGGCAAAGCAAGACAAGGCAAAAGAGAAAGCATAACAAGGCAAAGCAAGGCAAAAGGGCAAAGCAAGACAAGGCAAAAGGGCAAAGCAAGGAAAGTCAAAAGGGCAAAGCATGACAAGGCAAGGCAAGGAAAAAGGGTATAGCAAGTCAAGGCAAGGTAAGGCAAAAGGGCAATTCAAGGAAAGGCAAAATGGCAAAGCAAGGCAAGGCAAAAGGACAAAGCAAAGCAAGTCAAAAGGACAAAGCATGACAAGGCAAGGCAAGGAAAAAGGGTATAGCAAGTCAAGGCAAGGTAAGGCAAAAGGGCAATTCAAGGAAATGCAAAATGGCAAAGCAAGGCAAGGCAAAAGGGCAAAGCAAAGCAAGTCAAAATGGCAAAGTATGACAAGGCAAGGCAAGGAAAAAGGGTATAGCAAGTCAAGGCAAGGTAAGGCAAAAGGGCAATTCAAGGAAAGGCAAAATGGCAAAGCAAGGCAAGGCAAAAGGGCAAAGCATAACAAGGCAAAGCAAGGCAAAAGGGCAAAGCAAGGCAAGGCAAAAGGGCAAAGCAAGGCAAGTCAAAAAGGCAAAGCATGACAAGGCAAGGCAAGGAAAAAGGGTATAGCAAGTCAAGGCAAGGTAAGGCAAAAGGGCAATTCAAGGAAAGGCAAAATGGCAAAGCAAGGCAAGGCAAAAGGGCAAAGCAAGGCCAAGCAAAAGGGCAAAGAAAGGCAAGGCAAGGTAAGTCAAAAGGACAAACCATGGCAAGGCCAGGAAAAAGGCCAAAGCAAGGAAAGGCAAGGCAAAAGGGGAAAGCAAGGCAAGGGAAAATGGCAAAGCAAGGCAAGGCAAGGAAAGACAAAAGGGCAAAGCAAGGCAAGGAAAAAGAGCAAAGCATGGCAAGGCAAGGCAAAAGGTCAAAAGAAAGGCAAGGCAAATCAGGGCAAAAGGAGAAAGGAAGGCAAGGCAAGACAAGGCAAAGAGACAAAGCAAGGCAAGGCAAAAGGGCATAGCAAGGCAAGGTAAGGCAAAGGGGCAAAGCAAGGCATGGAAAGGCAAAGGCAAGGGAAGGCAAAAGGGTAAAGCAAGGCAAGGAAAGGCAAGGGAAAAGGAGAAAGCAAAGCAAGGCAAGGCAAAAGGATAAGGAAGACACTAAAGGCAAGGCAAAGATGAAAGCAAGGCAATGCAAGGCAATTCAAAACGGCAAAACAAGGAAAGGCATGCAAAAGGGCAAAGCAAAGCAAGTCAAAAGGGCAAAGCATGACAAGGCAAGGCAAGGCAAAAGGGCAAAGCATGACAAGGCAAGGTAAGGCAAAAGGGCAAATCAAGACAAGTCAAAAGGGCAAAGCATGACAAGGCAAGGCAAGGCAAAAGGGCAAAGCATGACAAGGCAAGGTAAGGCAAAAGGGCAAATCAAGACAAGGCAAAAGGGCAAAGCATAACAAGGCAAAGCAAGGCAAAAGGGCAAAGCAAGGCAAGTCAAAAGGGCAAAGCATGACAAGGCAAGGCAAGGAAAAAGGGTATAGCAAGTCAAGGCAAGGTAAGGCAAAAGGGCAATTCAAGGAAAGGCAAAATGGCAAAGCAAGGCAAGGCAAAAGGGCAAAGCATGAAAAGGCAAGGCAAGGAAAAAGGGTATAGCAAGTCAAGGCAAGGTAAGGCAAAAGGGCAATTCAAGGAAAGACAAAATGGCAAAGCAAGGCAAGGCAAAAGGGCAAAGCATGACAAGGCAAGGCAAGGAAAAAGGGTATAGCAAGTCAAGGCAAGGTAAGGCAAAAGGGCAATTCAAGGAAAGGCAAAATGGCAAAGCAAGGCAAGGCAAAAGGGCAAAGCATGAAAAGGCAAGGCAAGGAAAAAGGGTATAGCAAGTCAAGGCAAGGTAAGGCAAAAGGGCAATTCAAGGAAAGACAAAATGGCAAAGCAAGGCAAGGCAAAAGGGCAAAGCATGGCAAGGCAAGGAAAAAGGGCAACTCAATGCAAGGCCAGGCAAAAGGGCAAAGAAAGGCAAGGCAAGGTAAGTCAAAAGAACAAACCATGGCAAGGCCAGGAAAAAGGCCAAAGCAAGGAAAGGCAAGGCAAAAGGGAAAAGCAAGGCAAGGGAAAATGGCAAAGCAAGGCAAGGCAAGGCAAGACAAAAGGGCAAAGCAAGGCAAGGAAAAAGAGCAAAGCATGGCAAGGCAAGGCAAAAGGTCAAAAGAAAGGCAAGGCAAATCAGGGCAAAAGGAGAAAGGAAGGCAAGGCAAGACAAGGCAAAGAGGCAAAGCAAGGCAAGGTAAGGCAAGGCAAAAGGGGAAAGCAAAGCAAGTCAAAAGGGCAAAGCATGACAAGGCAAGGCAAGGCAAAAGGGTAAAGCATGTCAAGGCAAGGTAAGGCAAAAGGGCAATGCAAGGAAAAGCAAAATGGCAAAGCAAGGCAAGGCAAAAGGGAAAGCATAACAAGGCAAAGCAAGGCAAAAGGGCAAAGCAAGACAAGGCAAAAGGGCAAAGCAAGACAAGGCAAAAGGGCAAAGCATGACAAGGCAAGGCAAGGAAAAAGGGTATAGCAAGTCACGGCAAGGTAAGGCAAAAGGGCAATTCAAGGAAAGGCAAAATGGCAAAGCAAGGCAAGGCAAAAGGACAAAGCAAAGCAAGTCAAAAGGGCAAAGCATGACAAGGCAAGGCAATGCAAAAGGGCAAAGCATGAAAAGGCAAGGCAAGGCAAAAGGGTAAAGCATGTCAAGGCAAGGTAAGGCAAAAGGGCAATGCAAGGAAAAGCAAAATGGCAAAGCAAGACAAGGCAAAAGGGAAAGCATAACAAGGCAAAGCAAGGCAAAAGGGCAAAGCAAGACAAGGCAAAAGGGCAAAGCAAGGAAAGTCAAAAGGGCAAAGCATGACAAGGCAAGGCAAGGAAAAAGGGTATAGCAAGTCAAGGCAAGGTAAGGCAAAAGGGCAATTCAAGGAAAGGCAAAATGGCAAAGCTAGGCAAGGCAAAAGGGCAAAGCAAGGCCAGGCAAAAGTGCAAAGAAATGCAAGGCAAGGTAAGTCAAAAGGACAAACCATGGCAAGGCCAGTAAAAAGGCCAAAGCAAGGAAAGGCAAGGCAAAAGGGGAAAGCAAGGCAAGGGAAAATGGCAAAGCAAGGCAAGGCAAGGAAAGACAAAAGGGCAAAGCAAGGCAAGGAAAAAGAGCAAAGCATGGCAAGGCAAGGCAAAAGGTCAAAAGAAAGGCAAGGCAAATCAGGGCAAAAGGAGAAAGGAAGGCAAGGCAAGACAAGGCAAAGAGACAAAGCAAGGCAAGGCAAAAGGGCATAGCAAGGCAAGGTAAGGCAAAGGGCAAAGCAAGGCATGGAAAGGCAAAGGCAAGGGAAGGCAAAAGGGTAAAGCAAGGCAAGGAAAGGCAAGGGAAAAGGAGAAAGCAAAGCAAGGCAAGGCAAAAGGATAAGGAAGACACGTCAAGGCAAGGCAAAGATGAAAGCAAGGCAATGCAAGGCAATTCAAAACGGCAAAACAAGGAAAGGCAAGGCAAAAGGGCAAAGCAAAGCAAGTCAAAAGGGCAAAGCATGACAAGGCAAGGCAAGGCAAAAGGGCAAAGCATGACAAGGCAAGGTAAGGCAAAAGGGCAATGCAAGGAAAGGCAAAATGGCAAAGCAAGACAAGGCAAAAATGGCAAAGCATAACAAGGCAAAGCAAGGCAAAAGGGCAAAGCAAGGCAAGTCAAAAGGGCAAAGCATGACAAGGCAAGGCAAGGAAAAAGGGTATAGCAAGTCAAGGCAAGGTAAGGCAAAAGGGCAATTCAAGGAAAGGCAAAATGGCAAAGCAAGGCAAGGCAAAAGAGCAAAGCATGGCAAGGCAAGGCAAAAGGTCAAAAGAAAGGCAAGGCAAATCAGGGCAAAAGGAGAAAGGAAGGCAAGGCAAGTCAAGGCAAAGAGTCAAAGCAAGGCAAGGCAAAGGGTCAAAGGAAGGCATGGAAAGGCAAGGCAAAGGAAGGCAAAAGGGTAAAGCAAGGCAAGGAAAGGCAAGGCAAAAGGGGAAAGCAAAGCAAGGCAAGGCAAAATGATAAGGAAGACACGTCAAGGCAAGGCAAAGATGAAAGTAAGGCAATGCAAGGCAATTCAAAACGGCAAAACAAGGAAAGGCAAGGAAAAAGGGCAACTCAATGCAAGGCCAGGCAAAAGGGCAAAGAAAGGCAAGGCAAGGTAAGTCAAAAGGACAAACCATGGCAAGGCCAGGAAAAAGGCCAAAGCAAGGAAAGGCAAGGCAAAAGGGAAAAGCAAGGCAAGGGAAAATGGCAAAGCAAGGCAAGGCAAGGCAAGACAAAAGGGCAAAGCAAGGCAAGGAAAAAGAGCAAAGCATGGCAAGGCAAGGCAAGGCAAAAGGTCAAAAGAAAGGCAAGGCAAATCAGGGCAAAAGGAGAAAGGAAGGCAAGGCAAGACAAGGCAAAGAGGCAAAGCAAGGCAAGGTAAGGCAAGGCAAAAGGGGAAAGCAAAGCAAGGCAAGGCGAAAGGATAAGGAAGACACGTCAAGGCAAGGCAAAGATGAAAGTAAGGCAATGCAAGGAAATTGAAAACGGGAAAACAAGGAAAGGCAAGGCAAAAGGGCAAAGCAAAGCAAGTCAAAAGGGCAAAGCTTGACAAGGCAAGGCAATGCAAAAGGACAAAGCATGAAAAGGCAAGGCAAGGCAAAAGGGTAAAGCATGTCAAGGCAAGGTAAGGCAAAAGGGCAATGCAAGGAAAAGCAAAATGGCAAAGCAAGACAAGGCAAAAGAGAAAGCATAACAAGGCAAAGCAAGGCAAAAGGGCAAAGCAAGACAAGGCAAAAGGGCAAAGCAAGGAAAGTCAAAAGGGCAAAGCATGACAAGGCAAGGCAAGGAAAAAGGGTATAGCAAGTCAAGGCAAGGTAAGGCAAAAGGGCAATTCAAGGAAAGGCAAAATGGCAAAGCAAGGCAAGGCAAAAGGACAAAGCAAAGCAAGTCAAAAGGACAAAGCATGACAAGGCAAGGCAAGGAAAAAGGGTATAGCAAGTCAAGGCAAGGTAAGGCAAAAGGGCAATTCAAGGAAATGCAAAATGGCAAAGCAAGGCAAGGCAAAAGGGCAAAGCAAAGCAAGTCAAAATGGCAAAGTATGACAAGGCAAGGCAAGGAAAAAGGGTATAGCAAGTCAAGGCAAGGTAAGGCAAAAGGGCAATTCAAGGAAAGGCAAAATGGCAAAGCAAGGCAAGGCAAAAGGGCAAAGCATAACAAGGCAAAGCAAGGCAAAAGGGCAAAGCAAGGCAAGGCAAAAGGGCAAAGCAAGGCAAGTCAAAAAGGCAAAGCATGACAAGGCAAGGCAAGGAAAAAGGGTATAGCAAGTCAAGGCAAGGTAAGGCAAAAGGGCAATTCAAGGAAAGGCAAAATGGCAAAGCAAGGCAAGGCAAAAGGGCAAAGCAAGGCCAAGCAAAAGGGCAAAGAAAGGCAAGGCAAGGTAAGTCAAAAGGACAAACCATGGCAAGGCCAGGAAAAAGGCCAAAGCAAGGAAAGGCAAGGCAAAAGGGGAAAGCAAGGCAAGGGAAAATGGCAAAGCAAGGCAAGGCAAGGAAAGACAAAAGGGCAAAGCAAGGCAAGGAAAAAGAGCAAAGCATGGCAAGGCAAGGCAAAAGGTCAAAAGAAAGGCAAGGCAAATCAGGGCAAAAGGAGAAAGGAAGGCAAGGCAAGACAAGGCAAAGAGACAAAGCAAGGCAAGGCAAAAGGGCATAGCAAGGCAAGGTAAGGCAAAGGGGCAAAGCAAGGCATGGAAAGGCAAAGGCAAGGGAAGGCAAAAGGGTAAAGCAAGGCAAGGAAAGGCAAGGGAAAAGGAGAAAGCAAAGCAAGGCAAGGCAAAAGGATAAGGAAGACACTAAAGGCAAGGCAAAGATGAAAGCAAGGCAATGCAAGGCAATTCAAAACGGCAAAACAAGGAAAGGCATGCAAAAGGGCAAAGCAAAGCAAGTCAAAAGGGCAGAGCATGAAAAGGCAAGGCAAGGCAAAAGGGCAAAGCATGACAAGGCAAGGTAAGGCAAAAGGGCAAATCAAGACAAGGCAAAAGGGCAAAGCATAACAAGGCAAAGCAAGGCAAAAGGGCAAAGCAAGGCAAGTCAAAAGGGCAAAGCATGACAAGGCAAGGCAAGGAAAAAGGGTATAGCAAGTCAAGGCAAGGTAAGGCAAAAGGGCAATTCAAGGAAAGGCAAAATGGCAAAGCAAGGCAAGGCAAAAGGGCAAAGCATGAAAAGGCAAGGCAAGGAAAAAGGGTATAGCAAGTCAAGGCAAGGTAAGGCAAAAGGGCAATTCAAGGAAAGACAAAATGGCAAAGCAAGGCAAGTCAAAAGGGCAAAGCATGACAAGGCAAGGCAAGGAAAAAGGGTATAGCAAGTCAAGGCAAGGTAAGGCAAAAGGGCAATTCAAGGAAAGGCAAAATGGCAAAGCAAGGCAAGGCAAAAGGGCAAAGCATGAAAAGGCAAGGCAAGGAAAAAGGGTATAGCAAGTCAAGGCAAGGTAAGGCAAAAGGGCAATTCAAGGAAAGACAAAATGGCAAAGCAAGGCAAGGCAAAAGGGCAAAGCATGGCAAGGCAAGGAAAAAGGGCAACTCAATGCAAGGCCAGGCAAAAGGGAAAAGAAAGGCAAGGCAAGGTAAGTCAAAAGAACAAACCATGGCAAGGCCAGGAAAAAGGCCAAAGCAAGGAAAGGCAAGGCAAAAGGGAAAAGCAAGGCAAGGGAAAATGGCAAAGCAAGGCAAGGCAAGGCAAGACAAAAGGGCAAAGCAAGGCAAGGAAAAAGAGCAAAGCATGGCAAGGCAAGGCAAAAGGTCAAAAGAAAGGCAAGGCAAATCAGGGCAAAAGGAGAAAGGAAGGCAAGGCAAGACAAGGCAAAGAGGCAAAGCAAGGCAAGGTAAGGCAAGGCAAAAGGGGAAAGCAAAGCAAGTCAAAAGGGCAAAGCATGACAAGGCAAGGCAAGGCAAAAGGGTAAAGCATGTCAAGGCAAGGTAAGGCAAAAGGGCAATGCAAGGAAAAGCAAAATGGCAAAGCAAGGCAAGGCAAAAGGGAAAGCATAACAAGGCAAAGCAAGGCAAAAGGGCAAAGCAAGACAAGGCAAAAGGGCAAAGCAAGGAAAGTCAAAAGGGCAAAGCATGACAAGGCAAGGCAAGGAAAAAGGGTATAGCAAGTCACGGCAAGGTAAGGCAAAAGGGCAATTCAAGGAAAGGCAAAATGGCAAAGCAAGGCAAGGCAAAAGGACAAAGCAAAGCAAGTCAAAAGGGCAAAGCATGACAAGGCAAGGCAATGCAAAAGGGCAAAGCATGAAAAGGCAAGGCAAGGCAAAAGGGTAAAGCATGTCAAGGCAAGGTAAGGCAAAAGGGCAATGCAAGGAAAAGCAAAATGGCAAAGCAAGACAAGGCAAAAGGGAAAGCATAACAAGGCAAAGCAAGGCAAAAGGGCAAAGCAAGACAAGGCAAAAGGGCAAAGCAAGGAAAGTCAAAAGGGCAAAGCATGACAAGGCAAGGCAAGGAAAAAGGGTATAGCAAGTCAAGGCAAGGTAAGGCAAAAGGGCAATTCAAGGAAAGGCAAAATGGCAAAGCTAGGCAAGGCAAAAGGGCAAAGCAAGGCCAGGCAAAAGTGCAAAGAAATGCAAGGCAAGGTAAGTCAAAAGGACAAACCATGGCAAGGCCAGTAAAAAGGCCAAAGCAAGGAAAGGCAAGGCAAAAGGGGAAAGCAAGGCAAGGGAAAATGGCAAAGCAAGGCAAGGCAAGGAAAGACAAAAGGGCAAAGCAAGGCAAGGAAAAAGAGCAAAGCATGGCAAGGCAAGGCAAAAGGTCAAAAGAAAGGCAAGGCAAATCAGGGCAAAAGGAGAAAGGAAGGCAAGGCAAGACAAGGCAAAGAGACAAAGCAAAGCAAGGCAAAAGGGCATAGCAAGGCAAGGTAAGGCAAAGGGCAAAGCAAGGCATGGAAAGGCAAAGGCAAGGGAAGGCAAAAGGGTAAAGCAAGGCAAGGAAAGGCAAGGGAAAAGGAGAAAGCAAAGCAAGGCAAGGCAAAAGGATAAGGAAGACACGTCAAGGCAAGGCAAAGATGAAAGCAAGGCAATGCAAGGCAATTCAAAACGGCAAAACAAGGAAAGGCAAGGCAAAAGGGCAAAGCAAAGCAAGTCAAAAGGGCAAAGCATGACAAGGCAAGGCAAGGCAAAAGGGCAAAGCATGACAAGGCAAGGTAAGGCAAAAGGGCAATGCAAGGAAAGGCAAAATGGCAAAGCAAGACAAGGCAAAAATGGCAAAGCATAACAAGGCAAAGCAAGGCAAAAGGGCAAAGCAAGGCAAGTCAAAAGGGCAAAGCATGACAAGGCAAGGCAAGGAAAAAGGGTATAGCAAGTCAAGGCAAGGTAAGGCAAAAGGGCAATTCAAGGAAAGGCAAAATGGCAAAGCAAGGCAAGGCAAAAGGGCAAAGCATAACAAGGCAAAGCAAGGCAAAAGGGCAAAGCAAGGCAAGGCAAAAGGGCAAAGCATGGCAAGGCAAGGAAAAAGGGCAACTCAATGCAAGGCCGGGCAAAAGTGCAAAGAAAGGCAAGGCAAGGTAAGTCAAAAGGACAAACCATGGCAAGGCCAGGAAAAAGGCTAAAGCAAGGAAAGGCAAGGCAAAAGGGGAAAGCAAGGCAAGGGAAAATGGCAAAGCAAGGCAAGGTAAGGCAAGACAAAAGGGCAAAGCAAGGCAAGGAAAAAGACCAAAGCATGGCAAGGCAAGGCAAGGCAAAAGGTCAAAAGAAAGGCAAGGCAAATCAGGGCAAGAGGAGAAAGGAAGGCAAGGCAAGTCAAGGCAAAGAGTCAAAGCAAGGCAAGGCAAAGGGTCAAAGGAAGGCATGGAAAGGCAAGGCAAAGGAAGGCAAAAGGGTAAAGCAAGGCAAGGAAAGGCAAGGCAAAAGGGGAAAGCAAAGCAAGGCAAGGCAAAAGGATAAGGAAGACACGTCAAGGCAAGGCAAAGATGAAAGTAAGGCAATGCAATGCAATTCAAAACGGCAAAACAGGGAAAGGCAAGGCAAAAGGGCAAAGCATGACAAGGCAAGGTAAGGCAAAAGGGCAAAGCATAACAAGGCAAAGCAAGGCAAAAGGGCAAAGCAAGGCAAGTCAAAAGGGCAAAGCCTGACAAGGCAAGGCAAGGAAAAAGGGTATAGCAAGTGAAGGCAAGGTAAGGCAAAAGGGCAATTCAAGGAAAGACAAAATGGCAAAGCAAGGCAAGGCAAAAGGGCAAAGCATGAAAAGGCAAGGCAAGGAAAAAGGGTATAGCAAGTCAAGGCAAGGTAAGGCAAAAGGGCAATTCAAGGAAAGACAAAATGGCAAAGCAAGGCAAGGCAAAAGGGCAAAGCATGGCAAGGCGAGGACAAAGGGCAACTCAATGCAAGGCCAGGCAAAAGGGCAAAGAAAGGCAAGGCAAGGTAAGTCAAAAGGACAAACCATGGCAAGGCCAGGAAAAAGGCCAAAGCAAGGAAAGGCAAGGCAAAAGGGAAAAGCAAGGCAAGGGAAAATGGCAAAGCAAGGCAAGGCAAGGCAAGACAAAAGGGCAAAGCAAGGCAAGGAAAAAGAGCAAAGCATGGCAAGGCAAGGCAAGGCAAAAGGTCAAAAGAAAGGCAAGGCAAATCAGGGCAAAAGGAGAAAGGAAGGCAAGGCAAGACAAGGCAAAGAGGCAAAGCAAGGCAAGGTAAGGCAAGGCAAAAGGGGAAAGCAAAGCAAGTCAAGGCGAAAGGATAAGGAAGACACGTCAAGGCAAGGCAAAGATGAAAGTAAGGCAATGCAAGGAAATTGAAAACGGCAAAACAAGGAAAGGCAAGGCAAAAGGGCAAAGCAAAGCAAGTCAAAAGGGCAAAGCATGACAAGGCAAGGCAATGCAAAAGGGCAAAGCATGAAAAGGCAAGGCAAGGCAAAAGGGTAAAGCATGTCAAGGCAAGGTAAGGCAAAAGGGCAAAGCAAGACAAGGCAAAAGGGCAAAGCAAGGAAAGTCAAAAGGGCAAAGCATGACAAGGCAAGGCAAGGAAAAAGGGTATAGCAAGTCAAGGCAAGGTAAGGCAAAAGGGCAATTCAAGGAAAGGCAAAATGGCAAAGCAAGACAAGGCAAAAGGACAAAGCATAACAAGGCAAAGCAAGGCAAAATGGCAAAGCAAGGCAAGGCAAAAGGGCAAAGCAAGGCAAGTCAAAAGGGCAAAGCATGACAAGGCAAGGCAAGGAAAAAGGGTATAGCAAGTCAAGGCAAGGTAAGGCAAAAGGGCAATTCAAGGAAAGGCAAAATGGCAAAGCAAGGCAAGGCAAAAGGGCAAAGCAAGGCCAGGCAAAAGTGCAAAGAAAGGCAAGGCAAGGTAAGTCAAAAGGACAAACCATGGCAAGGCCAGGAAAAAGGCCAAAGCAAGGAAAGGCAAGGCAAAAGGGGAAAGCAAGGCAAGGGAAAATGGCAAAGCAAGGCAAGGTAAGGCAAGACAAAAGGGCAAAGCAAGGCAAGGAAAAAGAGCAAAGCATGGCAAGGCAAGGCAAAAGATCAAAAGAAAGGCAAGGCAAATCAGGGCAAAAGGAGAAAGGAAGGCAAGGCAAGTCAAGGCAAAGAGTCAAAGCAAGGCAAGGCAAAGGGTCAAAGGAAGGCATGGAAAGGCAAGGCAAAGGAAGGCAAAAGGGTAAAGCAAGGCAAGGAAAGGCAAGGCAAAAGGGGAAAGCAAAGAAAGGCAAGGCAAAATGATAAGGAAGACACGTCAAGGCAAGGCAAAGATGAAAGTAAGGCAATGCAAGGCAATTCAAAACGGCAAAACAAGGAAAGGCAAGGCAAAAGGGCAAAGCAAAGCAAGGCAAAAGGGCAAAGCATGACAAGGTAAGGAAAGGCAAAAGGGCAATGCAAGGAAAGGCAAAATGGCAAAGCAAGACAAGGCAAAAGGACAAAGCATAACAAGGCAAAGCAAGGCAAAAGGGCAAAGCAAGGCAAGTCAAAAGGGCAAAGCATGACAAGGCAAGGCAAGGAAAAAGGGTATAGCAAGTCAAGGCAAGGTAAGGCAAAAGGGCAATTCAAGGAAAGGCAAAATGGCAAAGCAAGGCAAGTCAAAAGGGCAAAGCATGACAAGGCAAGGCAAGGAAAAAGGGTATAGCAAGTCAAGGCAAGGTAAGGCAAAAGGGCAATTCAAGGAAAGACAAAATGGCAAAGCAAGTCAAGGCAAAAGGGCAAAGCATGGCAAGGAAAAAGGGCAACTCAATGCAAGGCCAGGCAAAAGGGCAAAGAAAGGCAAGGCAAGGTAAGTCAAAAGGACAAAACATGGCAAGGCCAGGAAAAAGGCCAAAGCAAGGAAAGGCAAGGCAAAAGGGAAAAGCAAGGCAAGGGAAAATGGCAAAGCAAGGCAAGGCAAGACAAAAGGGCAAAGCAAGGCAAGGAAAAAGAGCAAAGCATGGCAAGGCAAGGCAAGGCAAAAGGGTATAGCAAGTCAAGGCAAGGTAAGGCAAAAGGGCAATTCAAGGAAAGGCAAAATGGCAAAGCAAGGCAAGGCAAAAGGACAAAGCAAAGCAAGTCAAAAGGGCAAAGCATGACAAGGCAAGGCAAGGAAAAAGGGTATAGCAAGTCAAGGCAAGGTAAGGCAAAAGGGCAATTCAAGGAAAGGCAAAATGGCAAAGCAAGGCAAGGCAAAAGGGCAAAGCATGAAAAGGCAAGGCAAGGAAAAAGGGTATAGCAAGTCAAGGCAAGGTAAGGCAAAAGGGCAATTCAAGGAAAGACAAAATGGCAAAGCAAGGCAAGGCAAAAGGGCAAAGCATGACAAGGCAAGGCAAGGAAAAAGGGTATAGCAAGTCAAGGCAAGGTAAGGCAAAAGGGCAATTCAAGGAAAGGCAAAATGGCAAAGCAAGGCAAGGCAAAAGGGCAAAGCATGAAAAGGCAAGGCAAGGAAAAAGGGTATAGCAAGTCAAGGCAAGGTAAGGCAAAAGGGCAATTCAAGGAAAGACAAAATGGCAAAGCAAGGCAAGGCAAAAGGGCAAAGCATGGCAAGGCAAGGAAAAAGGGCAACTCAATGCAAGGCCAGGCAAAAGGGCAAAGAAAGGCAAGGCAAGGTAAGTCAAAAGGACAAACCATGGCAAGGCCAGGAAAAAGGCCAAAGCAAGGAAAGGCAAGGCAAAAGGGAAAAGCAAGGCAAGGGAAAATGGCAAAGCAAGGCAAGGCAAGGCAAGACAAAAGGGCAAAGCAAGGCAAGGAAAAAGAGCAAAGCATGGCAAGGCAAGGCAAGGCAAAAGGTCAAAAGAAAGGCAAGGCAAATCAGGGCAAAAGGAGAAAGGAAGGCAAGGCAAGACAAGGCAAAGAGGCAAAGCAAGGCAAGGTAAGGCAAGGCAAAAGGGGAAAGCAAAGCAAGTCAAAAGGGCAAAGCATGACAAGGCAAGGCAAGGCAAAAGGGTAAAGCATGTCAAGGCAAGGTAAGGCAAAAGGGCAATGCAAGGAAAAGCAAAATGGCAAAGCAAGACAAGGCAAAAGGGAAAGCATAACAAGGCAAAGCAAGGCAAAAGGGCAAAGCAAGACAAGGCAAAAGGGCAAAGCAAGGAAAGTCAAAAGGGCAAAGCATGACAAGGCAAGGCAAGGAAAAAGGGTATAGCAAGTCACGGCAAGTTAAGGCAAAAGGGCAATTCAAGGAAAGGCAAAATGGCAAAGCAAGGCAAGGCAAAAGGACAAAGCAAAGCAAGTCAAAAGGGCAAAGCATGACAAGGCAAGGCAATGCAAAAGGGCAAAGCATGAAAAGGCAAGGCAAGGCAAAAGGGTAAAGCATGTCAAGGCAAGGTAAGGCAAAAGGGCAATGCAAGGAAAAGCAAAATGGCAAAGCAAGACAAGGCAAAAGGGAAAGCATAACAAGGCAAAGCAAGGCAAAAGGGCAAAGCAAGACAAGGCAAAAGGGCAAAGCAAGGAAAGTCAAAAGGGCAAAGCATGACAAGGCAAGGCAAGGAAAAAGGGTATAGCAAGTCAAGGCAAGGTAAGGCAAAAGGGCAATTCAAGGAAAGGCAAAATGGCAAAGCTAGGCAAGGCAAAAGGGCAAAGCAAGGCCAGGCAAAAGTGCAAAGAAATGCAAGGCAAGGTAAGTCAAAAGGACAAACCATGGCAAGGCCAGTAAAAAGGCCAAAGCAAGGAAAGGCAAGGCAAAAGGGGAAAGCAAGGCAAGGGAAAATGGCAAAGCAAGGCAAGGCAAGGCAAAAGGTCAAAAGAAAGGCAAGGCAAATCAGGGCAAAAGGAGAAAGGAAGGCAAGGGAAGACAAGGCAAAGAGACAAAGCAAGTCAAGGCAAAAGGGCATAGCAAGCAAGGTAAGGCAAAGGGCAAAGCAAGGCATGGAAAGGCAAAGGCAAGGGAAGGCAAAAGGGTAAAGCAAGGCAAGGAAAGGCAAGGGAAAAGGAGAAAGCAAAGCAAGGCAAGGCAAAAGGATAAGGAAGACACGTCAAGGCAAGGCAAAGCTGAAAGCAAGGCAATGCAAGGCAATTCAAAACGGCAAAACAAGGAAAGGCAAGGCAAAAGGGCAAAGCAAAGCAAGTCAAAAGGGCAAAGCATGACAAGGCAAGGCAAGGCAAAAGGGCAAAGCATGACAAGGCAAGGTAAGGCAAAAGGGCAATGCAAGGAAAGGCAAAATGGCAAAGCAAGACAAGGCAAAAATGGCAAAGCATAACAAGGCAAAGCAAGGCAAAAGGGCAAAGCAAGGCAAGTCAAAAGGGCAAAGCATGACAAGGCAAGGCAAGGAAAAAGGGTATAGCAAGTCAAGGCAAGGTAAGGCAAAAGGGCAATTCAAGGAAAAGCAAAATGGCAAAGCAAGGCAAGGCAAAAGGGCAAAGCATAACAAGGCAAAGCAAGGCAAAAGGGCAAAGCAAGGCAAGGCAAAAGGGCAAAGCATGGCAAGGCAAGGAAAAAGGGCAACTCAATGCAAGGCCGGGCAAAAGTGCAAAGAAAGGCAAGGCAAGGTAAGTCAAAAGGACAAACCATGGCAAGGCCAGGAAAAAGGCCAAAGCAAGGAAAGGCAAGGCAAAAGGGGAAAGCAAGGCAAGGGAAAATGGCAAAGCAAGGCAAGGTAAGGCAAGACAAAAGGGCAAAGCAAGGCAAGGAAAAAGAGCAAAGCATGGCAAGGCAAGGCAAGGCAAAAGGTCAAAAGAAAGGCAAGGCAAATCAGGGCAAAAGGAGAAAGGAAGGCAAGGCAAGTCAAGGCAAAGAGTCAAAGCAAGGCAAGGCAAAGGGTCAAAGGAAGGCATGGAAAGGCAAGGCAAAGGAAGGCAAAAGGGTAAAGCAAGGCAAGGAAAGGCAAGGCAAAAGGGGAAAGCAAAGCAAGGCAAGGCAAAAGGATCAGGAAGACACGTCAAGGCAAGGCAAAGATGAAAGTAAGGCAATGCAAGGCAATTCAAAACGGCAAAACAGGGAAAGGCAAGGCAAAAGGGCAAAGCATGACAAGGCAAGGTAAGGCAAAAGGGCAAAGCATAACAAGGCAAAGCAAGGTAAAAGGGCAAAGCAAGGCAAGTCAAAAGGGCAAAGCCTGACAAGGCAAGGCAAGGAAAAAGGGTATAGCAAGTGAAGGCAAGGTAAGGCAAAAGGGCAATTCAAGGAAAGGCAAAATGGCAAAGCAAGGCAAGGCAAAAGGGCAAAGCATGAAAAGGCAAGGCAAGGAAAAAGGGTATAGCAAGTCAAGGCAAGGTAAGGCAAAAGGGCAATTCAAGGAAAGACAAAATGGCAAAGCAAGGCAAGGCAAAAGGGCAAAGCATGGCAAGGCGAGGACAAAGGGCAACTCAATGCAAGGCCAGGCAAAAGGGCAAAGAAAGGCAAGGCAAGGTAAGTCAAAAGGACAAACCATGGCAAGGCCAGGAAAAAGGCCAAAGCAAGGAAAGGCAAGGCAAAAGGGAAAAGCAAGGCAAGGGAAAATGGCAAAGCAAGGCAAGGCAAGGCAAGACAAAAGGGCAAAGCAAGGCAAGGAAAAAGAGCAAAGCATGGCAAGGCAAGGCAAGGCAAAAGGTCAAAAGAAAGGCAAGGCAAATCAGGGCAAAAGGAGAAAGGAAGGCAAGGCAAGACAAGGCAAAGAGGCAAAGCAAGGCAAGGTAAGGCAAGGCAAAAGGGGAAAGCAAAGCAAGGCAAGGCGAAAGGATAAGGAAGACACGTCAAGGCAAGGCAAAGATGAAAGTAAGGCAATGCAAGGAAATTGAAAACGGCAAAACAAGGAAAGGCAAGGCAAAAGGGCAAAGCAAAGCAAGTCAAAAGGGCAAAGCATGACAAGGCAAGGCAATGCAAAAGGGCAAAGCATGAAAAGGCAAGGCAAGGCAAAAGGGTAAAGCATGTCAAGGCAAGGTAAGGCAAAAGGGCAATGCAAGGAAAAGCAAAATGGCAAAGCAAGACAAGGCAAAAGGGAAAGCATAACAAGGCAAAGCAAGGCAAAAGGGCAAAGCAAGACAAGGCAAAAGGGCAAAGCAAGGAAAGTCAAAATGGCAAAGCATGACAAGGCAAGGCAAGGAAATAGGGTATAGCAAGTCAAGGCAAGGTAAGGCAAAAGGGCAATTCAAGGAAAGGCAAAATGGCAAAGCAAGGCAAGGCAAAAGGACAAAGCATAACAAGGCAAAGCAAGGCAAAAGGGCAAAGCAAGGCAAGGCAAAAGGGCAAAGCAAGGCAAGTCAAAAGGGCAAAGCATGACAAGGCAAGGCAAGGAAAAAGGGTATAGCAAGTCAAGGCAAGGTAAGGCAAAAGGGCAATTCAAGGAAAGGCAAAATGGCAAAGCAAGGCAAGGCAAAAGGGCAAAGCAAGGCCAGGCAAAAGTGCAAAGAAAGGCAAGGCAAGGTAAGTCAAAAGGACAAACCATGGCAAGGCCAGGAAAAAGGCCAAAGCAAGGAAAGGCAAGGCAAAAGGGGAAAGCAAGGCAAGGGAAAATGGCAAAGCAAGGCAAGGTAAGGCAAGACAAAAGGGCAAAGCAAGGCAAGGAAAAAGAGCAAAGCATGGCAAGGCAAGGCAAAAGGTCAAAAGAAAGGCAAGGCAAATCAGGGCAAAAGGAGAAAGGAAGGCAAGGCAAGTCAAGGCAAAGAGTCAAAGCAAGGCAAGGCAAAGGGTCAAAGGAAGGCATGGAAAGGCAAGGCAAAGGAAGGCAAAAGGGTAAAGCAAGGCAAGGAAAGGCAAGGCAAAAGGGGAAAGCAAAGCAAGGCAAGGCAAAATGATATGGAAGACACGTCAAGGCAAGGCAAAGATGAAAGTAAGGCAATGCAAGGCAATTCAAAACGGCAAAACAAGGAAAGGCAAGGCAAAAGGGCAAAGCAAAGCAAGTCAAAAGGGCAAAGCATGACAAGGTAAGGAAAGGCAAAAGGGCAATGCAAGGAAAGGCTAAATGGCAAAGCAAGACAAGGCAAAAGGGCAAAGCATAACAAGGCAAAGCAAGGCAAAAGGGCAAAGCAAGGCAAGTCAAAAGGGCAAAGCATGACAAGGCAAGGCAAGGAAAAAGGGTATAGCAAGTCAAGGCAAGGTAAGGCAAAAGGGCGATTCAAGGAAAGGCAAAATGGCAAAGCAAGACAAGGCAAAAGGGCAAAGCATGAAAAGGCAAGGCAAGGAAAAAGGGTATAGCAAGTCAAGGCAAGGTAAGCCAAAAGGGCAATTCAAGGAAAGACAAAATGGCAAAGCAAGTCAAGGCAAAAGGGCAAAGCATGGCAAGGCAAGGAAAAAGGGCAACTCATTGCAAGGCCAGGCAAAAGGGCAAAGAAAGGCAAGGCAAGGTAAGTCAAAAGGACAAACCATGGCAAGGCCAGGAAAAAGGCCAAAGCAAGGAAAGGCAAGGCAAGACAAAAGGGCAAAGCAAGGCAAGGAAAAAGAGCAAAGCATGGCAAGGCAAGGCAAGGCAAAAGGTCAAAAGAAAGGCAAGGCAAATCAGGGCAAAAGGAGAAAGGAAGGCAAGGCAAGACAAGGCAAAGAGGCAAAGCAAGGCAAGGTAAGGCAAGGCAAAAGGGGAAAGCAAAGCAAGGCAAGGCGAAAGGATAAGGAAGACACGTCAAGGCAAGGCAAAGATGAAAGTAAGGCAATCCAAGGAAATTGAAAACGGCAAAACAAGGAAAGGCAAGGCAAAAGGGCAAAGCAAAGCAAGTCAAAAGGGCAAAGCATGACAAGGCAAGGCAATGCAAAAGGGCAAAGCATGAAAAGGCAAGGCAAGGCAAAAGGGCAAAGCAAGGCAAGTCAAAAGGGCAAAGCATGACAAGGCAAGGCAAGGCAAAAGGGTATAGCAAGTCAAGGCAAGGTAAGGCAAAAGGGCAATTCAAGGAAAGGCAAAATGGCAAAGCAAGGCAAGGCAAAAGGACAAAGCAAAGCAAGTAAAAATGGCAAAGTATGACAAGGCAAGGCAAGGAAAAAGGATATAGCAAGTCAAGGCAAGGTAAGGCAAAAGGGCAAAGCATGACAAGACAAGGTAAGGCAAAAGGGAAATTCAAGGAAAGGCAAAATGGCAAAGCAAGGCAAGGCAAAAGGACAAAGCATAACAAGGCAAAGCAAGGCAAAAGGGCAAAGCAAGGCAAGGCAAAAGGGCAAAGCAAGGCAAGTCAAAAGGGCAAAGCATGACAAAGCAAGGCAAGGAAAAAGGGTATAGCAAGTCAAGGCAAGGTAAGGCAAAAGGGCAATTCAAGGAAAGGCAAAATGGCAAAGCAAGGCAAGGCAAAAGGGCAAAGCAAGGCCAGGCAAAAGTGCAAAGAAAGGCAAGGCAAGGTAAGTCAAAAGGACAAACCATGGCAGGGCCAGGAAAAAGGCCAAAGCAAGGAAAGGCAAGGCAAAAGGGGAAAGCAAGGCAAGGGAAAATGGCAAAGCAAGGCAAGGCAAGGAAAGACAAAAGGGCAAAGCAAGGCAAGGAAAAAGAGCAAAGCATGGCAAGGCAAGGCAAAAGGTCAAAAGAAAGGCAAGGCAAATCAGGGCAAAAGGAGAAAGGAAGGCAAGGCAAGACAAGGCAAAGAGGCAAAGCAAGGCAAGGCAAAAGGGCAAAGCAAGGCAAGGAAAAAGAGCAAAGCATGGCATGGCAAGGCAAGGCAAAAGGTCAAAGGAAAGGCAAGGCAAATCAGGGCAAAAGGCGAAAGGAAGGCAAGGCAAGACAAGGCAAAGAGACAAAGCAAGGCAAGGCAAAAGGGCAAAGCAAGGCAAGGTAAGGCAAAGGGGCAAAGCAAGGCATGGAAAGGCAAAGGCAAGGGAAGGCAAAAGGGTAAAGCAAGGCAAGGAAAGGCAAGGGAAAAGGAGAAAGCAAAGCAAGGCAAGGCAAAAGGATAAGCAAGACACTCAAGGCAAGGCAAAGATGAAAGCAAGGCAATGCAAGGCAATTCAAAACGGCAAAACAAGGAAAGGCATGCAAAAGGGCAAAGCAAAGCAAGTCAAAAGGGCAAAGCATGACAAGGCAAGGCAAGGCAAAAGGGCAAAGCATGACAAGGCAAGGTAAGGCAAAAGGGCAAATCAAGACAAGGCAAAAGGGCAAAGCATAACAAGGCAAAGCAAGGCAAAAGGGCAAAGCAAGGCAAGTCAAAAGGGCAAAGCATGACAAGGCAAGGCAAGGAAAAAGGGTATAGCAAGTCAAGGCAAGGTAAGGCAAAAGGGCAATTCAAGGAAAGGCAAAATGGCAAAGCAAGGCAAGGCAAAAGGGCAAAGCATGAAAAGGCAAGGCAAGGAAAAAGGGTATAGCAAGTCAAGGCATTTAAGGCAAAAGGGCAATTCAAGGAAAGACAAAATGGCAAAGCAAGGCAAGGCAAAAGGGCAAAGCATGACAAGGCAAGGCAAGGAAAAAGGGTATAGCAAGTCAAGGCAAGGTAAGGCAAAAGGGCAATTCAAGGAAAGGCAAAATGGCAAAGCAAGGCAAGGCAAAAGGGCAAAGCATGAAAAGGCAAGGAAAAAGGGCAACTCAATGCAAGGCCAGGCAAAAGGGCAAAGAAAGGCAAGGCAAGGTAAGTCAAAAGGACAAACCATGGCAAGGCCAGGAAAAAGGCCAAAGCAAGGAAAGGCAAGGCAAAAGGGAAAAGCAAGGCAAGGGAAAATGGCAAAGCAAGGCAAGGCAAGGCAAGACAAAAGGGCAAAGCAAGGCAAGGAAAAAGAGCAAAGCATGGCAAGGCAAGGCAAGGCAAAAGGTCAAAAGAAAGGCAAGGCAAATCAGGGCAAAAGGAGAAAGGAAGGCAAGGCAAGACAAGGCAAAGAGGCAAAGCAAGGCAAGGTAAGGCAAGGCAAAAGGGGAAAGCAAAGCAAGTCAAGGCGAAAGGATAAGGAAGACACGTCAAGGCAAGGCAAAGATGAAAGTAAGGCAATGCAAGGAAATTGAAAACGGCAAAACAAGGAAAGGCAAGGCAAAAGGGCAAAGCAAAGCAAGTCAAAAGGGCAAAGCATGACAAGGCAAGGCAAGGCAAAAGGGTAAAGCATGTCAAGGCAAGGTAAGGCAAAAGGGCAATGCAAGGAAAAGCAAAATGGCAAAGCAAGACAAGGCAAAAGGGAAAGCATAACAAGGCAAAGCAAGGCAAAAGGGCAAAGCAAGACAAGGCAAAAGGACAAAGCAAAGCAAGTCAAAAGGGCAAAGCATGACAAGGCAAGGCAAGGAAAAAGGGTATAGCAAGTCAAGGCAAGGTAAGGCAAAAGGGCAATTCAAGGAAAGGCAAAATGGCAAAGCAAGGCAAGGCAAAAGGACAAAGCAAAGCAAGTCAAAAGGGCAAAGCATGACAAGGCAAGGCAAGGAAAAAGGGTATAGCAAGTCAAGGCAAGGTAAGGCAAAAGGGAAATTCAAGGAAAGGCAAAATGGCAAAGCAAGGCAAGGCAAAAGGACAAAGCAAAGCAAGTCAAAAGGGCAAAGCATGACAAGGCAAGGCAAGGAAAAAGGGTATAGCAAGTCAAGGCAAGGTAAGGCAAAAGGGCAATTCAAGGAAAGGCAAAATGGCAAAGCAAGGCAAGGCAAAAGGGCAAAGCATGACAAGGCAAGGCAAGGAAAAAGGGTATAGCAAGTCAAGGCAAGGTAAGGCAAAAGGGCAATTCAAGGAAAGGCAAAATGGCAAAGCAAGGCAAGGCAAAAGGGCAAAGCATGAAAAGGCAAGGCAAGGAAAAAGGGTATAGCAAGTCAAGGCAAGGTAAGGCAAAAGGGCAATTCAAGGAAAGGCAAAATGGCAAAGCAAGGCAAGGCAAAAGGACAAAGCAAAGCAAGTCAAAAGGGCAAAGCATGACAAGGCAAGGCAATGCAAAAGGGCAAAGCATGAAAAGGCAAGGCAAGGCAAAAGGGTAAAGCATGTCAAGGCAAGGTAAGGCAAAAGGGCAATGCAAGGAAAAGCAAAATGGCAAAGCAAGACAAGGCAAAAGGGAAAGAATAACAAGGCAAAGCAAGGCAAAAGGGCAAAGCAAGACAAGGCAAAAGGGCAAAGCAAGGAAAGTCAAAAGGGCAAAGCATGACAAGGCAAGGCAAGGAAAAAGGGTATAGCAAGTCAAGGCAAGGTAAGGCAAAAGGGCAATTCAAGGAAAGGCAAAATGGCAAAGCAAGGCAAGGCAAAAGGGCAAAGCAAAGCAAGTCAAAATGGCAAAGTATGACAAGGCAAGGCAAGGAAAAATGGTATAGCAAGTCAAGGCAAAGTAAGGCAAAAGGGCAATTCAAGGAAAGGCAAAATGGCAAAGCAAGGCAAGGCAAAAGGGCAAAGCAAAGCAAGTCAAAAGGGCAAAGCATGACAAGGCAAGGCAAGGAAAAAGGGTATAGCAAGTCAAGGCAAGGTAAGGCAAAAGGGCAATTCAAGGAAAGTCAAAATGGCAAAGCTAGGCAAGGCAAAAGGGCAAAGCAAGACCAGGCAAAAGTGCAAAGAAATGCAAGGCAAGGTAAGTCAAAAGGACAAACCATGGCAAGGCCAGGAAAAAGGCCAAAGCAAGGAAAGGCAAGGCAAAAGGGGAAAGCAAGGCAAGGGAAAATGGCAAAGCAAGGCAAGGCAAGGAAAGACAAAAGGGCAAAGCAAGGCAAGGAAAAAGAGCAAAGCATGGCAAGGCAAGGCAAAAGGTCAAAAGAAAGGCAAGGCAAATCAGGGCAAAAGGAGAAAGGAAGGCAAGGTATGACAAGGCAAAGAGACAAAGCAAGGCAAGGCAAAAGGGCATAGCAAGGCAAGGTAAGGCAAAGGGCAAAGCAAGGCATGGAAAGGCAAAGGCAAGGGAAGGCAAAAGGGTAAAGCAAGGCAAGGAAAGGCAAGGGAAAAGGAGAAAGCAAAGCAAGGCAAGGCAAAAGGATAAGGAAGACACGTCAAGGCAAGGCATAGATGAAAGCAAGGCAATGCAAGGCAATTCAAAACGGCAAAACAAGGAAAGGCAAGGCAAAAGGGCAAAGCAAAGCAAGTCAAAAGGGCAAAGCATGACAAGGCAAGGCAAGGCAAAAGGGCAAAGCATGACAAGGCAAGGTAAGGCAAAAGGGCAATGCAAGGAAAGGCAAAATGGCAAAGCAAGACAAGGCAAAAATGGCAAAGCATAACAAGGCAAAGCAAGGCAAAAGGGCAAAGCAAGGCAAGTCAAAAGGGCAAAGCATGACAAGGCAAGGCAAGGAAAAAGGGTATAGCAAGTCAAGGCAAGGTAAGGCAAAAGGGCAATTCAAGGAAAGGCAAAATGGCAAAGCAAGGCAAGGCAAAAGGGCAAAGCAAAGCAAGTCAAAATGGCAAAGTATGACAAGGCAAGGCAAGGAAAAAGGCTATAGCAAGTCAAGGCAAGGTAAGGCAAAAGGGCAATTCAAGGAAAGGCAAAATGGCAAAGCAAGGCAAGGCAAAAGGGCAAAGCATAACAAGGCAAAGCAAGGCAAAAGGGCAAAGCAAGGCAAGGCAAAAGGGCAAAGCATGGCAAGGCAAGGAAAAAGGGCAACTCAATGCAAGGCCGGGCAAAAGTGCAAAGAAAGGCAAGGCAAGGTAAGTCAAAAGGACAAACCATGGCAAGGCCAGGAAAAAGGCCAAAGCAAGGAAAGGCAAGGCAAAAGGGGAAAGCAAGGCAAGGGAAAATGGCAAAGCAAGGCAAGGTAAGGCAAGACAAAAGGGCAAAGCAAGGCAAGGAAAAAGAGCAAAGCATGGCAAGGCAAGGCAAGGCAAAAGGTCAAAAGAAAGGCAAGGCAAATCAGGGCAAAAGGAGAAAGGAAGGCAAGGCAAGTCAAGGCAAAGAGTCAAAGCAAGCCAAGGCAAAGGGTCAAAGGAAGGCATGGAAAGGCAAGGCAAAGGAAGGCAAAAGGGTAAAGCAAGGCAAGGAAAGGCAAGGCAAAAGGGGAAAGCAAAGCAAGGCAAGGCAAAAGGATAAGGAAGACACGTCAAGGCAAGGCAAAGATGAAAGCAAGGCAATGCAAGGCAATTCAAAACGGCAAAACAAGGAAAGGCAAGGCAAAAGGGCAAAGCATGACAAGGCAAGGTAAGGCAAAAGGGCAATGCAAGGAAAGGCAAAATGGCAAAGCAAGACAAGGCAAAAGGGCAAAGCATAATAAGGCAAAGCAAGGCAAAAGGGCAAAGCAAGGCAAGTCAAAAGGACAAAGCATGACAAGGCAAGGCAAGGAAAAAGGGTATAGCAAGTCAAGGCAAGGTAAGGCAAAAGGGCAATTCAAGGAAATGCAAAATGGCAAAGCAAGGCAAGGCAAAAGGGCAAAGCAAAGCAAGTCAAAATGGCAAAGTATGACAAGGCAAGGCAAGGAAAAAGGGTATAGCAAGTCAAGGCAAGGTAAGGCAAAAGGGCAATTCAAGGAAAGGCAAAATGGCAAAGCAAGGCAAGGCAAAAGGGCAAAGCATAACAAGGCAAAGCAAGGCAAAAGGGCAAAGCAAGGCAAGGCAAAAGGGCAAAGCAAGGCAAGTCAAAAAGGCAAAGCATGACAAGGCAAGGCAAGGAAAAAGGGTATAGCAAGTCAAGGCAAGGTAAGGCAAAAGGGCAATTCAAGGAAAGGCAAAATGGCAAAGCAAGGCAAGGCAAAAGGGCAAAGCAAGGCCAAGCAAAAGTGCAAAGAAAGGCAAGGCAAGGTAAGTCAAAAGGACAAACCATGGCAAGGCCAGGAAAAAGGCCAAAGGAAGGAAAGGCAAGGCAAAAGGGGAAAGCAAGGCAAGGGAAAATGGCAAAGCAAGGCAAGGCAAGGAAAGACAAAAGGGCAAAGCAAGGCAAGGAAAAAGAGCAAAGCATGGCAAGGCAAGGCAAAGGGTCAAAGCAAGGCATGGAAAGGCAAAAGCAAGGGAAGCAAAAGGGTAAAGCAAGGCAAGGAAAGGCAAGGGAAAAGGAGAAAGTAAAGCAAGGCAAGGCAAAAGGATAAGGAAGACACTCAAGGCAAGGCAAAGATGAAAGCAAGGCAATGCAAGGCAATTCAAAACGGCAAAACAAGGAAAGGCATGCAAAAGGGCAAAGCAAAGCAAGTCAAAAGGGCAAAGCATGACAAGGCAAGGCAAGGCAAAAGGGCAAAGCATGACAAGGCAAGGTAAGGCAAAAGGGCAAATCAAGACAAGGCAAAAGGGCAAAGCATAACAAGGCAAAGCAAGGCAAAAGGGCAAAGCAAGGCAAGTCAAAAGGGCAAAGCATGACAAGGCAAGGCAAGGAAAAAGGGTATAGCAAGTCAAGGCAAGGTAAGGCAAAAGGGCAATTCAAGGAAAGGCAAAATGGCAAAGCAAGGCAAGGCAAAAGGGCAAAGCATGAAAAGGCAAGGCAAGGAAAAAGGGTATAGCAAGTCAAGGCAAGGTAAGGCAAAAGGGCAATTCAAGGAAAGACAAAATGGCAAAGCAAGGCAAGTCAAAAGGGCAAAGCATGACAAGGCAAGGCAAGGAAAAAGGGTATAGCAAGTCAAGGCAAGGTAAGGCAAAAGGGCAATTCAAGGAAAGGCAAAATGGCAAAGCAAGGCAAGGCAAAAGGGCAAAGCATGAAAAGGCAAGGCAAGGAAAAAGGGTATAGCAAGTCAAGGCAAGGTAAGGCAAAAGGGCAATTCAAGGAAAGACAAAATGGCAAAGCAAGGCAAGGCAAAAGGGCAAAGCATGGCAAGGCAAGGAAAAAGGGCAACTCAATGCAAGGCCAGGCAAAAGGGCAAAGAAAGGCAAGGCAAGGTAAGTCAAAAGGACAAACCATGGCAAGGCCAGGAAAAAGGCCAAAGCAAGGAAAGGCAAGGCAAAAGGGAAAAGCAAGGCAAGGGAAAATGACAAAGCAAGACAAGGCAAGGAAAGACAAAAGGGCAAAGCAAGGCAAGGAAAAAGAGCAAAGCATGGCAAGGCAAGGCAAAAGGTCAAAAGAAAGGCAAGGCAAATCAGGGTAAAAGGAGAAAGGAAGGCAAGGCAAGACAAGGCAAAGAGACAAAGCAAGGCAAGGCAAAAGGGCATAGCAAGGCAAGATAAGGCAAAGGGGCAAAGCAAGGCATGGAAAGGCAAAGGCAAGGGAAGGCAAAAGGGTAAAGCAAGGCAAGGAAAGGCAAGGGAAAAGGAGAAAGCAAAGCAAGGCAAGGCAAAAGGATAAGGAAGACACGTCAAGGCAAGGCAAAGATGAAAGCAAGGCAATGCAAGGCAATTCAAAACGGCAAAACAAGGAAAGGCAAGGCAAAAGGGCAAAGCAAGTCAAAAGGGCAAAGCATGACAAGGCAAGGCAAGGAAAAAGGGTATAGCAAGTCAAGGCAAGGTAAGGCAAAAGGGCAATTCAAGGAAAGGCAAAATGGCAAAGCAAGGCAAGGCAAAAGGGCAAAGCATAACAAGGCAAGGCAAGGCAAAAGGGCAAAGCAAGGCAAGGAAAAAGGGCAAAGCATGACAAGGCAAGGCAAGGAAAAAGGGTATAGCAAGTCAAGGCAAGGCCAGGCAAAAGGGCAATTCAAGGAAAGACAAAATGGCAAAGCAAGGCAATTCAAAACGGCAAAACAAGGAAAGGCAAGGCAAAAGGGCAAAGCAAAGCAAGTCAAAAGGGCAAAGCATGACAAGGCAAGGCAAGGCAAAAGGGCAAAGCATGACAAGGCAAGGTAAGGCAAAAGGGCAATGCAAGGAAAGGCAAAATGGCAAAGCAAGACAAGGCAAAAATGGCAAAGCATAACAAGGCAAAGCAAGGCAAAAGGGCAAAGCAAAGCAAGTCAAAAGGGCAAAGCATGACAAGGCAAGGCAAGGAAAAAGGGTATAGCAAGTCAAGGCAAGGTAAGGCAAAAGGGCAATTCAAGGAAAGGCAAAATGGCAAAGCAAGGCAAGGCAAAAGGGCAAAGCATGAAAAGGCAAGGCAAGGAAAAAGGGTATAGCAAGTCAAGGCAAGGTAAGGCAAAAGGGCAATTCAAGGAAAGACAAAATGGCAAAGCAAGGCAAGGCAAAAGGGCAAAGCATGACAAGGCAAGGCAAGGAAAAAGGGTATAGCAAGTCAAGGCAAGGTAAGGCAAAAGGGCAATTCAAGGAAAGGCAAAATGGCAAAGCAAGGCAAGGCAAAAGGGCAAAGCATGAAAAGGCAAGGCAAGGAAAAAGGGTATAGCAAGTCAAGGCAAGGTAAGGCAAAAGGGCAATTCAAGGAAAGACAAAATGGCAAAGCAAGGCAAGGCAAAAGGGCAAAGCATGACAAGGCAAGGCAAGGAAAAAGGGTATAGCAAGTCAAGGCAAGGTAAGGCAAAAGGGCAATTCAAGGAAAGGCAAAATGGCAAAGCAAGGCAAGGCAAAAGGGCAAAGCATGAAAAGGCAAGGCAAGGAAAAAGGGTATAGCAAGTCAAGGCAAGGTAAGGCAAAAGGGCAATTCAAGGAAAGACAAAATGGCAAAGCAAGGCAAGGCAAAAGGGCAAAGCATGGCAAGGCAAGGAAAAAGGGCAACTCAATGCAAGGCCAGGCAAAAGGGCAAAGAAAGGCAAGGCAAGGTAAGTCAAAAGGACAAGCCATGGCAAGGCCAGGAAAAAGGCCAAAGCAAGGAAAGGCAAGGCAAAAGGGAAAAGCAAGGCAAGGGAAAATGGCAAAGCAAGGCAAGGCAAGGCAAGACAAAAGGGCAAAGCAAGGCAAGGAAAAAGAGCAAAGCATGGCAAGGCAAGGCAAGGCAAAAGGTCAAAAGAAAGGCAAGGCAAATCAGGGCAAAAGGAGAAAGGAAGGCAAGGCAAGACAAGGCAAAGAGGCAAAGCAAGGCAAGGTAAGGCAAGGCAAAAGGGGAAAGCAAAGCAAGGCAAGGCGAAAGGATAAGGAAGACACGTCAAGGCAAGGCAAAGATGAAAGTAAGGCAATGCAAGGAAATTGAAAACGGCAAAACAAGGAAAGGCAAGGCAAAAGGGCAAAGCAAAGCAAGTCAAAAGGGCAAAGCATGACAAGGCAAGGCAAGGCAAAAGGGTAAAGCATGTCAAGGCAAGGTAAGGCAAAAGGGCAATGCAAGGAAAAGCAAAATGGCAAAGCAAGACAAGGCAAAAGGGAAAGCATAACAAGGCAAAGCAAGGCAAAATGGCAAAGCAAGACAAGGCAAAAGGGCAAAGCAAGGAAAGTCAAAAGGGCAAAGCATGACAAGGCAAGGCAAGGAAAAAGGGTATAGCAAGTCAAGGCAAGGTAAGGCAAAAGGGCAATTCAAGGAAAGGCAAAATGGCAAAGCAAGGCAAGGCAAAAGGACAAAGCAAAGCAAGTCAAAAGGGCAAAGCATGACAAGGCAAGGCAATGCAAAAGGGCAAAGCATGAAAAGGCAAGGCAAGGCAAAAGGGTAAAGCATGTGAAGGCAAGGTAAGGCAAAAGGGCAATGCAAGGAAAAGCAAAATGGCAAAGCAAGACAAGGCAAAAGGGAAAGCATAACAAGGCAAAGCAAGGCAAAAGGGCAAAGCAAGACAAGGCAAAAGGGCAAAGCAAGGAAAGTCAAAAGGGCAAAGCATGACAAGGCAAGGCAAGGAAAAAGGGTATAGCAAGTCAAGGCAAGGTAAGGCAGGCAAAAGGGCAATTCAAGGAAAGGCAAAATGGCAAAGCAAGGCAAGGCAAAAGGACAAAGCAAAGCAAGTCAAAAGGGCAAAGCATGACAAGGCAAGGCAAGGAAAAAGGGTATAGCAAGTCAAGGAAAGGTAAGGCAAAAGGGCAGTTCAAGGAAAGGCAAAATGGCAAAGCAAGGCAAGGCAAATGGACAAAGCAAAGCAAGTCAAAAGGGCAAAGCATGACAAGGCAAGGCAAGGAAAAAGGGTATAGCAAGTCAAGGCAAGGTAAGGCAAAAGGGCAATTCAAGGAAAGGCAAAATGGCAAAGCAAGGCAAGGCAAAAGGACAAAGCAAAGCAAGGCAAAAGGGCAAAGCATGACAAGGCAAGGCAAGGAAAAAGGGTATAGCAAGTCAAGGCAAGGTAAGGCAAAAGGGCAATTCAAGGAAAGGCAAAATGGCAAAGCAAGGCAAGGCAAAAGGGCAAAGCATGAAAAGGCAAGGCAATGAAAAAGGGTATAGCAAGTCAAGGCAAGGTAAGGCAAAAGGGCAATTCAAGGAAAGACAAAATGGCAAAGCAAGGCAAGGCAAAAGGGCAAAGCATGACAAGGCAAGGCAAGGAAAAAGGGTATAGCAAGTCAAGGCAAGGTAAGGCAAAAGGGCAATTCAAGGAAAGGCAAAATGGCAAAGCAAGGCAAGGCAAAAGGGCAAAGCATGAAAAGGCAAGGCAAGGAAAAAGGGTATAGCAAGTCAAGGCAAGGTAAGGCAAAAGGGCAATTCAAGGAAAGACAAAATGGCAAAGCAAGGCAAGGCAAAAGGGCAAAGCATGGCAAGGCAAGGAAAAAGGGCAACTCAATGCAAGGCCAGGAAAAAGGCCAAAGCAAGGAAAGGCAAGGCAAAAGGGAAAAGCAAGGTAAGGGAAAATGGCAAAGCAAGGCAAGGCAAGGCAAGACAAAAGGGCAAAGCAAGGCAAGGAAAAAGAGCAAAGCATGGCAAGGCAAGGCAAGGCAAAAGGTCAAAAGAAAGGCAAGGCAAATCAGGGCAAAAGGAGAAAGGAAGGCAAGGCAAAACAAGGCAAAGAGGCAAAGCAAGGCAAGGTAAGGCAAGGCAAAAGGGGAAAGCAAAGCAAGTCAAAAGGGCAAAGCATGACAAGGCAAGGCAAGGCAAAAGGGCAAAGCATGACAAGGCAAGGTAAGGCAAAAGGGCAAATCAAGACAAGGCAAAAGGGCAAAGCATAACAAGGCAAAGCAAGGCAAAAGGGCAAAGCAAGGCAAGTCAAAAGGGCAAAGCATGACAAGGCAAGGCAAGGAAAAAGGGTATAGCAAGTCAAGGCAAGGTAAGGCAAAAGGGCAATTCAAGGAAAGGCAAAATGGCAAAGCAAGGCAAGGCAAAAGGGCAAAGCATGAAAAGGCAAGGCAAGGAAAAAGGGTATAGCAAGTCAAGGCAAGGTAAGGCAAAAGGGCAATTCAAGGAAAGACAAAATGGCAAAGCAAGGCAAGGCAAAAGGGCAAAGCATGACAAGGCAAGGCAAGGAAAATGGGTATAGCAAGTCAAGGCAAGGTAAGGCAAAAGGGCAATTCAAGGAAAGGCAAAATGGCAAAGCAAGGCAAGGCAAAAGGGCAAAGCATGAAAAGGCAAGGCAAGGAAAAAGGGTATAGCAAGTCAAGGCAAGGTAAGGCAAAAGGGCAATTCAAGGAAAGACAAAATGGCAAAGCAAGGCAAGGCAAAAGGGCAAAGCATGGCAAGGCAAGGAAAAAGGGCAACTCAATGCAAGGCCAGGCAAAAGGGCAAAGAAAGGCAAGGCAAGGTAAGTCAAAAGGACAAGCCATGGCAAGGCCAGGAAAAAGGCCAAAGCAAGGAAAGGCAAGGCAAAAGGGAAAAGCAAGGCAAGGGAAAATGGCAAAGCAAGGCAAGGCAAGGCAAGACAAAAGGGCAAAGCAAGGCAAGGAAAAAGAGCAAAGCATGGCAAGGCAAGGCAAGGCAAAAGGTCAAAAGAAAGGCAAGGCAAATCAGGGCAAAAGGAGAAAGGAAGGCAAGGCAAGACAAGGCAAAGAGGCAAAGCAAGGCAAGGTAAGGCAAGGCAAAAGGGGAAAGCAAAGCAAGGCAAGGCGAAAGGATAAGGAAGACACGTCAAGGCAAGGCAAAGATGAAAGTAAGGCAATGCAAGGAAATTGAAAACGGCAAAACAAGGAAAGGCAAGGCAAAAGGGCAAAGCAAAGCAAGTCAAAAGGGCAAAGCATGACAAGGCAAGGCAAGGCAAAAGGGTAAAGCATGTCAAGGCAAGGTAAGGCAAAAGGGCAATGCAAGGAAAAGCAAAATGGCAAAGCAAGACAAGGCAAAAGGGAAAGCATAACAAGGCAAAGCAAGGCAAAAGGGCAAAGCAAGACAAGGCAAAAGGGCAAAGCAAGGAAAGTCAAAAGGGCAAAGCATGACAAGGCAAGGCAAGGAAAAAGGATATAGCAAGTCAAGGCAAGGTAAGGCAAAAGGGCAATTCAAGGAAAGGCAAAATGGCAAAGCAAGGCAAGGCAAATGGACAAAGCAAAGCAAGTCAAAAGGGCAAAGCATGACAAGGCAAGGCAAGGAAAAAGGGTATAGCAAGTCAAGGCAAGGAAAGGCAAAAGGGCAATTCAAGGAAAGGCAAAATGGCAAAGCAAGGCAAGGCAAAAGGACAAAGCAAAGCAAGTCAAAAGGGCAAAGCATGACAAGGCAAGGCAAGGAAAAAGGGTATAGCAAGTCAAGGCAAGGTAAGGCAAAAGGGCAATTCAAGGAAAGGCAAAATGGCAAAGCAAGGCAAGGCAAAAGGGCAAAGCATGAAAAGGCAAGGCAAGGAAAAAGGGTATAGCAAGTCAAGGCAAGGTAAGGCAAAAGGGCAATTCAAGGAAAGACAAAATGGCAAAGCAAGGCAAGGCAAAAGGGCAAAGCATGGCAAGGCAAGGAAAAAGGGCAACTCAATGCAAGGCCAGGAAAAAGGCCAAAGCAAGGAAAGGCAAGGCAAAAGGGAAAAGCAAGGTAAGGGAAAATGGCAAAGCAAGGCAAGGCAAGGCAAGACAAAAGGGCAAAGCAAGGCAAGGAAAAAGAGCAAAGCATGGCAAGGCAAGGCAAGGCAAAAGGTCAAAAGAAAGGCAAGGCAAATCAGGGCAAAAGGAGAAAGGAAGGCAAGGCAAAACAAGGCAAAGAGGCAAAGCAAGGCAAGGTAAGGCAAGGCAAAAGGGCAAAGCAAGGAAAGTCAAAAGGGCAAAGCATGACAAGGCAAGGCAAGGAAAAAGGGTATAGCAAGTCAAGGCAAGGTAAGGCAAAAGGGCAATTCAAGGAAATGCAAAATGGCAAAGCAAGGCAAGGCAAAAGGGCAAAGCAAAGCAAGTCAAAATGGCAAAGTATGACAAGGCAAGGCAAGGAAAAAGGGTATAGCAAGTCAAGGCAAGGTAAGGCAAAAGGGCAATTCAAGGAAAGGCAAAATGGCAAAGCAAGGCAAGGCAAAAGGGCAAAGCATAACAAGGCAAAGCAAGGCAAAAGGGCAAAGCAAGGCAAGGCAAAAGGGCAAAGCAAGGCAAGTCAAAAAGGCAAAGCATGACAAGGCAAGGCAAGGAAAAAGGGTATAGCAAGTCAAGGCAAGGTAAGGCAAAAGGGCAATTCAAGGAAAGGCAAAATGGCAAAGCAAGGCAAGGCAAAAGGGCAAAGCAAGGCCAAGCAAAAGTGCAAAGAAAGGCAAGGCAAGGTAAGTCAAAAGGACAAACCATGGCAATGCCAGGAAAAAGGCCAAAGCAAGGAAAGGCAAGGCAAAAGGGGAAAGCAAGGCAAGGGAAAATGGCAGCGCAAGGCAAGGCAAGGAAAGACAAAAGGGCAAAGCAAGGCAAGGAAAAAGAGCAAAGCATGGCAAGGCAAGGCAAAAGGTCAAAAGAAAGGCAAGGCAAATCAGGGCAAAAGGAGAAAGGAAGGCAAGGCAAGACAAGGCAAAGAGACAAAGCAAGGCAAGGCAAAAGGGCATAGCAAGGCAAGGTAAGGCAAAGGGGCAAAGCAAGGCATGGAAAGGCAAAGGCAAGGGAAGGCAAAAGGGTAAAGCAAGGCAAGGAAAGGCAAGGGAAAAGGAGAAAGCAAAGCAAGGCAAGGCAAAAGGATAAGCAAGACACTCAAGGCAAGGCAAAGATGAAAGCAAGGCAATGCAAGGCAATTCAAAACGGCAAAACAAGGAAAGGCATGCAAAAGGGCAAAGCAAAGCAAGTCAAAAGGGCAAAGCATGACAAGGCAAGGCAAGGCAAAAGGGCAAAGCATGACAAGGCAAGGTAAGGCAAAAGGGCAAATCAAGACAAGGCAAAAGGGCAAAGCATAACAAGGCAAAGCAAGGCAAAAGGGCAAAGCAAGGCAAGTCAAAAGGGCAAAGCATGACAAGGCAAGGCAAGGAAAAAGGGTATAGCAAGTCAAGGCAAGGTAAGGCAAAAGGGCAATTCAAGGAAAGGCAAAATGGCAAAGCAAGGCAAGGCAAAAGGGCAAAGCATGAAAAGGCAAGGCAAGGAAAAAGGGTATAGCAAGTCAAGGCATTTAAGGCAAAAGGGCAATTCAAGGAAAGACAAAATGGCAAAGCAAGGCAAGGCAAAAGGGCAAAGCATGACAAGGCAAGGCAAGGAAAAAGGGTATAGCAAGTCAAGGCAAGGTAAGGCAAAAGGGCAATTCAAGGAAAGGCAAAATGGCAAAGCAAGGCAAGGCAAAAGGGCAAAGCATGAAAAGGCAAGGAAAAAGGGCAACTCAATGCAAGGCCAGGCAAAAGGGCAAAGAAAGGCAAGGCAAGGTAAGTCAAAAGGACAAACCATGGCAAGGCCAGGAAAAAGGCCAAAGCAAGGAAAGGCAAGGCAAAAGGGAAAAGCAAGGCAAGGGAAAATGGCAAAGCAAGGCAAGGCAAGGCAAGACAAAAGGGCAAAGCAAGGCAAGGAAAAAGAGCAAAGCATGGCAAGGCAAGGCAAGGCAAAAGGTCAAAAGAAAGGCAAGGCAAATCAGGGCAAAAGGAGAAAGGAAGGCAAGGCAAGACAAGGCAAAGAGGCAAAGCAAGGCAAGGTAAGGCAAGGCAAAAGGGGAAAGCAAAGCAAGTCAAGGCGAAAGGATAAGGAAGACACGTCAAGGCAAGGCAAAGATGAAAGTAAGGCAATGCAAGGAAATTGAAAACGGCAAAACAAGGAAAGGCAAGGCAAAAGGGCAAAGCAAAGCAAGTCAAAAGGGCAAAGCATGACAAGGCAAGGCAAGGCAAAAGGGTAAAGCATGTCAAGGCAAGGTAAGGCAAAAGGGCAATGCAAGGAAAAGCAAAATGGCAAAGCAAGACAAGGCAAAAGGGAAAGCATAACAAGGCAAAGCAAGGCAAAAGGGCAAAGCAAGACAAGGCAAAAGGACAAAGCAAAGCAAGTCAAAAGGGCAAAGCATGACAAGGCAAGGCAAGGAAAAAGGGTATAGCAAGTCAAGGCAAGGTAAGGCAAAAGGGCAATTCAAGGAAAGGCAAAATGGCAAAGCAAGGCAAGGCAAAAGGACAAAGCAAAGCAAGTCAAAAGGGCAAAGCATGACAAGGCAAGGCAAGGAAAAAGGGTATAGCAAGTCAAGGCAAGGTAAGGCAAAAGGGAAATTCAAGGAAAGGCAAAATGGCAAAGCAAGGCAAGGCAAAAGGACAAAGCAAAGCAAGTCAAAAGGGCAAAGCATGACAAGGCAAGGCAAGGAAAAAGGGTATAGCAAGTCAAGGCAAGGTAAGGCAAAAGGGCAATTCAAGGAAAGGCAAAATGGCAAAGCAAGGCAAGGCAAAAGGGCAAAGCATGACAAGGCAAGGCAAGGAAAAAGGGTATAGCAAGTCAAGGCAAGGTAAGGCAAAAGGGCAATTCAAGGAAAGGCAAAATGGCAAAGCAAGGCAAGGCAAAAGGGCAAAGCATGAAAAGGCAAGGCAAGGAAAAAGGGTATAGCAAGTCAAGGCAAGGTAAGGCAAAAGGGCAATTCAAGGAAAGGCAAAATGGCAAAGCAAGGCAAGGCAAAAGGACAAAGCAAAGCAAGTCAAAAGGGCAAAGCATGACAAGGCAAGGCAATGCAAAAGGGCAAAGCATGAAAAGGCAAGGCAAGGCAAAAGGGTAAAGCATGTCAAGGCAAGGTAAGGCAAAAGGGCAATGCAAGGAAAAGCAAAATGGCAAAGCAAGACAAGGCAAAAGGGAAAGAATAACAAGGCAAAGCAAGGCAAAAGGGCAAAGCAAGACAAGGCAAAAGGGCAAAGCAAGGAAAGTCAAAAGGGCAAAGCATGACAAGGCAAGGCAAGGAAAAAGGGTATAGCAAGTCAAGGCAAGGTAAGGCAAAAGGGCAATTCAAGGAAAGGCAAAATGGCAAAGCAAGGCAAGGCAAAAGGGCAAAGCAAAGCAAGTCAAAATGGCAAAGTATGACAAGGCAAGGCAAGGAAAAATGGTATAGCAAGTCAAGGCAAAGTAAGGCAAAAGGGCAATTCAAGGAAAGGCAAAATGGCAAAGCAAGGCAAGGCAAAAGGGCAAAGCAAAGCAAGTCAAAAGGGCAAAGCATGACAAGGCAAGGCAAGGAAAAAGGGTATAGCAAGTCAAGGCAAGGTAAGGCAAAAGGGCAATTCAAGGAAAGTCAAAATGGCAAAGCTAGGCAAGGCAAAAGGGCAAAGCAAGGCCAGGCAAAAGTGCAAAGAAATGCAAGGCAAGGTAAGTCAAAAGGACAAACCATGGCAAGGCCAGGAAAAAGGCCAAAGCAAGGAAAGGCAAGGCAAAAGGGGAAAGCAAGGCAAGGGAAAATGGCAAAGCAAGGCAAGGCAAGGAAAGACAAAAGGGCAAAGCAAGGCAAGGAAAAAGAGCAAAGCATGGCAAGGCAAGGCAAAAGGTCAAAAGAAAGGCAAGGCAAATCAGGGCAAAAGGAGAAAGGAAGGCAAGGTATGACAAGGCAAAGAGACAAAGCAAGGCAAGGCAAAAGGGCATAGCAAGGCAAGGTAAGGCAAAGGGCAAAGCAAGGCATGGAAAGGCAAAGGCAAGGGAAGGCAAAAGGGTAAAGCAAGGCAAGGAAAGGCAAGGGAAAAGGAGAAAGCAAAGCAAGGCAAGGCAAAAGGATAAGGAAGACACGTCAAGGCAAGGCATAGATGAAAGCAAGGCAATGCAAGGCAATTCAAAACGGCAAAACAAGGAAAGGCAAGGCAAAAGGGCAAAGCAAAGCAAGTCAAAAGGGCAAAGCATGACAAGGCAAGGCAAGGCAAAAGGGCAAAGCATGACAAGGCAAGGTAAGGCAAAAGGGCAATGCAAGGAAAGGCAAAATGGCAAAGCAAGACAAGGCAAAAATGGCAAAGCATAACAAGGCAAAGCAAGGCAAAAGGGCAAAGCAAGGCAAGTCAAAAGGGCAAAGCATGACAAGGCAAGGCAAGGAAAAAGGGTATAGCAAGTCAAGGCAAGGTAAGGCAAAAGGGCAATTCAAGGAAAGGCAAAATGGCAAAGCAAGGCAAGGCAAAAGGGCAAAGCAAAGCAAGTCAAAATGGCAAAGTATGACAAGGCAAGGCAAGGAAAAAGGCTATAGCAAGTCAAGGCAAGGTAAGGCAAAAGGGCAATTCAAGGAAAGGCAAAATGGCAAAGCAAGGCAAGGCAAAAGGGCAAAGCATAACAAGGCAAAGCAAGGCAAAAGGGCAAAGCAAGGCAAGGCAAAAGGGCAAAGCATGGCAAGGCAAGGAAAAAGGGCAACTCAATGCAAGGCCGGGCAAAAGTGCAAAGAAAGGCAAGGCAAGGTAAGTCAAAAGGACAAACCATGGCAAGGCCAGGAAAAAGGCCAAAGCAAGGAAAGGCAAGGCAAAAGGGGAAAGCAAGGCAAGGGAAAATGGCAAAGCAAGGCAAGGTAAGGCAAGACAAAAGGGCAAAGCAAGGCAAGGAAAAAGAGCAAAGCATGGCAAGGCAAGGCAAGGCAAAAGGTCAAAAGAAAGGCAAGGCAAATCAGGGCAAAAGGAGAAAGGAAGGCAAGGCAAGTCAAGGCAAAGAGTCAAAGCAAGCCAAGGCAAAGGGTCAAAGGAAGGCATGGAAAGGCAAGGCAAAGGAAGGCAAAAGGGTAAAGCAAGGCAAGGAAAGGCAAGGCAAAAGGGGAAAGCAAAGCAAGGCAAGGCAAAAGGATAAGGAAGACACGTCAAGGCAAGGCAAAGATGAAAGCAAGGCAATGCAAGGCAATTCAAAACGGCAAAACAAGGAAAGGCAAGGCAAAAGGGCAAAGCATGACAAGGCAAGGTAAGGCAAAAGGGCAATGCAAGGAAAGGCAAAATGGCAAAGCAAGACAAGGCAAAAGGGCAAAGCATAATAAGGCAAAGCAAGGCAAAAGGGCAAAGCAAGGCAAGTCAAAAGGACAAAGCATGACAAGGCAAGGCAAGGAAAAAGGGTATAGCAAGTCAAGGCAAGGTAAGGCAAAAGGGCAATTCAAGGAAATGCAAAATGGCAAAGCAAGGCAAGGCAAAAGGGCAAAGCAAAGCAAGTCAAAATGGCAAAGTATGACAAGGCAAGGCAAGGAAAAAGGGTATAGCAAGTCAAGGCAAGGTAAGGCAAAAGGGCAATTCAAGGAAAGGCAAAATGGCAAAGCAAGGCAAGGCAAAAGGGCAAAGCATAACAAGGCAAAGCAAGGCAAAAGGGCAAAGCAAGGCAAGGCAAAAGGGCAAAGCAAGGCAAGTCAAAAAGGCAAAGCATGACAAGGCAAGGCAAGGAAAAAGGGTATAGCAAGTCAAGGCAAGGTAAGGCAAAAGGGCAATTCAAGGAAAGGCAAAATGGCAAAGCAAGGCAAGGCAAAAGGGCAAAGCAAGGCCAAGCAAAAGTGCAAAGAAAGGCAAGGCAAGGTAAGTCAAAAGGACAAACCATGGCAAGGCCAGGAAAAAGGCCAAAGGAAGGAAAGGCAAGGCAAAAGGGGAAAGCAAGGCAAGGGAAAATGGCAAAGCAAGGCAAGGCAAGGAAAGACAAAAGGGCAAAGCAAGGCAAGGAAAAAGAGCAAAGCATGGCAAGGCAAGGCAAAGGGTCAAAGCAAGGCATGGAAAGGCAAAAGCAAGGGAAGCAAAAGGGTAAAGCAAGGCAAGGAAAGGCAAGGGAAAAGGAGAAAGTAAAGCAAGGCAAGGCAAAAGGATAAGGAAGACACTCAAGGCAAGGCAAAGATGAAAGCAAGGCAATGCAAGGCAATTCAAAATGGCAAAACAAGGAAAGGCATGCAAAAGGGCAAAGCAAAGCAAGTCAAAAGGGCAAAGCATGACAAGGCAAGGCAAGGCAAAAGGGCAAAGCATGACAAGGCAAGGTAAGGCAAAAGGGCAAATCAAGACAAGGCAAAAGGGCAAAGCATAACAAGGCAAAGCAAGGCAAAAGGGCAAAGCAAGGCAAGTCAAAAGGGCAAAGCATGACAAGGCAAGGCAAGGAAAAAGGGTATAGCAAGTCAAGGCAAGGTAAGGCAAAAGGGCAATTCAAGGAAAGGCAAAATGGCAAAGCAAGGCAAGGCAAAAGGGCAAAGCATGAAAAGGCAAGGCAAGGAAAAAGGGTATAGCAAGTCAAGGCAAGGTAAGGCAAAAGGGCAATTCAAGGAAAGACAAAATGGCAAAGCAAGGCAAGTCAAAAGGGCAAAGCATGACAAGGCAAGGCAAGGAAAAAGGGTATAGCAAGTCAAGGCAAGGTAAGGCAAAAGGGCAATTCAAGGAAAGGCAAAATGGCAAAGCAAGGCAAGGCAAAAGGGCAAAGCATGAAAAGGCAAGGCAAGGAAAAAGGGTATAGCAAGTCAAGGCAAGGTAAGGCAAAAGGGCAATTCAAGGAAAGACAAAATGGCAAAGCAAGGCAAGGCAAAAGGGCAAAGCATGGCAAGGCAAGGAAAAAGGGCAACTCAATGCAAGGCCAGGCAAAAGGGCAAAGAAAGGCAAGGCAAGGTAAGTCAAAAGGACAAACCATGGCAAGGCCAGGAAAAAGGCCAAAGCAAGGAAAGGCAAGGCAAAAGGGAAAAGCAAGGCAAGGGAAAATGACAAAGCAAGGCAAGGCAAGGAAAGACAAAAGGGCAAAGCAAGGCAAGGAAAAAGAGCAAAGCATGGCAAGGCAAGGCAAAAGGTCAAAAGAAAGGCAAGGCAAATCAGGGTAAAAGGAGAAAGGAAGGCAAGGCAAGACAAGGCAAAGAGACAAAGCAAGGCAAGGCAAAAGGGCATAGCAAGGCAAGATAAGGCAAAGGGGCAAAGCAAGGCATGGAAAGGCAAAGGCAAGGGAAGGCAAAATGGTAAAGCAAGGCAAGGAAAGGCAAGGGAAAAGGAGAAAGCAAAGCAAGGCAAGGCAAAAGGATAAGGAAGACACGTCAAGGCAAGGCAAAGATGAAAGCAAGGCAATGCAAGGCAATTCAAAACGGCAAAACAAGGAAAGGCAAGGCAAAAGGGCAAAGCAAGTCAAAAGGGCAAAGCATGACAAGGCAAGGCAAGGAAAAAGGGTATAGCAAGTCAAGGCAAGGTAAGGCAAAAGGGCAATTCAAGGAAAGGCAAAATGGCAAAGCAAGGCAAGGCAAAAGGGCAAAGCATAACAAGGCAAGGCAAGGCAAAAGGGCAAAGCAAGGCAAGGAAAAAGGGCAAAGCATGACAAGGCAAGGCAAGGAAAAAGGGTATAGCAAGTCAAGGCAAGGCCAGGCAAAAGGGCAATTCAAGGAAAGACAAAATGGCAAAGCAAGGCAATTCAAAACGGCAAAACAAGGAAAGGCAAGGCAAAAGGGCAAAGCAAAGCAAGTCAAAAGGGCAAAGCATGACAAGGCAAGGCAAGGCAAAAGGGCAAAGCATGACAAGGCAAGGTAAGGCAAAAGGGCAATGCAAGGAAAGGCAAAATGGCAAAGCAAGACAAGGCAAAAATGGCAAAGCATAACAAGGCAAAGCAAGGCAAAAGGGCAAAGCAAAGCAAGTCAAAAGGGCAAAGCATGACAAGGCAAGGCAAGGAAAAAGGGTATAGCAAGTCAAGGCAAGGTAAGGCAAAAGGGCAATTCAAGGAAAGGCAAAATGGCAAAGCAAGGCAAGGCAAAAGGGCAAAGCATGAAAAGGCAAGGCAAGGAAAAAGGGTATAGCAAGTCAAGGCAAGGTAAGGCAAAAGGGCAATTCAAGGAAAGACAAAATGGCAAAGCAAGGCAAGGCAAAAGGGCAAAGCATGACAAGGCAAGGCAAGGAAAAAGGGTATAGCAAGTCAAGGCAAGGTAAGGCAAAAGGGCAATTCAAGGAAAGGCAAAATGGCAAAGCAAGGCAAGGCAAAAGGGCAAAGCATGAAAAGGCAAGGCAAGGAAAAAGGGTATAGCAAGTCAAGGCAAGGTAAGGCAAAAGGGCAATTCAAGGAAAGACAAAATGGCAAAGCAAGGCAAGGCAAAAGGGCAAAGCATGACAAGGCAAGGCAAGGAAAAAGGGTATAGCAAGTCAAGGCAAGGTAAGGCAAAAGGGCAATTCAAGGAAAGGCAAAATGGCAAAGCAAGGCAAGGCAAAAGGGCAAAGCATGAAAAGGCAAGGCAAGGAAAAAGGGTATAGCAAGTCAAGGCAAGGTAAGGCAAAAGGGCAATTCAAGGAAAGACAAAATGGCAAAGCAAGGCAAGGCAAAAGGGCAAAGCATGGCAAGGCAAGGAAAAAGGGCAACTCAATGCAAGGCCAGGCAAAAGGGCAAAGAAAGGCAAGGCAAGGTAAGTCAAAAGGACAAGCCATGGCAAGGCCAGGAAAAAGGCCAAAGCAAGGAAAGGCAAGGCAAAAGGGAAAAGCAAGGCAAGGGAAAATGGCAAAGCAAGGCAAGGCAAGGCAAGACAAAAGGGCAAAGCAAGGCAAGGAAAAAGAGCAAAGCATGGCAAGGCAAGGCAAGGCAAAAGGTCAAAAGAAAGGCAAGGCAAATCAGGGCAAAAGGAGAAAGGAAGGCAAGGCAAGACAAGGCAAAGAGGCAAAGCAAGGCAAGGTAAGGCAAGGCAAAAGGGGAAAGCAAAGCAAGGCAAGGCGAAAGGATAAGGAAGACACGTCAAGGCAAGGCAAAGATGAAAGTAAGGCAATGCAAGGAAATTGAAAACGGCAAAACAAGGAAAGGCAAGGCAAAAGGGCAAAGCAAAGCAAGTCAAAAGGGCAAAGCATGACAAGGCAAGGCAAGGCAAAAGGGTAAAGCATGTCAAGGCAAGGTAAGGCAAAAGGGCAATGCAAGGAAAAGCAAAATGGCAAAGCAAGACAAGGCAAAAGGGAAAGCATAACAAGGCAAAGCAAGGCAAAATGGCAAAGCAAGACAAGGCAAAAGGGCAAAGCAAGGAAAGTCAAAAGGGCAAAGCATGACAAGGCAAGGCAAGGAAAAAGGGTATAGCAAGTCAAGGCAAGGTAAGGCAAAAGGGCAATTCAAGGAAAGGCAAAATGGCAAAGCAAGACAAGGCAAAAATGGCAAAGCATAACAAGGCAAAGCAAGGCAAAAGGGCAAAGCAAAGCAAGTCAAAAGGGCAAAGCATGACAAGGCAAGGCAAGGAAAAAGGGTATAGCAAGTCAAGGCAAGGTAAGGCAAAAGGGCAATTCAAGGAAAGGCAAAATGGCAAAGCAAGGCAAGGCAAAAGGGCAAAGCATGAAAAGGCAAGGCAAGGAAAAAGGGTATAGCAAGTCAAGGCAAGGTAAGGCAAAAGGGCAATTCAAGGAAAGACAAAATGGCAAAGCAAGGCAAGGCAAAAGGGCAAAGCATGACAAGGCAAGGCAAGGAAAAAGGGTATAGCAAGTCAAGGCAAGGTAAGGCAAAAGGGCAATTCAAGGAAAGGCAAAATGGCAAAGCAAGGCAAGGCAAAAGGGCAAAGCATGAAAAGGCAAGGCAAGGAAAAAGGGTATAGCAAGTCAAGGCAAGGTAAGGCAAAAGGGCAATTCAAGGAAAGACAAAATGGCAAAGCAAGGCAAGGCAAAAGGGCAAAGCATGACAAGGCAAGGCAAGGAAAAAGGGTATAGCAAGTCAAGGCAAGGTAAGGCAAAAGGGCAATTCAAGGAAAGGCAAAATGGCAAAGCAAGGCAAGGCAAAAGGGCAAAGCATGAAAAGGCAAGGCAAGGAAAAAGGGTATAGCAAGTCAAGGCAAGGTAAGGCAAAAGGGCAATTCAAGGAAAGACAAAATGGCAAAGCAAGGCAAGGCAAAAGGGCAAAGCATGGCAAGGCAAGGAAAAAGGGCAACTCAATGCAAGGCCAGGCAAAAGGGCAAAGAAAGGCAAGGCAAGGTAAGTCAAAAGGACAAGCCATGGCAAGGCCAGGAAAAAGGCCAAAGCAAGGAAAGGCAAGGCAAAAGGGAAAAGCAAGGCAAGGGAAAATGGCAAAGCAAGGCAAGGCAAGGCAAGACAAAAGGGCAAAGCAAGGCAAGGAAAAAGAGCAAAGCATGGCAAGGCAAGGCAAGGCAAAAGGTCAAAAGAAAGGCAAGGCAAATCAGGGCAAAAGGAGAAAGGAAGGCAAGGCAAGACAAGGCAAAGAGGCAAAGCAAGGCAAGGTAAGGCAAGGCAAAAGGGGAAAGCAAAGCAAGGCAAGGCGAAAGGATAAGGAAGACACGTCAAGGCAAGGCAAAGATGAAAGTAAGGCAATGCAAGGAAATTGAAAACGGCAAAACAAGGAAAGGCAAGGCAAAAGAGCAAAGCAAAGCAAGTCAAAAGGGCAAAGCATGACAAGGCAAGGCAAGGCAAAAGGGTAAAGCATGTCAAGGCAAGGTAAGGCAAAAGGGCAATGCAAGGAAAAGCAAAATGGCAAAGCAAGACAAGGCAAAAGGGAAAGCATAACAAGGCAAAGCAAGGCAAAATGGCAAAGCAAGACAAGGCAAAAGGGCAAAGCAAGGAAAGTCAAAAGGGCAAAGCATGACAAGGCAAGGCAAGGAAAAAGGGTATAGCAAGTCAAGGCAAGGTAAGGCAAAAGGGCAATTCAAGGAAAGGCAAAATGGCAAAGCAAGGCAAGGCAAAAGGACAAAGCAAAGCAAGTCAAAAGGGCAAAGCATGACAAGGCAAGGCAATGCAAAAGGGCAAAGCATGAAAAGGCAAGGCAAGGCAAAAGGGTAAAGCATGTGAAGGCAAGGTAAGGCAAAAGGGCAATGCAAGGAAAAGCAAAATGGCAAAGCAAGACAAGGCAAAAGGGAAAGCATAACAAGGCAAAGCAAGGCAAAAGGGCAAAGCAAGACAAGGCAAAAGGGCAAAGCAAGGAAAGTCAAAAGGGCAAAGCATGACAAGGCAAGGCAAGGAAAAAGGGTATAGCAAGTCAAGGCAAGGTAAGGCAGGCAAAAGGGCAATTCAAGGAAAGGCAAAATGGCAAAGCAAGGCAAGGCAAAAGGACAAAGCAAAGCAAGTCAAAAGGGCAAAGCATGACAAGGCAAGGCAAGGAAAAAGGGTATAGCAAGTCAAGGAAAGGTAAGGCAAAAGGGCAGTTCAAGGAAAGGCAAAATGGCAAAGCAAGGCAAGGCAAATGGACAAAGCAAAGCAAGTCAAAAGGGCAAAGCATGACAAGGCAAGGCAAGGAAAAAGGGTATAGCAAGTCAAGGCAAGGTAAGGCAAAAGGGCAATTCAAGGAAAGGCAAAATGGCAAAGCAAGGCAAGGCAAAAGGACAAAGCAAAGCAAGTCAAAAGGGCAAAGCATGACAAGGCAAGGCAAGGAAAAAGGGTATAGCAAGTCAAGGCAAGGTAAGGCAAAAGGGCAATTCAAGGAAAGGCAAAATGGCAAAGCAAGGCAAGGCAAAAGGGCAAAGCATGAAAAGGCAAGGCAAGGAAAAAGGGTATAGCAAGTCAAGGCAAGGTAAGGCAAAAGGGCAATTCAAGGAAAGGCAAAATGGCAAAGCAAGGCAAGGCAAAAGGGCAAAGCATGACAAGGCAAGGCAAGGAAAAAGGGTATAGCAAGTCAAGGCAAGGTAAGGCAAAAGGGCAATTCAAGGAAAGGCAAAATGGCAAAGCAAGGCAAGGCAAAAGGGCAAAGCATGAAAAGGCAAGGCAAGGAAAAAGGGTATAGCAAGTCAAGGCAAGGTAAGGCAAAAGGGCAATTCAAGGAAAGACAAAATGGCAAAGCAAGGCAAGGCAAAAGGGCAAAGCATGGCAAGGCAAGGAAAAAGGGCAACTCAATGCAAGGCCAGGAAAAAGGTCAAAGCAAGGAAAGGCAAGGCAAAAGGGAAAAGCAAGGTAAGGGAAAATGGCAAAGCAAGGCAAGGCAAGGCAAGACAAAAGGGCAAAGCAAGGCAAGGAAAAAGAGCAAAGCATGGCAAGGCAAGGCAAGGCAAAAGGTCAAAAGAAAGGCAAGGCAAATCAGGGCAAAAGGAGAAAGGAAGGCAAGGCAAAACAAGGCAAAGAGGCAAAGCAAGGCAAGGTAAGGCAAGGCAAAAGGGGAAAGCAAAGCAAGTCAAAAGGGCAAAGCATGAAAAGGCAAGGCAAGGCAAAAGGGCAAAGCATGACAAGGCAAGGTAAGGCAAAAGGGCAAATCAAGACAAGGCAAAAGGGCAAAGCATAACAAGGCAAAGCAAGGCAAAAGGGCAAAGCAAGGCAAGTCAAAAGGGCAAAGCATGACAAGGCAAGGCAAGGAAAAAGGGTATAGCAAGTCAAGGCAAGGTAAGGCAAAAGGGCAATTCAAGGAAAGGCAAAATGGCAAAGCAAGGCAAGGCAAAAGGGCAAAGCATGAAAAGGCAAGGCAAGGAAAAAGGGTATAGCAAGTCAAGGCAAGGTAAGGCAAAAGGGCAATTCAAGGAAAGACAAAATGGCAAAGCAAGGCAAGGCAAAAGGGCAAAGCATGACAAGGCAAGGCAAGGAAAATGGGTATAGCAAGTCAAGGCAAGGTAAGGCAAAAGGGCAATTCAAGGAAAGGCAAAATGGCAAAGCAAGGCAAGGCAAAAGGGCAAAGCATGAAAAGGCAAGGCAAGGAAAAAGGGTATAGCAAGTCAAGGCAAGGTAAGGCAAAAGGGCAATTCAAGGAAAGACAAAATGGCAAAGCAAGGCAAGGCAAAAGGGCAAAGCATGGCAAGGCAAGGAAAAAGGGCAACTCAATGCAAGGCCAGGCAAAAGGGCAAAGAAAGGCAAGGCAAGGTAAGTCAAAAGGACAAGCCATGGCAAGGCCAGGAAAAAGGCCAAAGCAAGGAAAGGCAAGGCAAAAGGGAAAAGCAAGGCAAGGGAAAATGGCAAAGCAAGGCAAGGCAAGGCAAGACAAAAGGGCAAAGCAAGGCAAGGAAAAAGAGCAAAGCATGGCAAGGCAAGGCAAGGCAAAAGGTCAAAAGAAAGGCAAGGCAAATCAGGGCAAAAGGAGAAAGGAAGGCAAGGCAAGACAAGGCAAAGAGGCAAAGCAAGGCAAGGTAAGGCAAGGCAAAAGGGGAAAGCAAAGCAAGGCAAGGCGAAAGGATAAGGAAGACACGTCAAGGCAAGGCAAAGATGAAAGTAAGGCAATGCAAGGAAATTGAAAACGGCAAAACAAGGAAAGGCAAGGCAAAAGGGCAAAGCAAAGCAAGTCAAAAGGGCAAAGCATGACAAGGCAAGGCAAGGCAAAAGGGTAAAGCATGTCAAGGCAAGGTAAGGCAAAAGGGCAATGCAAGGAAAAGCAAAATGGCAAAGCAAGACAAGGCAAAAGGGAAAGCATAACAAGGCAAAGCAAGGCAAAAGGGCAAAGCAAGACAAGGCAAAAGGGCAAAGCAAGGAAAGTCAAAAGGGCAAAGCATGACAAGGCAAGGCAAGGAAAAAGGATATAGCAAGTCAAGGCAAGGTAAGGCAAAAGGGCAATTCAAGGAAAGGCAAAATGGCAAAGCAAGGCAAGGCAAATGGACAAAGCAAAGCAAGTCAAAAGGGCAAAGCATGACAAGGCAAGGCAAGGAAAAAGGGTATAGCAAGTCAAGGCAAGGTAAGGCAAAAGGGCAATTCAAGGAAAGGCAAAATGGCAAAGCAAGGCAAGGCAAAAGGACAAAGCAAAGCAAGTCAAAAGGGCAAAGCATGACAAGGCAAGGCAAGGAAAAAGGGTATAGCAAGTCAAGGCAAGGTAAGGCAAAAGGGCAATTCAAGGAAAGGCAAAATGGCAAAGCAAGGCAAGGCAAAAGGGCAAAGCATGAAAAGGCAAGGCAAGGAAAAAGGGTATAGCAAGTCAAGGCAAGGTAAGGCAAAAGGGCAATTCAAGGAAAGACAAAATGGCAAAGCAAGGCAAGGCAAAAGGGCAAAGCATGACAAGGCAAGGCAAGGAAAAAGGGTATAGCAAGTCAAGGCAAGGTAAGGCAAAAGGGCAATTCAAGGAAAGGCAAAATGGCAAAGCAAGGCAAGGCAAAAGGGCAAAGCATGAAAAGGCAAGGCAAGGAAAAAGGGTATAGCAAGTCAAGGCAAGGTAAGGCAAAAGGGCAATTCAAGGAAAGACAAAATGGCAAAGCAAGGCAAGGCAAAAGGGCAAAGCATGGCAAGGCAAGGAAAAAGGGCAACTCAATGCAAGGCCAGGAAAAAGGCCAAAGCAAGGAAAGGCAAGGCAAAAGGGAAAAGCAAGGTAAGGGAAAATGGCAAAGCAAGGCAAGGCAAGGCAAGACAAAAGGGCAAAGCAAGGCAAGGAAAAAGAGCAAAGCATGGCAAGGCAAGGCAAGGCAAAAGGTCAAAAGAAAGGCAAGGCAAATCAGGGCAAAAGGAGAAAGGAAGGCAAGGCAAAACAAGGCAAAGAGGCAAAGCAAGGCAAGGTAAGGCAAGTCAAAAGGGGAAAGCAAAGCAAGTCAAAAGGGCAAAGCATGACAAGGCAAGGCAAGGCAAAAGGGCAAAGCATGACAAGGCAAGGTAAGGCAAAAGGGCAAATCAAGACAAGGCAAAAGGGCAAAGCATAACAAGGCAAAGCAAGGCAAAAGGGCAAAGCAAGGCAAGTCAAAAGGGCAAAGCATGACAAGGCAAGGCAAGGAAAAAGGGTATAGCAAGTCAAGGCAAGGTAAGGCAAAAGGGCAATTCAAGGAAAGGCAAAATGGCAAAGCAAGGCAAGGCAAAAGGGCAAAGCATGAAAAGGCAAGGCAAGGAAAAAGGGTATAGCAAGTCAAGGCAAGGTAAGGCAAAAGGGCAATTCAAGGAAAGACAAAATGGCAAAGCAAGGCAAGGCAAAAGGGCAAAGCATGACAAGGCAAGGCAAGGAAAAAGGGTATAGCAAGTCAAGGCAAGGTAAGGCAAAAGGGCAATTCAAGGAAAGGCAAAATGGCAAAGCAAGGCAAGGCAAAAGGGCAAAGCATGAAAAGGCAAGGCAAGGAAAAAGGGTATAGCAAGTCAAGGCAAGGTAAGGCAAAAGGGCAATTCAAGGAAAGACAAAATGGCAAAGCAAGGCAAGGCAAAAGGGCAAAGCATGGCAAGGCAAGGAAAAAGGGCAACTCAATGCAAGGCCAGGCAAAAGGGCAAAGAAAGGCAAGGCAAGGTAAGTCAAAAGGACAAGCCATGGCAAGGCCAGGAAAAAGGCCAAAGCAAGGAAAGGCAAGGCAAAAGGGAAAAGCAAGGCAAGGGAAAATGGCAAAGCAAGGCAAGGCAAGGCAAGACAAAAGGGCAAAGCAAGGCAAGGAAAAAGAGCAAAGCATGGCAAGGCAAGGCAAGGCAAAAGGTCAAAAGAAAGGCAAGGCAAATCAGGGCAAAAGGAGAAAGGAAGGCAAGGCAAGACAAGGCAAAGAGGCAAAGCAAGGCAAGGTAAGGCAAGGCAAAAGGGGAAAGCAAAGCAAGGCAAGGCGAAAGGATAAGGAAGACACGTCAAGGCAAGGCAAAGATGAAAGTAAGGCAATGCAAGGAAATTGAAAACGGCAAAACAAGGAAAGGCAAGGCAAAAGGGCAAAGCAAAGCAAGTCAAAAGGGCAAAGCATGACAAGGCAAGGCAAGGCAAAAGGGTAAAGCATGTCAAGGCAAGGTAAGGCAAAAGGGCAATGCAAGGAAAAGCAAAATGGCAAAGCAAGACAAGGCAAAAGGGAAAGCATAACAAGGCAAAGCAAGGCAAAATGGCAAAGCAAGACAAGGCAAAAGGGCAAAGCAAGGAAAGTCAAAAGGGCAAAGCATGACAAGGCAAGGCAAGGAAAAAGGGTATAGCAAGTCAAGGCAAGGTAAGGCAAAAGGGCAATTCAAGGAAAGGCAAAATGGCAAAGCAAGGCAAGGCAAAAGGACAAAGCAAAGCAAGTCAAAAGGGCAAAGCATGACAAGGCAAGGCAATGCAAAAGGGCAAAGCATGAAAAGGCAAGGCAAGGCAAAAGGGTAAAGCATGTGAAGGCAAGGTAAGGCAAAAGGGCAATGCAAGGAAAAGCAAAATGGCAAAGCAAGACAAGGCAAAAGGGAAAGCATAACAAGGCAAAGCAAGGCAAAAGGGCAAAGCAAGACAAGGCAAAAGGGCAAAGCATGACAAGGCAAGGCAAGGAAAAAGGGTATAGCAAGTCAAGGCAAGGTAAGGCAAAAGGGCAATTCAAGGAAAGGCAAAATGGCAAAGCAAGGCAAGGCAAAAGGACAAAGCAAAGCAAGTCAAAAGGGCAAAGCATGACAAGGCAAGGCAAGGAAAAAGGGTATAGCAAGTCAAGGCAAGGTAAGGCAAAAGGGCAATTCAAGGAAAGGCAAAATGGCAAAGCAAGGCAAGGCAAATGGACAAAGCAAAGCAAGTCAAAAGGGCAAAGCATGACAAGGCAAGGCAAGGAAAAAGGGTATAGCAAGTCAAGGCAAGGTAAGGCAAAAGGGCAATTCAAGGAAAGGCAAAATGGCAAAGCAAGGCAAGGCAAAAGGACAAAGCAAAGCAAGTCAAAAGGGCAAAGCATGACAAGGCAAGGCAAGGCAAAAGGGTAAAGCATGTCAAGGCAAGGTAAGGCAAAAGGGCAATGCAAGGAAAAGCAAAATGGCAAAGCAAGACAAGGCAAAAGGGAAAGCATAACAAGGCAAAGCAAGGCAAAATGGCAAAGCAAGACAAGGCAAAAGGGCAAAGCAAGGAAAGTCAAAAGGGCAAAGCATGACAAGGCAAGGCAAGGAAAAAGGGTATAGCAAGTCAAGGCAAGGTAAGGCAAAAGGGCAATTCAAGGAAAGGCAAAATGGCAAAGCAAGGCAAGGCAAAAGGGCAAAGCATGAAAAGGCAAGGCAAGGAAAAAGGGTATAGCAAGTCAAGGCAAGGTAAGGCAAAAGGGCAATTCAAGGAAAGACAAAATGGCAAAGCAAGGCAAGGCTAAAGGGCAAAGCATGACAAGGCAAGGCAAGGAAAAAGGGTATAGCATGAAAAGGCAAGGTAAGGCAAAAGGGCAATTCAAGGAAAGGCAAAATGGCAAAGCAAGGCAAGGCAAAAGGGCAAAGCATGAAAAGGCAAGGCAAGGAAAAAGGGTATAGCAAGTCAAGGCAAGGTAAGGCAAAAGGGCAATTCAAGGAAAGACAAAATGGCAAAGCAAGGCAAGGCAAAAGGGCAAAGCATGGCAAGGCAAGGAAAAAGGGCAACTCAATGCAAGGCCAGGAAAAAGGCCAAAGCAAGGAAAGGCAAGGCAAAAGGGAAAAGCAAGGTAAGGGAAAATGGCAAAGCAAGGCAAGGCAAGGCAAGACAAAAGGGCAAAGCAAGGCAAGGAAAAAGAGCAAAGCATGGCAAGGCAAGGCAAAAGGTCAAAAGAAAGGCAAGGCAAATCAGGGCAAAAGGAGAAAGGAAGGCAAGGCAAGACAAGGCAAAGAGGCAAAGCAAGGCAAGGTAAGGCAAGGCAAAAGGGGAAAGCAAAGCAAGTCAAAAGGGCAAAGCATGACAAGGCAAGGCAAGGCAAAAGGGTAAAGCATGTCAAGGCAAGGTAAGGCAAAAGGGCAATGCAAGGAAAAGCAAAATGGCAAAGCAAGACAAGGCAAAAGGGAAAGCATAACAAGGCAAAGCAATGCAAAAGGGCAAAGCAAGACAAGACAAAAGGGCAAAGCAAGGAAAGTCAAAAGGGCAAAGCATGACAAGGCAAGGCAAGGAAAAAGGGTATAGCAAGTCAAGGCAAGGTAAGGCAAAAGGGCAATTCAAGGAAAGGCAAAATGGCAAAGCTAGGCAAGGCAAAAGGGCAAAGCAAAGCAAGTCAAAATGGCAAAGTATGACAAGGCAAGGCAAGGAAAAAGGGTATAGCAAGTCAAGGCAAAGTAAGGCAAAAGGGCAATTCAAGGAAAGGCAAAATGGCAAAGCAAGGCAAGTAAAAAGGGCAAAGCATGACAAGGCAAGGCAAGGCAAAAGGGCAAAGCATGACAAGGCAAGGTAAGGCAAAAGGGCAATGCAAGGAAAGGCAAAATGGCAAAGCAAGACAAGGCAAAAATGGCAAAGCATAACAAGGCAAAGCAAGGCAAAAGGGCAAAGCAAGGCAAGTCAAAAGGGCAAAGCATGACAAGGCAAGGCAAGGAAAAAGGGTATAGCAAGTCAAGGCAAGGTAAGGCAAAAGGGCAATTCAAGGAAAGGCAAAATGGCAAAGCAAGGCAAGGCAAAAGGGCAAAGCAAAGCAAGTCAAAATGGCAAAGTATGACAAGGCAAGGCAAGGAAAAAGGCTATAGCAAGTCAAGGCAAGGTAAGGCAAAAGGGCAATTCAAGGAAAGGCAAAATGGCAAAGCAAGGCAGGGCAAAAGGGGAAAGCATAACAAGGCAAAGCAAGGCAAAAGGGCAAAGCAAGGCAAGGCAAAAGGGCAAAGCATGGCAAGGCAAGGAAAAAGGGCAACTCAATGCAAGGCCGGGCAAAAGTGCAAAGAAAGGCAAGGCAAGGTAAGTCAAAAGGACAAACCATGGCAAGGCCAGGAAAAAGGCCAAAGCAAGGAAAGGCAAGGCAAAAGGGGAAAGCAAGGCAAGGGAAAATGGCAAAGCAAGGCAAGGTAAGGCAAGACAAAAGGGCAAAGCAAGGCAAGGAAAAAGAGCAAAGCATGGAAAGGCAAGGCAAGGCAAAAGGTCAAAAGAAAGGCAAGGCAAATCAGGGCAAAAGGAGAAAGGAAGGCAAGGCAAGTCAAGGCAAAGAGTCAAAGCAAGGCAAGGCAAAGGGTCAAAGGAAGGCATGGAAAGGCAAGGCAAAGGAAGGCAAAAGGGTAAAGCAAGGCAAGGAAAGGCAAGGCAAAAGGGGAAGGAAAGCAAGGCAAGGCAAAATGATAAGGAAGACACGTCAAGGCAAGGCAAAGATGAAAGTAAGGCAATGCAAGGCAATTCAAAACGGCAAAACAAGGAAAGGCAAGGCAAAAGGGCAAAGCATGACAAGGCAAGGTAAGGCAAAAGGGCAATGCAAGGAAAGGCAAAATGGCAAAGCAAGACAAGGAAAAAGGGCAAAGCATAATAAGGCAAAGCAAGGCAAAAGGGCAAAGCAAGGCATGTCAAAAGGGCAAAGCCTGACAAGGCAAGGCAAGGAAAAAGGGTATAGCAAGTCAAGGCAAGGTAAGGCAAAAGGGCAATTCAAGGAAAGGCAAAATGGCAAAGCAAGGCAAGGCAAAAGGGCAAAGCATGAAAAGGCAAGGCAAGGAAAAAGGGTATAGCAAGTCAAGGCAAGGTAAGGCAAAAGGGCAATTCAAGGAAAGACAAAATGGCAAAGCAAGGCAAGGCAAAAGGGCAAAGCATGACAAGGCAAGGCAAGGAAAAAGGGTATAGCAAGTCAAGGCAAGGTAAGGCAAAAGGGCAATTCAAGGAAAGGCAAAATGGCAAAGCAAGGCAAGGCAAAAGGGCAAAGCATGAAAAGGCAAGGCAAGGAAAAAGGGTATAGCAAGTCAAGGCAAGGTAAGGCAAAAGGGCAATTCAAGGAAAGACAAAATGGCAAAGCAAGGCAAGGCAAAAGGGCAAAGCATGGCAAGGCAAGGAAAAAGGGCAACTCAATGCAAGGCCAGGCAAAAGGGCAAAGAAAGGCAAGGCAAGGTAAGTCAAAAGGACAAGCCATGGCAAGGCCAGGAAAAAGGCCAAAGCAAGGAAAGGCAAGGCAAAAGGGAAAAGCAAGGCAAGGGAAAATGGCAAAGCAAGGCAAGGCAAGGCAAGACAAAAGGGCAAAGCAAGGCAAGGAAAAAGAGCAAAGCATGGCAAGGCAAGGCAAGGCAAAAGGTCAAAAGAAAGGCAAGGCAAATCAGGGCAAAAGGAGAAAGGAAGGCAAGGCAAGACAAGGCAAAGAGGCAAAGCAAGGCAAGGTAAGGCAAGGCAAAAGGGGAAAGCAAAGCAAGGCAAGGCGAAAGGATAAGGAAGACACGTCAAGGCAAGGCAAAGATGAAAGTAAGGCAATGCAAGGAAATTGAAAACGGCAAAACAAGGAAAGGCAAGGCAAAAGGGCAAAGCAAAGCAAGTCAAAAGGGCAAAGCATGACAAGGCAAGGCAAGGCAAAAGGGTAAAGCATGTCAAGGCAAGGTAAGGCAAAAGGGCAATGCAAGGAAAAGCAAAATGGCAAAGCAAGACAAGGCAAAAGGGAAAGCATAACAAGGCAAAGCAAGGCAAAATGGCAAAGCAAGACAAGGCAAAAGGGCAAAGCAAGGAAAGTCAAAAGGGCAAAGCATGACAAGGCAAGGCAAGGAAAAAGGGTATAGCAAGTCAAGGCAAGGTAAGGCAAAAGGGCAATTCAAGGAAAGGCAAAATGGCAAAGCAAGACAAGGCAAAAATGGCAAAGCATAACAAGGCAAAGCAAGGCAAAAGGGCAAAGCAAAGCAAGTCAAAAGGGCAAAGCATGACAAGGCAAGGCAAGGAAAAAGGGTATAGCAAGTCAAGGCAAGGTAAGGCAAAAGGGCAATTCAAGGAAAGGCAAAATGGCAAAGCAAGGCAAGGCAAAAGGGCAAAGCATGAAAAGGCAAGGCAAGGAAAAAGGGTATAGCAAGTCAAGGCAAGGTAAGGCAAAAGGGCAATTCAAGGAAAGACAAAATGGCAAAGCAAGGCAAGGCAAAAGGGCAAAGCATGACAAGGCAAGGCAAGGAAAAAGGGTATAGCAAGTCAAGGCAAGGTAAGGCAAAAGGGCAATTCAAGGAAAGGCAAAATGGCAAAGCAAGGCAAGGCAAAAGGGCAAAGCATGAAAAGGCAAGGCAAGGAAAAAGGGTATAGCAAGTCAAGGCAAGGTAAGGCAAAAGGGCAATTCAAGGAAAGACAAAATGGCAAAGCAAGGCAAGGCAAAAGGGCAAAGCATGACAAGGCAAGGCAAGGAAAAAGGGTATAGCAAGTCAAGGCAAGGTAAGGCAAAAGGGCAATTCAAGGAAAGGCAAAATGGCAAAGCAAGGCAAGGCAAAAGGGCAAAGCATGAAAAGGCAAGGCAAGGAAAAAGGGTATAGCAAGTCAAGGCAAGGTAAGGCAAAAGGGCAATTCAAGGAAAGACAAAATGGCAAAGCAAGGCAAGGCAAAAGGGCAAAGCATGGCAAGGCAAGGAAAAAGGGCAACTCAATGCAAGGCCAGGCAAAAGGGCAAAGAAAGGCAAGGCAAGGTAAGTCAAAAGGACAAGCCATGGCAAGGCCAGGAAAAAGGCCAAAGCAAGGAAAGGCAAGGCAAAAGGGAAAAGCAAGGCAAGGGAAAATGGCAAAGCAAGGCAAGGCAAGGCAAGACAAAAGGGCAAAGCAAGGCAAGGAAAAAGAGCAAAGCATGGCAAGGCAAGGCAAGGCAAAAGGTCAAAAGAAAGGCAAGGCAAATCAGGGCAAAAGGAGAAAGGAAGGCAAGGCAAGACAAGGCAAAGAGGCAAAGCAAGGCAAGGTAAGGCAAGGCAAAAGGGGAAAGCAAAGCAAGGCAAGGCGAAAGGATAAGGAAGACACGTCAAGGCAAGGCAAAGATGAAAGTAAGGCAATGCAAGGAAATTGAAAACGGCAAAACAAGGAAAGGCAAGGCAAAAGGGCAAAGCAAAGCAAGTCAAAAGGGCAAAGCATGACAAGGCAAGGCAAGGCAAAAGGGTAAAGCATGTCAAGGCAAGGTAAGGCAAAAGGGCAATGCAAGGAAAAGCAAAATGGCAAAGCAAGACAAGGCAAAAGGGAAAGCATAACAAGGCAAAGCAAGGCAAAATGGCAAAGCAAGACAAGGCAAAAGGGCAAAGCAAGGAAAGTCAAAAGGGCAAAGCATGACAAGGCAAGGCAAGGAAAAAGGGTATAGCAAGTCAAGGCAAGGTAAGGCAAAAGGGCAATTCAAGGAAAGGCAAAATGGCAAAGCAAGGCAAGGCAAAAGGACAAAGCAAAGCAAGTCAAAAGGGCAAAGCATGACAAGGCAAGGCAATGCAAAAGGGCAAAGCATGAAAAGGCAAGGCAAGGCAAAAGGGTAAAGCATGTGAAGGCAAGGTAAGGCAAAAGGGCAATGCAAGGAAAAGCAAAATGGCAAAGCAAGACAAGGCAAAAGGGAAAGCATAACAAGGCAAAGCAAGGCAAAAGGGCAAAGCAAGACAAGGCAAAAGGGCAAAGCAAGGAAAGTCAAAAGGGCAAAGCATGACAAGGCAAGGCAAGGAAAAAGGGTATAGCAAGTCAAGGCAAGGTAAGGCAGGCAAAAGGGCAATTCAAGGAAAGGCAAAATGGCAAAGCAAGGCAAGGCAAAAGGACAAAGCAAAGCAAGTCAAAAGGGCAAAGCATGACAAGGCAAGGCAAGGAAAAAGGGTATAGCAAGTCAAGGAAAGGTAAGGCAAAAGGGCAGTTCAAGGAAAGGCAAAATGGCAAAGCAAGGCAAGGCAAATGGACAAAGCAAAGCAAGTCAAAAGGGCAAAGCATGACAAGGCAAGGCAAGGAAAAAGGGTATAGCAAGTCAAGGCAAGGTAAGGCAAAAGGGCATTTCAAGGAAAGGCAAAATGGCAAAGCAAGGCAAGGCAAAAGGACAAAGCAAAGCAAGTCAAAAGGGCAAAGCATGACAAGGCAAGGCAAGGAAAAAGGGTATAGCAAGTCAAGGCAAGGTAAGGCAAAAGGGCAATTCAAGGAAAGGCAAAATGGCAAAGCAAGGCAAGGCAAAAGGGCAAAGCATGAAAAGGCAAGGCAAGGAAAAAGGGTATAGCAAGTCAAGGCAAGGTAAGGCAAAAGGGCAATTCAAGGAAAGACAAAATGGCAAAGCAAGGCAAGGCAAAAGGGCAAAGCATGACAAGGCAAGGCAAGGAAAAAGGGTATAGCAAGTCAAGGCAAGGTAAGGCAAAAGGGCAATTCAAGGAAAGGCAAAATGGCAAAGCAAGGCAAGGCAAAAGGGCAAAGCATGAAAAGGCAAGGCAAGGAAAAAGGGTATAGCAAGTCAAGGCAAGGTAAGGCAAAAGGGCAATTCAAGGAAAGACAAAATGGCAAAGCAAGGCAAGGCAAAAGGGCAAAGCATGGCAAGGCAAGGAAAAAGGGCAACTCAATGCAAGGCCAGGAAAAAGGCCAAAGCAAGGAAAGGCAAGGCAAAAGGGAAAAGCAAGGTAAGGGAAAATGGCAAAGCAAGGCAAGGCAAGGCAAGACAAAAGGGCAAAGCAAGGCAAGGAAAAAGAGCAAAGCATGGCAAGGCAAGGCAAGGCAAAAGGTCAAAAGAAAGGCAAGGCAAATCAGGGCAAAAGGAGAAAGGAAGGCAAGGCAAAACAAGGCAAAGAGGCAAAGCAAGGCAAGGTAAGGCAAGGCAAAAGGGGAAAGCAAAGCAAGTCAAAAGGGCAAAGCATGACAAGGCAAGGCAAGGCAAAAGGGCAAAGCATGACAAGGCAAGGTAAGGCAAAAGGGCAAATCAAGACAAGGCAAAAGGGCAAAGCATAACAAGGCAAAGCAAGGCAAAAGGGCAAAGCAAGGCAAGTCAAAAGGGCAAAGCATGACAAGGCAAGGCAAGGAAAAAGGGTATAGCAAGTCAAGGCAAGGTAAGGCAAAAGGGCAATTCAAGGAAAGGCAAAATGGCAAAGCAAGGCAAGGCAAAAGGGCAAAGCATGAAAAGGCAAGGCAAGGAAAAAGGGTATAGCAAGTCAAGGCAAGGTAAGGCAAAAGGGCAATTCAAGGAAAGACAAAATGGCAAAGCAAGGCAAGGCAAAAGGGCAAAGCATGACAAGGCAAGGCAAGGAAAATGGGTATAGCAAGTCAAGGCAAGGTAAGGCAAAAGGGCAATTCAAGGAAAGGCAAAATGGCAAAGCAAGGCAAGGCAAAAGGGCAAAGCATGAAAAGGCAAGGCAAGGAAAAAGGGTATAGCAAGTCAAGGCAAGGTAAGGCAAAAGGGCAATTCAAGGAAAGACAAAATGGCAAAGCAAGGCAAGGCAAAAGGGCAAAGCATGGCAAGGCAAGGAAAAAGGGCAACTCAATGCAAGGCCAGGCAAAAGGGCAAAGAAAGGCAAGGCAAGGTAAGTCAAAAGGACAAGCCATGGCAAGGCCAGGAAAAAGGCCAAAGCAAGGAAAGGCAAGGCAAAAGGGAAAAGCAAGGCAAGGGAAAATGGCAAAGCAAGGCAAGGCAAGGCAAGACAAAAGGGCAAAGCAAGGCAAGGAAAAAGAGCAAAGCATGGCAAGGCAAGGCAAGGCAAAAGGTCAAAAGAAAGGCAAGGCAAATCAGGGCAAAAGGAGAAAGGAAGGCAAGGCAAGACAAGGCAAAGAGGCAAAGCAAGGCAAGGTAAGGCAAGGCAAAAGGGGAAAGCAAAGCAAGGCAAGGCGAAAGGATAAGGAAGACACGTCAAGGCAAGGCAAAGATGAAAGTAAGGCAATGCAAGGAAATTGAAAACGGCAAAACAAGGAAAGGCAAGGCAAAAGGGCAAAGCAAAGCAAGTCAAAAGGGCAAAGCATGACAAGGCAAGGCAAGGCAAAAGGGTAAAGCATGTCAAGGCAAGGTAAGGCAAAAGGGCAATGCAAGGAAAAGCAAAATGGCAAAGCAAGACAAGGCAAAAGGGAAAGCATAACAAGGCAAAGCAAGGCAAAAGGGCAAAGCAAGACAAGGCAAAAGGGCAAAGCAAGGAAAGTCAAAAGGGCAAAGCATGACAAGGCAAGGCAAGGAAAAAGGATATAGCAAGTCAAGGCAAGGTAAGGCAAAAGGGCAATTCAAGGAAAGGCAAAATGGCAAAGCAAGGCAAGGCAAATGGACAAAGCAAAGCAAGTCAAAAGGGCAAAGCATGACAAGGCAAGGCAAGGAAAAAGGGTATAGCAAGTCAAGGCAAGGTAAGGCAAAAGGGCAATTCAAGGAAAGGCAAAATGGCAAAGCAAGGCAAGGCAAAAGGACAAAGCAAAGCAAGTCAAAAGGGCAAAGCATGACAAGGCAAGGCAAGGAAAAAGGGTATAGCAAGTCAAGGCAAGGTAAGGCAAAAGGGCAATTCAAGGAAAGGCAAAATGGCAAAGCAAGGCAAGGCAAAAGGGCAAAGCATGAAAAGGCAAGGCAAGGAAATAGGGTATAGCAAGTCAAGGCAAGGTAAGGCAAAAGGGCAATTCAAGGAAAGACAAAATGGCAAAGCAAGGCAAGGCAAAAGGGCAAAGCATGACAAGGCAAGGCAAGGAAAAAGGGTATAGCAAGTCAAGGCAAGGTAAGGCAAAAGGGCAATTCAAGGAAAGGCAAAATGGCAAAGCAAGGCAAGGCAAAAGGGCAAAGCATGAAAAGGCAAGGCAAGGAAAAAGGGTATAGCAAGTCAAGGCAAGGTAAGGCAAAAGGGCAATTCAAGGAAAGACAAAATGGCAAAGCAAGGCAAGGCAAAAGGGCAAAGCATGGCAAGGCAAGGAAAAAGGGCAACTCAATGCAAGGCCAGGAAAAAGGCCAAAGCAAGGAAAGGCAAGGCAAAAGGGAAAAGCAAGGTAAGGGAAAATGGCAAAGCAAGGCAAGGCAAGGCAAGACAAAAGGGCAAAGCAAGGCAAGGAAAAAGAGCAAAGCATGGCAAGGCAAGGCAAGGCAAAAGGTCAAAAGAAAGGCAAGGCAAATCAGGGCAAAAGGAGAAAGGAAGGCAAGGCAAAACAAGGCAAAGAGGCAAAGCAAGGCAAGGTAAGGCAAGGCAAAAGGGGAAAGCAAAGCAAGTCAAAAGGGCAAAGCATGACAAGGCAAGGCAAGGCAAAAGGGCAAAGCATGACAAGGCAAGGTAAGGCAAAAGGGCAAATCAAGACAAGGCAAAAGGGCAAAGCATAACAAGGCAAAGCAAGGCAAAAGGGCAAAGCAAGGCAAGTCAAAAGGGCAAAGCATGACAAGGCAAGGCAAGGAAAAAGGGTATAGCAAGTCAAGGCAAGGTAAGGCAAAAGGGCAATTCAAGGAAAGGCAAAATGGCAAAGCAAGGCAAGGCAAAAGGGCAAAGCATGAAAAGGCAAGGCAAGGAAAAAGGGTATAGCAAGTCAAGGCAAGGTAAGGCAAAAGGGCAATTCAAGGAAAGACAAAATGGCAAAGCAAGGCAAGGCAAAAGGGCAAAGCATGACAAGGCAAGGCAAGGAAAAAGGGTATAGCAAGTCAAGGCAAGGTAAGGCAAAAGGGCAATTCAAGGAAAGGCAAAATGGCAAAGCAAGGCAAGGCAAAAGGGCAAAGCATGAAAAGGCAAGGCAAGGAAAAAGGGTATAGCAAGTCAAGGCAAGGTAAGGCAAAAGGGCAATTCAAGGAAAGACAAAATGGCAAAGCAAGGCAAGGCAAAAGGGCAAAGCATGGCAAGGCAAGGAAAAAGGGCAACTCAATGCAAGGCCAGGCAAAAGGGCAAAGAAAGGCAAGGCAAGGTAAGTCAAAAGGACAAGCCATGGCAAGGCCAGGAAAAAGGCCAAAGCAAGGAAAGGCAAGGCAAAAGGGAAAAGCAAGGCAAGGGAAAATGGCAAAGCAAGGCAAGGCAAGGCAAGACAAAAGGGCAAAGCAAGGCAAGGAAAAAGAGCAAAGCATGGCAAGGCAAGGCAAGGCAAATCAGGTCAAAAGAAAGGCAAGGCAAATCAGGGCAAAAGGAGAAAGGAAGGCAAGGCAAGACAAGGCAAAGAGGCAAAGCAAGGCAAGGTAAGGCAAGGCAAAAGGGGAAAGCAAAGCAAGGCAAGGCGAAAGGATAAGGAAGACACGTCAAGGCAAGGCAAAGATGAAAGTAAGGCAATGCAAGGAAATTGAAAACGGCAAAACAAGGAAAGGCAAGGCAAAAGGGCAAAGCAAAGCAAGTCAAAAGGGCAAAGCATGACAAGGCAAGGCAAGGCAAAAGGGTAAAGCATGTCAAGGCAAGGTAAGGCAAAAGGGCAATGCAAGGAAAAGCAAAATGGCAAAGCAAGACAAGGCAAAAGGGAAAGCATAACAAGGCAAAGCAAGGCAAAATGGCAAAGCAAGACAAGGCAAAAGGGCAAAGCAAGGAAAGTCAAAAGGGCAAAGCATGACAAGGCAAGGCAAGGAAAAAGGGTATAGCAAGTCAAGGCAAGGTAAGGCAAAAGGGCAATTCAAGGAAAGGCAAAATGGCAAAGCAAGGCAAGGCAAAAGGACAAAGCAAAGCAAGTCAAAAGGGCAAAGCATGACAAGGCAAGGCAATGCAAAAGGGCAAAGCATGAAAAGGCAAGGCAAGGCAAAAGGGTAAAGCATGTGAAGGCAAGGTAAGGCAAAAGGGCAATGCAAGGAAAAGCAAAATGGCAAAGCAAGACAAGGCAAAAGGGAAAGCATAACAAGGCAAAGCAAGGCAAAAGGGCAAAGCAAGACAAGGCAAAAGGGCAAAGCATGACAAGGCAAGGCAAGGAAAAAGGGTATAGCAAGTCAAGGCAAGGTAAGGCAAAAGGGCAATTCAAGGAAAGGCAAAATGGCAAAGCAAGGCAAGGCAAAAGGACAAAGCAAAGCAAGTCAAAAGGGCAAAGCATGACAAGGCAAGGCAAGGAAAAAGGGTATAGCAAGTCAAGGCAAGGTAAGGCAAAAGGGCAATTCAAGGAAAGGCAAAATGGCAAAGCAAGGCAAGGCAAATGGACAAAGCAAAGCAAGTCAAAAGGGCAAAGCATGACAAGGCAAGGCAAGGAAAAAGGGTATAGCAAGTCAAGGCAAGGTAAGGCAAAAGGGCAATTCAAGGAAAGGCAAAATGGCAAAGCAAGGCAAGGCAAAAGGACAAAGCAAAGCAAGTCAAAAGGGCAAAGCATGACAAGGCAAGGCAAGGCAAAAGGGTAAAGCATGTCAAGGCAAGGTAAGGCAAAAGGGCAATGCAAGGAAAAGCAAAATGGCAAAGCAAGACAAGGCAAAAGGGAAAGCATAACAAGGCAAAGCAAGGCAAAATGGCAAAGCAAGACAAGGCAAAAGGGCAAAGCAAGGAAAGTCAAAAGGGCAAAGCATGACAAGGCAAGGCAAGGAAAAAGGGTATAGCAAGTCAAGGCAAGGTAAGGCAAAAGGGCAATTCAAGGAAAGGCAAAATGGCAAAGCAAGGCAAGGCAAAAGGGCAAAGCATGAAAAGGCAAGGCAAGGAAAAAGGGTATAGCAAGTCAAGGCAAGGTAAGGCAAAAGGGCAATTCAAGGAAAGACAAAATGGCAAAGCAAGGCAAGGCTAAAGGGCAAAGCATGACAAGGCAAGGCAAGGAAAAAGGGTATAGCATGAAAAGGCAAGGTAAGGCAAAAGGGCAATTCAAGGAAAGGCAAAATGGCAAAGCAAGGCAAGGCAAAAGGGCAAAGCATGAAAAGGCAAGGCAAGGAAAAAGGGTATAGCAAGTCAAGGCAAGGTAAGGCAAAAGGGCAATTCAAGGAAAGACAAAATGGCAAAGCAAGGCAAGGCAAAAGGGCAAAGCATGGCAAGGCAAGGAAAAAGGGCAACTCAATGCAAGGCCAGGAAAAAGGCCAAAGCAAGGAAAGGCAAGGCAAAAGGGAAAAGCAAGGTAAGGGAAAATGGCAAAGCAAGGCAAGGCAAGGCAAGACAAAAGGGCAAAGCAAGGCAAGGAAAAAGAGCAAAGCATGGCAAGGCAAGGCAAAAGGTCAAAAGAAAGGCAAGGCAAATCAGGGCAAAAGGAGAAAGGAAGGCAAGGCAAGACAAGGCAAAGAGGCAAAGCAAGGCAAGGTAAGGCAAGGCAAAAGGGGAAAGCAAAGCAAGTCAAAAGGGCAAAGCATGACAAGGCAAGGCAAGGCAAAAGGGTAAAGCATGTCAAGGCAAGGTAAGGCAAAAGGGCAATGCAAGGAAAAGCAAAATGGCAAAGCAAGACAAGGCAAAAGGGAAAGCATAACAAGGCAAAGCAATGCAAAAGGGCAAAGCAAGACAAGACAAAAGGGCAAAGCAAGGAAAGTCAAAAGGGCAAAGCATGACAAGGCAAGGCAAGGAAAAAGGGTATAGCAAGTCAAGGCAAGGTAAGGCAAAAGGGCAATTCAAGGAAAGGCAAAATGGCAAAGCAAGGCAAGGCAAAAGGGCAAAGCAAAGCAAGTCAAAATGGCAAAGTATGACAAGGCAAGGCAAGGAAAAAGGGTATAGCAAGTCAAGGCAAAGTAAGGCAAAAGGGCAATTCAAGGAAAGGCAAAATGGCAAAGCAAGGCAAGTAAAAAGGGCAAAGCATGACAAGGCAAGGCAAGGCAAAAGGGCAAAGCATGACAAGGCAAGGTAAGGCAAAAGGGCAATGCAAGGAAAGGCAAAATGGCAAAGCAAGACAAGGCAAAAATGGCAAAGCATAACAAGGCAAAGCAAGGCAAAAGGGCAAAGCAAGGCAAGTCAAAAGGGCAAAGCATGACAAGGCAAGGCAAGGAAAAAGGGTATAGCAAGTCAAGGCAAGGTAAGGCAAAAGGGCAATTCAAGGAAAGGCAAAATGGCAAAGCAAGGCAAGGCAAAAGGGCAAAGCAAAGCAAGTCAAAATGGCAAAGTATGACAAGGCAAGGCAAGGAAAAAGGCTATAGCAAGTCAAGGCAAGGTAAGGCAAAAGGGCAATTCAAGGAAAGGCAAAATGGCAAAGCAAGGCAGGGCAAAAGGGGAAAGCATAACAAGGCAAAGCAAGGCAAAAGGGCAAAGCAAGGCAAGGCAAAAGGGCAAAGCATGGCAAGGCAAGGAAAAAGGGCAACTCAATGCAAGGCCGGGCAAAAGTGCAAAGAAAGGCAAGGCAAGGTAAGTCAAAAGGACAAACCATGGCAAGGCCAGGAAAAAGGCCAAAGCAAGGAAAGGCAAGGCAAAAGGGGAAAGCAAGGCAAGGGAAAATGGCAAAGCAAGGCAAGGTAAGGCAAGACAAAAGGGCAAAGCAAGGCAAGGAAAAAGAGCAAAGCATGGAAAGGCAAGGCAAGGCAAAAGGTCAAAAGAAAGGCAAGGCAAATCAGGGCAAAAGGAGAAAGGAAGGCAAGGCAAGTCAAGGCAAAGAGTCAAAGCAAGGCAAGGCAAAGGGTCAAAGGAAGGCATGGAAAGGCAAGGCAAAGGAAGGCAAAAGGGTAAAGCAAGGCAAGGAAAGGCAAGGCAAAAGGGGAAGGAAAGCAAGGCAAGGCAAAATGATAAGGAAGACACGTCAAGGCAAGGCAAAGATGAAAGTAAGGCAATGCAAGGCAATTCAAAACGGCAAAACAAGGAAAGGCAAGGCAAAAGGGCAAAGCATGACAAGGCAAGGTAAGGCAAAAGGGCAATGCAAGGAAAGGCAAAATGGCAAAGCAAGACAAGGAAAAAGGGCAAAGCATAATAAGGCAAAGCAAGGCAAAAGGGCAAAGCAAGGCATGTCAAAAGGGCAAAGCCTGACAAGGCAAGGCAAGGAAAAAGGGTATAGCAAGTCAAGGCAAGGTAAGGCAAAAGGGCAATTCAAGGAAAGGCAAAATGGCAAAGCAAGGCAAGGCAAAAGGGCAGAGCATGAAAAGGCAAGGCAAGGAAAAAGGGTATAGCAAGTCAAGGCAAGGTAAGGCAAAAGGGCAATTCAAGGAAAGACAAAATGGCAAAGCAAGGCAAGGCAAAAGGGCAAAGCATGGCAAGGCCAGGAAAAAGGGCAACTCAATGCAAGGCCAGGCAAAAGGGCAAAGAAAGGCAAGGTAAGGTAAGTCAAAAGGACAAACCATGGCAAGGCCAGGAAAAAGGCCAAAGCAAGGAAAGGCAAGGCAAAAGGGAAAAGCAAGGCAAGGGAAAATGGCAAAGCATGACAAGGCAAGGCAATGCAAAAGGGCAAAGCATGAAAAGGCAAGGCAAGGCAAAAGGGTAAAGCATGTCAAGGCAAGGTAAGGCAAAAGGGCAATGCAAGGAAAAGCAAAATGGCAAAGCAAGACAAGGCAAAAGGGAAAGCATAACAAGGCAAAGCAAGGCAAAAGGGCAAAGCAAGACAAGGCAAAAGGGCAAAGCAAGGAAAGTCAAAAGGGCAAAGCATGACAAGGCAAGGCAAGGAAAAAGGGTATAGCAAGTCAAGGCAAGGTAAGGCAAAAGGGCAATTCAAGGAAAGGCGAAATGGCAAAGCAAGGCAAGGCAAAAGGACAAAGCAAAGCAAGTCAAAAGGGCAAAGCATGACAAGGCAAGGCAAGGAAAAAGGGTATAGCAAGTCAAGGCAAGGTAAGGCAAAAGGGCAATTCAAGGAAAGGCAAAATGGCAAAGCAAGGCAAGGCAAAAGGACAAAGCAAAGCAAGTCAAAAGGGCAAAGCATGACAAGGCAAGGCAAGGAAAAAGGGTATAGCAAGTCAAGGCAAGGTAAGGCAAAAGGGCAATTCAAGGAAAGGCAAAATGGCAAAGCAAGGCAAGGCAAAAGGGCAAAGCATGACAAGGCAAGGCAAGGAAAAAGGGTATAGCAAGTCAAGGCAAGGTAAGGCAAAAGGGCAATTCAAGGAAAGGCAAAATGGCAAAGCAAGGCAAGGCAAAAGGGCAAAGCATGAAAAGGCAAGGCAAGGAAAAAGGGTATAGCAAGTCAAGGCAAGGTAAGGCAAAAGGGCAATTCAAGGAAAGACAAAATGGCAAAGCAAGGCAAGGCAAAAGGGCAAAGCATGACAAGGCAAGGCAAGGAAAAAGGGTATAGCAAGTCAAGGCAAGGTAAGGCAAAAGGGCAATTCAAGGAAAGGCAAAATGGCAAAGCAAGGCAAGGCAAAAGGGCAAAGCATGAAAAGGCAAGGCAAGGAAAAAGGGTATAGCAAGTCAAGGCAAGGTAAGGCAAAAGGGCAATTCAAGGAAAGACAAAATGGCAAAGCAAGGCAAGGCAAAAGGGCAAAGCATGGCAAGGCAAGGAAAAAGGGCAACTCAATGCAAGGCCAGGCAAAAGGGCAAAGAAAGGCAAGGCAAGGTAAGTCAAAAGGACAAGCCATGGCAAGGCCAGGAAAAAGGCCAAAGCAAGGAAAGGCAAGGCAAAAGGGAAAAGCAAGGCAAGGGAAAATGGCAAAGCAAGGCAAGGCAAGGCAAGACAAAAGGGCAAAGCAAGGCAAGGAAAAAGAGCAAAGCATGGCAAGGCAAGGCAAGGCAAAAGGTCAAAAGAAAGGCAAGGCAAATCAGGGCAAAAGGAGAAAGGAAGGCAAGGCAAGACAAGGCAAAGAGGCAAAGCAAGGCAAGGTAAGGCAAGGCAAAAGGGGAAAGCAAAGCAAGGCAAGGCGAAAGGATAAGGAAGACACGTCAAGGCAAGGCAAAGATGAAAGTAAGGCAATGCAAGGAAATTGAAAACGGCAAAACAAGGAAAGGCAAGGCAAAAGGGCAAAGCAAAGCAAGTCAAAAGGGCAAAGCATGACAAGGCAAGGCAAGGCAAAAGGGTAAAGCATGTCAAGGCAAGGTAAGGCAAAAGGGCAATGCAAGGAAAAGCAAAATGGCAAAGCAAGACAAGGCAAAAGGGAAAGCATAACAAGGCAAAGCAAGGCAAAATGGCAAAGCAAGACAAGGCAAAAGGGCAAAGCAAGGAAAGTCAAAAGGGTAAAGCATGACAAGGCAAGGCAAGGAAAAAGGGTATAGCAAGTCAAGGCAAGGTAAGGCAAAAGGGCAATTCAAGGAAAGGCAAAATGGCAAAGCAAGGCAAGGCAAAAGGACAAAGCAAAGCAAGTCAAAAGGGCAAAGCATGACAAGGCAAGGCAAGGAAAAAGGGTATAGCAAGTCAAGGCAAGGTAAGGCAAAAGGGCAATTCAAGGAAAGGCAAAATGGCAAAGCAAGGCAAGGCAAATGGACAAAGCAAAGCAAGTCAAAAGGGCAAAGCATGACAAGGCAAGGCAAGGAAAAAGGGTATAGCAAGTCAAGGCAAGGTAAGGCAAAAGGGCAATTCAAGGAAAGGCAAAATGGCAAAGCAAGGCAAGGCAAAAGGGCAAAGCATGAAAAGGCAAGGCAAGGAAAAAGGGTATAGCAAGTCAAGGCAAGGTAAGGCAAAAGGGCAATTCAAGGAAAGACAAAATGGCAAAGCAAGGCAAGGCAAAAGGGCAAAGCATGACAAGGCAAGGCAAGGAAAAAGGGTATAGCAAGTCAAGGCAAGGTAAGGCAAAAGGGCAATTCAAGGAAAGGCAAAATGGCAAAGCAAGGCAAGGCAAAAGGGCAAAGCATGAAAAGGCAAGGCAAGGAAAAAGGGTATAGCAAGTCAAGGCAAGGTAAGGCAAAAGGGCAATTCAAGGAAAGACAAAATGGCAAAGCAAGGCAAGGCAAAAGGGCAAAGCATGGCAAGGCAAGGAAAAAGGGCAACTCAATGCAAGGCCAGGAAAAAGGCCAAAGCAAGGAAAGGCAAGGCAAAAGGGAAAAGCAAGGTAAGGGAAAATGGCAAAGCAAGGCAAGGCAAGGCAAGACAAAAGGGCAAAGCAAGGCAAGGAAAAAGAGCAAAGCATGGCAAGGCAAGGCAAGGCAAAAGGTCAAAAGAAAGGCAAGGCAAATCAGGGCAAAAGGAGAAAGGAAGGCAAGGCAAGACAAGGCAAAGAGGCAAAGCAAGGCAAGGTAAGGCAAGGCAAAAGGGGAAAGCAAAGCAAGTCAAAAGGGCAAAGCATGACAAGGCAAGGCAAGGCAAAAGGGTAAAGCATGTCAAGGCAAGGTAAGGCAAAAGGGCAATGCAAGGAAAAGCAAAATGGCAAAGCAAGACAAGGCAAAAGGGAAAGCATAACAAGGCAAAGCAAGGCAAAAGGGCAAAGCAAGACAAGGCAAAAGGGCAAAGCAAGGAAAGTCAAAAGGGCAAAGCATGACAAGGCAAGGCAAGGAAAAAGGGTATAGCAAGTCAAGGCAAGGTAAGGCAAAAGGGCAATTCAAGGAAAGGCAAAATGGCAAAGCAAGGCAAGGCAAAAGGGCAAAGCAAAGCAAGTCAAAATGGCAAAGTATGACAAGGCAAGGCAAGGAAAAAGGGTATAGCAAGTCAAGGCAAAGTAAGGCAAAAGGGCAATTCAAGGCAAGGCAAAATGGCAAAGCAAGGCAAGTAAAAAGGGCAAAGCATGACAAGGCAAGGCAAGGCAAAAGAGCAAAGCATGACAAGGCAAGGTAAGGCAAAAGGGCAATGCAAGGAAAGGCAAAATGGCAAAGCAAGACAAGGCAAAAATGGCAAAGCATAACAAGGCAAAGCAAGGCAAAAGGGCAAAGCAAGGCCAGTCAAAAGGGCAAAGCATGACAAGGCAAGGCAAGGAAAAAGGGTATAGCAAGTCAAGGCAAGGTAAGGCAAAAGGGCAAATCAAGGAAAGGCAAAATGGCAAAGCAAGGCAGGGCAAAAGGGGAAAGCATAACAAGGCAAAGCAAGGCAAAAGGGCAAAGCAAGGCAAGGCAAAAGGGCAAAGCATGGCAAGGCAAGGAAAAAGGGCAACTCAATGCAAGGCCGGGCAAAAGTGCAAAGAAAGGCAAGGCAAGGTAAGTCAAAAGGAAAAACCATGGCAAGGCCAGGAAAAAGGCCAAAGCAAGGAAAGGCAAGGCAAAAGGGGAAAGCAAGGCAAGGGAAAATGGCAAAGCAAGGCAAGGTAAGGCAAGACAAAAGGGCAAAGCAAGGCAAGGAAAAAGAGCAAAGCATGGCAAGGCAAGGCAAGGCAAAAGGTCAAAAGAAAGGCAAGGCAAATCAGGGCAAAAGGAGAAAGGAAGGCAAGGCAAGTCAAGGCAAAGAGTCAAAGCAAGGCAAGGCAAAGGGTCAAAGGAAGGCATGGAAAGGCAAGGCAAAGGAAGGCAAAAGGGTAAAGCAAGGCAAGGAAAGGCAAGGCAAAAGGGGAAAGCAAAGCAAGGCAAGGCAAAATGATAAGGAAGACACGTCAAGGCAAGGCAAAGATGAAAGTAAGGCAATGCAAGGCAATTCAAAACGGCAAAACAAGGAAAGGCAAGGCAAAAGGGCAAAGCATGACAAGGCAAGGTAAGGCAAAAGGGCAATGCAAGGAAAGGCAAAATGGCAAAGCAAGACAAGGCAAAAGGGCAAAGCATAATAAGGCAAAGCAAGGCAAAAGGGCAAAGCAAGGCAAGTCAAAAGGGCAAAGCCTGACAAGGCAAGGCAAGGAAAAAGGGTATAGCAAGTCAAGGCAAGGTAAGGCAAAAGGGCAATTCAAGGAAAGGCAAAATGGCAAAGCAAGGCAAGGCAAAAGGGCAAAGCATGAAAAGGCAAGGCAAGGAAAAAGGGTATAGCAAGTCAAGGCAAGGTAAGGCAAAAGGGCAATTCAAGGAAAGACAAAATGGCAAAGCAAGGCAAGGCAAAAGGGCAAAGCATGGCAAGGCCAGGAAAAAGGGCAACTCAATGCAAGGCCAGGCAAAAGGGCAAAGAAAGGCAAGGTAAGGTAAGTCAAAAGGACAAAGCATGGCAAGGCCAGGAAAAAGGCCAAAGCAAGGAAAGGCAAGGCAAAAGGGAAAAGCAAGGCAAGGGAAAATGGCAAAGCAAGGCAAGGCAAGGCAAGATAAAAGGGCAAAGCAAGGCAAGGAAAAAGAGCAAAGCATGGCAAGGCGAGGCAAAAGGTCAAAAGAAAGGCAAGGCAAATCAGGGCAAAAGGAGAAAGGAAGGCAAGGCAAGACAAGGCAAAGAGGCAAAGCAAGGCAAGGTAAGGCAAGGCAAAAGGGGAAAGCAAAGCAAGGCAAGGCGAAAGGATAAGGAAGACACGTCAAGGCAAGGCAAAGATGAAAGTAAGGCAATGCAAGGAAATTGAAAACGGCAAAACAAGGAAAGGCAAGGCAAAAGGGCAAAGCAAAGCAAGTCAAAAGGGCAAAGCATGACAAGGCAAGGCAATGCAAAAGGGCAAAGCATGAAAAGGCAAGGCAAGGCAAAAGGGCAAAGCATGACAAGGCAAGGCAAGGAAAAAGGGTATAGCAAGTCAAGGCAAGGTAAGGCAAAAGGGCAATTCAAGGAAAGGCAAAATGGCAAAGCAAGGCAAGGCAAAAGGACAAAGCATAACAAGGCAAAGCAAGGCAAAAGGGCAAAGCAAGGCAAGGCAAAAGGGCAAAGCAAGGCAAGTCAAAAGGGCAAAGCATGACAAAGCAAGGCAAGGAAAAAGGGTATAGCAAGTCAAGGCAAGGTAAGGCAAAAGGGCAATTCAAGGAAAGGCAAAATGGCAAAGCAAGGCAAGGCAAAAGGGCAAAGCAAGGCTAGTCAAAAGTGCAAAGAAAGGCAAGGCAAGGTAAGTCAAAAGGACAAACCATGGCAAGGCCAGGAAAAAGGCCAAAGCAAGGAAAGGCAAGGCAAAAGGGGAAAGCAAGGCAAGGGAAAATGGCAAAGCAAGGCAAGGCAAGGAAAGACAAAAGGGCAAAGCAAGGCAAGGAAAAAGAGCAAAGCATGGCAAGGCAAGGCAAAAGGTCAAAGGAAAGGCAAGGCAAATCAGGGCAAAAGGAGAAAGGAAGGCAAGGCAAGACAAGGCAAAGAGACAAAGCAAGGCAAGGAAAAAGGGCAAAGCAAGGCAAGGCAAGGCAAAGGGTCAAAGCAAGGCATGGAAAGGCAAGGTAAGAGAAGGCAAAAGGGTAAAGCAAGGCAAGGAAAGGCAAGGCAAAAGGAGAAAGCAAAGAAAGGCAAGGCAAAAGGATAAGGGAGACACGTCAAGGCAAGGCAAAGATGAAAGTAAGGCAATGCAAGGCAATTCAAAACGGCAAAACAAGGAAAGGCAAGGCAAAAGGGCAAAGCATGACAAGGCAAGGCAAGGCAAAAGGGCAAAGCATGACAAGGCAAGGTAAGGCAAAAGGGCAATGCAAGGAAAGGCAAAATGGCAAAGCAAGACAAGGCAAAAGGGCAAAGCATAACAAGGCAAAGCAAGGCAAAAGGGCAAAGCAAGGCCAGTCAAAAGGGCAAAGCATGACAAGGCAAGGCAAGGCAAAAGGGTATAGCAAGTCAAGGCAAGGTAAGGCAAAAGGGCAATTCAAGGAAAGGCAAAATGGCAAAGCAAGGCAAGGCAAAAGGGCAAAGCAAAGCATGTCAAAATGGCAAAGTATGACAAGGCAAGGCAAGGAAAAAGGCTATAGCAACTCAAGGCAAGGTAAGGCAAAAGGGCAATTCAAGGAAAGGCAAAATGGCGAAGCAAGGCATGGCAAAAGGGCAAAGCATAACAAGGCAAAGCAAGGCAAAAGGGCAAAGCAAGGCTAGGCAAAAGGGCAATGCATGGCAAGGCAAGGAAAAAGGGCAACTCAATGCAACACCGGGCAAAAGTGCAAAGAAAAGCAAGGCAAGGTAAGTCAAAAGGACAAACCATGGCAAGGCCAGGAAAAAGGCCAAAGCAAGGAAAGGCAAGGCAAAAGGGGAAAGCAAGGCAAGGGAAAATGGCAAAGCAAGGCAAGGTAAGGCAAGACAAAAGGGCAAAGCAAGGCAAGGAAAAAGAGCAAAGCATGGCAAGGCAAGGCAAGGCAAAAGGTCAAAAGAAAGGCAAGGCAAATCAGGGCAAAAGGAGAAAGGAAGGCAAGGCAAGTCAAGGCAAAGAGTCAAAGCAAGGCAAGGCAAAGGGTCAAAGGAAGGCATGGAAAGGCAAGGCAAAGGAAGGCAAAAGGGCAAAGCAAGGCAAGGAAAGGCAAGGCAAAAGGGGAAAGCAAAGCAAGGCAAGGCAAAATGATAAGGAAGACACGTCAAGGCAAGGCAAAGATGAAAGTAAGGCAATGCAAGGCAATTCAAAACGGCAAAACAAGGAAAGGCAAGGCAAAAGGGCAAAGCAAAGCAAGTCAAAAGGGCAAAGCATGACAAGGTAAGGTAAGGCAAAAGGGCAATGCAAGGAAAGGCAAAATGGCAAAGCAAGACAAGGCAAAAGGGCAAAGCATAACAAGGCAAAGCAAGGCAAAAGGGCAAAGCAAGGCAAGGCAAAAGGGCAAAGCATGACAAGGTAAGGCAAGGAAAAAGGGTATAGCAAGTCAAGGCAAGGTAAGGCAAAAGGGCAATTCAAGGAAAGGCAAAATGGCAAAGCAAGGCAAGGCAAAAGGGCAAAGCATGAAAAGGCAAGGCAAGGAAAAAGGGTATAGCAAGTCAAGGCAAGGTAAGGCAAAAGGGCAATTCAAGGAAAGACAAAATGGCAAAGCATGGCAAGGCAAGGAAAAAGGGCAACTCAATGCAAGGCCAGGCAAAAGGGAAAAGAAAGGCAAGGCAAGGTAAGTCAAAAGGACAAACCATGGCAAGGCCAGGAAAAAGGCCAAAGCAAGGAAAGGCAAGGCAAAAGGGAAAAGCAAGGCAAGGGAAAATGGCAAAGCAAGGCAAGGCAAGGCAAGACAAAAGGGCAAAGCAAGGCAAGGAAAAAGAGCAAAGCATGGCAAGGCAAGGCAAGGCATAAGGTCAAAAGAAAGGCAAGGCAAATCAGGGCAAAAGGAGAAAGGAAGGCAAGGCAAGACAAGGCAAAGAAGCAAAGCAAGGCAAGGTAAGGCAAGGCAAAAGGGGAAAGCAAAGCAAGGCAAGGCGAAAGGATAAGGAAGACACGTCAAGGCAAGGCAAAGATGAAAGTAAGGCAATGCAAGGCAATTGAAAACGGCAAAACAAGGAAAGGCAAGGCAAAAGGGCAAAGCAACGCAAGTCAAAAGGGCAAAGCATGACAAGGCAAGGCAATGCAAAAGGGCAAAGCATGAAAAGGCAAGGCAAGGCAAAAGGGTAAAGCATGACAAGGCAAGGTAAGGCAAAAGGGCAATGCAAGGAAAAGAAAAATGGCAAAGCAAGACAAGGCAAAAGGGAAAGCATAACAAGGCAAAGCAAGGCAAAAGGGCAAAGCAAGACAAGTCTAAAGGGCAAAGCATGACAAGGCAAGGCAAGGAAAAAGGGTATAGCAAGTCAAGGCAAGGTAAGGCAAAAGGGCAATTCAAGGAAAGGCAAAATGGCAAAGCAAGGCAAGGCAAAAGGGCAAAGCAAAGCAAGTCAAAATGGCAAAGTATGACAAGGCAAGGCAAGGAAAAAGGGTATAGCAAGTCAAGGCAAAGTAAGGCAAAAGGGCAATTCAAGGAAATGCAAAATGGCAAAGCAAGGCAAGGCAAAAGGGCAAAGCATAACAAGGCAAAGCAAGGCAAAAGTGCAAAGCAAGGCAAGGCAAAAGGGCAAAGCAAGGCAAGTCAAAAAGGCAAAGCATGACAAGGAAAGGCAAGGAAAAAGGGTACAGCAAGTCAAGGCAAGGTAAGGCAAAAGGGCAATTCAAGGAAAGGCAAAATGGCAAAGCAAGGCAAGGCAAAAGGGCAAAGCAAGGCCAAGAAAAAGTGCAAAGAAAGGCAAGGCAAGGTAAGTCAAAAGGACAAACCATGGCAAGTCCAGGAAAAAGGCCAAAGCAAGGAAAGGCAAGGCAAAAGGGGAAAGCAAGGCAAGGGAAAATGGCAAAGCAAGGCAAGGCAAGGAAAGACAAAAGGGCAAAGCAAGGCAAGGAAAAAGAGCAAAGCATGGCAAGGCAAGGCAAAAGGTCAAAAGAAAGGCAAGGCAAATCAGGGCAAAAGGAGAAAGGAAGGCAAGGCAAGACAAGGCAAAGAGACAAAGCAAGGCAAGGCAAAAGGGCATAGCAAGGCAAGGTAAGGCAAAGGGGCAAAGCAAGGCATGGAAAGGCAAAGGCAAGGGAAGGCAAAAGGGTAAAGCAAGGCAAGGGAAAAGGAGAAAGCAAAGCAAGGCAAGGCAAAAGGATAAGGAAGACACGTCAAGGCAAGGCAAAGATGAAAGCAAGGCAATGCAAGGCAATTCAAAACGGCAAAACAAGGAAAGGCAAGGCAAAAGGGCAAAGCAAAGCAAGTCAAAAGGGCAAAGCATGACAAGGCAAGGCAAGGCAAAAGGGCAAAGCATGACAAGGCAAAGCAAGGCAAAAGGGCAAAGCAAGGCAAGTCAAAAGGGCAAAGCATGACAAGGCAAGGCAAGGAAAAAGCGTATAGCAAGTCAAGGCAAGGTAAGGCAAAAGGGCAATTCAAGGAAAGGCAAAATGGCAAAGCAAGGCAAGGCAAAAGGGCAAAGCATGGCAAGGCAAGGAAAAAGGGCAACTCAATGCAAGGCCAGGCAAAAGGGCAAAGAAAGGCAAGGCAAGGTAAGTCAAAAGGACAAACCATGGCAAGGCCAGGAAAAAGGCCAAAGCAAGGAAAGGCAAGGCAAAAGGGAAAAGCAAGGCAAGGGAAAATGGCAAAGCAAGGCAAGGCAAGGCAAGACAAAAGGGCAAAGCAAGGCAAGGAAAAAGAGCAAAGCATGGCAAGACAAGGCAAGGCAAAAGGTCAAAAGAAAGGCAAGGCAAATCAGGGCAAAAGGAGAAAGGAAGGCAAGGCAAGACAAGGCAAAGAGGCAAAGCAAGGCAAGCTAAGGCAAGGCAAAAGGGGAAAGCAAAGCAAGGCAAGGCGAAAGGATAAGGAAGACACGTCAAGGCAAGGCAAAGAGGAAAGTAAGGCAATGCAAGGAAATTGAAAACGGCAAAACAAGGAAAGGCAAGGCAAAAGGGCAAAGCAAAGCAAGTCAAAAGGGCAAAGCATGACAAGGCAAGGCAATGCAAAAGGGTAAAGCATGTCAAGGCAAGGTGAGGCAAAAGGGCAATGCAAGGAAAGGCATAATGGCAAAGCAAGGCAAGGCAAAAGGGCAAAGCATAACAAGGCACAGCAAGGCAAAAGGGCAAAGCAAGGCAACGCAAAAGGGCAAAGCAAGGCAAGTCAAAAGGGCAAAGCATGACAAGGCAAGGCAAGGAAAAAGGGTATAGCAAGTCAAGGCAAGGTAAGGCAAAAGGGCAATTCAAGGAAAGGCAAAATGGCAAAGCAAGGCAAGGCAAAAGGGCAAAGCAAGGCCAGGCAAAAGTGCAAAGAAAGGCAAGGCAAGGTAAGTCAAAAGGACAAACCATGGCAAGGCCAGGAAAAAGGGGAAAGCAAGGAAAGGCAAGGCAAAAGGGGAAAGCAAGGCAAGGGAAAATGGCAAAGCAAGGCAAGGCAAGGAAAGACAAAAGGGCAAAGCAAGGCAAGGAAAAAGAGCAAAGCATGGCAAGGCAAGGCAAAAGGTCAAAAGAAAGGCAAGGCAAATCAGGGCAAAAGGAGAAAGGAAGGCAAGGCAAGACAAGGCAAAGAGACAAAGCAAGGCAAGGCAAAAGGGCATAGCAAGGCAAGATAAGGCAAAGGGGCAAAGCAAGGCATGGAAAGGCAAAGGCAAGGGAAGGCAAAATGGTAAAGCAAGGCAAGGAAAGGCAAGGGAAAAGGAGAAAGCAAAGCAAGGCAAGGCAAAAGGATAAGGAAGACACGTCAAGGCAAGGCAAAGATGAAAGCAAGGCAATGCAAGGCAATTCAAAACGGCAAAACAAGGAAAGGCAAGGCAAAAGGGCAAAGCAAGTCAAAAGGGCAAAGCATGACAAAGCAAGGCAAGGCAAAAGGGCAAAGCATGACAAGGCAAGGTAAGGCAAAAGGGCAATGCAAGGAAAGGCAAAATGGCAAAGCAAGGCAAGGCAAAAGGGCAAAGCAAAGCATGTCAAAATGGCAAAGTATGACAAGGCAAGGCAAGGAAAAAGGCTATAGCAACTCAAGGCAAGGTAAGGCAAAAGGGCAATTCAAGGAAAGGCAAAATGGCGAAGCAAGGCATGGCAAAAGGGCAAAGCATAACAAGGCAAAGCAAGGCAAAAGGGCAAAGCAAGGCTAGGCAAAAGGGCAATGCATGGCAAGGCAAGGAAAAAGGGCAACTCAATGCAACACCGGGCAAAAGTGCAAAGAAAAGCAAGGCAAGGTAAGTCAAAAGGACAAACCATGGCAAGGCCAGGAAAAAGGCCAAAGCAAGGAAAGGCAAGGCAAAAGGGGAAAGCAAGGCAAGGGAAAATGGCAAAGCAAGGCAAGGTAAGGCAAGACAAAAGGGCAAAGCAAGGCAAGGAAAAAGAGCAAAGCATGGCAAGGCAAGGCAAGGCAAAAGGTCAAAAGAAAGGCAAGGCAAATCAGGGCAAAAGGAGAAAGGAAGGCAAGGCAAGTCAAGGCAAAGAGTCAAAGCAAGGCAAGGCAAAGGGTCAAAGGAAGGCATGGAAAGGCAAGGCAAAGGAAGGCAAAAGGGCAAAGCAAGGCAAGGAAAGGCAAGGCAAAAGGGGAAAGCAAAGCAAGGCAAGGCAAAATGATAAGGAAGACACGTCAAGGCAAGGCAAAGATGAAAGTAAGGCAATGCAAGGCAATTCAAAACGGCAAAACAAGGAAAGGCAAGGCAAAAGGGCAAAGCAAAGCAAGTCAAAAGGGCAAAGCATGACAAGGTAAGGTAAGGCAAAAGGGCAATGCAAGGAAAGGCAAAATGGCAAAGCAAGACAAGGCAAAAGGGCAAAGCATAACAAGGCAAAGCAAGGCAAAAGGGCAAAGCAAGGCAAGGCAAAAGGGCAAAGCATGACAAGGTAAGGCAAGGAAAAAGGGTATAGCAAGTCAAGGCAAGGTAAGGCAAAAGGGCAATTCAAGGAAAGGCAAAATGGCAAAGCAAGGCAAGGCAAAAGGGCAAAGCATGAAAAGGCAAGGCAAGGAAAAAGGGTATAGCAAGTCAAGGCAAGGTAAGGCAAAAGGGCAATTCAAGGAAAGACAAAATGGCAAAGCATGGCAAGGCAAGGAAAAAGGGCAACTCAATGCAAGGCCAGGCAAAAGGGAAAAGAAAGGCAAGGCAAGGTAAGTCAAAAGGACAAACCATGGCAAGGCCAGGAAAAAGGCCAAAGCAAGGAAAGGCAAGGCAAAAGGGAAAAGCAAGGCAAGGGAAAATGGCAAAGCAAGGCAAGGCAAGGCAAGACAAAAGGGCAAAGCAAGGCAAGGAAAAAGAGCAAAGCATGGCAAGGCAAGGCAAGGCATAAGGTCAAAAGAAAGGCAAGGCAAATCAGGGCAAAAGGAGAAAGGAAGGCAAGGCAAGACAAGGCAAAGAAGCAAAGCAAGGCAAGGTAAGGCAAGGCAAAAGGGGAAAGCAAAGCAAGGCAAGGCGAAAGGATAAGGAAGACACGTCAAGGCAAGGCAAAGATGAAAGTAAGGCAATGCAAGGCAATTGAAAACGGCAAAACAAGGAAAGGCAAGGCAAAAGGGCAAAGCAACGCAAGTCAAAAGGGCAAAGCATGACAAGGCAAGGCAATGCAAAAGGGCAAAGCATGAAAAGGCAAGGCAAGGCAAAAGGGTAAAGCATGACAAGGCAAGGTAAGGCAAAAGGGCAATGCAAGGAAAAGAAAAATGGCAAAGCAAGACAAGGCAAAAGGGAAAGCATAACAAGGCAAAGCAAGGCAAAAGGGCAAAGCAAGACAAGTCTAAAGGGCAAAGCATGACAAGGCAAGGCAAGGAAAAAGGGTATAGCAAGTCAAGGCAAGGTAAGGCAAAAGGGCAATTCAAGGAAAGGCAAAATGGCAAAGCAAGGCAAGGCAAAAGGGCAAAGCAAAGCAAGTCAAAATGGCAAAGTATGACAAGGCAAGGCAAGGAAAAAGGGTATAGCAAGTCAAGGCAAAGTAAGGCAAAAGGGCAATTCAAGGAAATGCAAAATGGCAAAGCAAGGCAAGGCAAAAGGGCAAAGCATAACAAGGCAAAGCAAGGCAAAAGTGCAAAGCAAGGCAAGGCAAAAGGGCAAAGCAAGGCAAGTCAAAAAGGCAAAGCATGACAAGGAAAGGCAAGGAAAAAGGGTACAGCAAGTCAAGGCAAGGTAAGGCAAAAGGGCAATTCAAGGAAAGGCAAAATGGCAAAGCAAGGCAAGGCAAAAGGGCAAAGCAAGGCCAAGAAAAAGTGCAAAGAAAGGCAAGGCAAGGTAAGTCAAAAGGACAAACCATGGCAAGTCCAGGAAAAAGGCCAAAGCAAGGAAAGGCAAGGCAAAAGGGGAAAGCAAGGCAAGGGAAAATGGCAAAGCAAGGCAAGGCAAGGAAAGACAAAAGGGCAAAGCAAGGCAAGGAAAAAGAGCAAAGCATGGCAAGGCAAGGCAAAAGGTCAAAAGAAAGGCAAGGCAAATCAGGGCAAAAGGAGAAAGGAAGGCAAGGCAAGACAAGGCAAAGAGACAAAGCAAGGCAAGGCAAAAGGGCATAGCAAGGCAAGGTAAGGCAAAGGGGCAAAGCAAGGCATGGAAAGGCAAAGGCAAGGGAAGGCAAAAGGGTAAAGCAAGGCAAGGGAAAAGGAGAAAGCAAAGCAAGGCAAGGCAAAAGGATAAGGAAGACACGTCAAGGCAAGGCAAAGATGAAAGCAAGGCAATGCAAGGCAATTCAAAACGGCAAAACAAGGAAAGGCAAGGCAAAAGGGCAAAGCAAAGCAAGTCAAAAGGGCAAAGCATGACAAGGCAAGGCAAGGCAAAAGGGCAAAGCATGACAAGGCAAAGCAAGGCAAAAGGGCAAAGCAAGGCAAGTCAAAAGGGCAAAGCATGACAAGGCAAGGCAAGGAAAAAGCGTATAGCAAGTCAAGGCAAGGTAAGGCAAAAGGGCAATTCAAGGAAAGGCAAAATGGCAAAGCAAGGCAAGGCAAAAGGGCAAAGCATGGCAAGGCAAGGAAAAAGGGCAACTCAATGCAAGGCCAGGCAAAAGGGCAAAGAAAGGCAAGGCAAGGTAAGTCAAAAGGACAAACCATGGCAAGGCCAGGAAAAAGGCCAAAGCAAGGAAAGGCAAGGCAAAAGGGAAAAGCAAGGCAAGGGAAAATGGCAAAGCAAGGCAAGGCAAGGCAAGACAAAAGGGCAAAGCAAGGCAAGGAAAAAGAGCAAAGCATGGCAAGACAAGGCAAGGCAAAAGGTCAAAAGAAAGGCAAGGCAAATCAGGGCAAAAGGAGAAAGGAAGGCAAGGCAAGACAAGGCAAAGAGGCAAAGCAAGGCAAGCTAAGGCAAGGCAAAAGGGGAAAGCAAAGCAAGGCAAGGCGAAAGGATAAGGAAGACACGTCAAGGCAAGGCAAAGAGGAAAGTAAGGCAATGCAAGGAAATTGAAAACGGCAAAACAAGGAAAGGCAAGGCAAAAGGGCAAAGCAAAGCAAGTCAAAAGGGCAAAGCATGACAAGGCAAGGCAATGCAAAAGGGTAAAGCATGTCAAGGCAAGGTGAGGCAAAAGGGCAATGCAAGGAAAGGCATAATGGCAAAGCAAGGCAAGGCAAAAGGGCAAAGCATAACAAGGCACAGCAAGGCAAAAGGGCAAAGCAAGGCAACGCAAAAGGGCAAAGCAAGGCAAGTCAAAAGGGCAAAGCATGACAAGGCAAGGCAAGGAAAAAGGGTATAGCAAGTCAAGGCAAGGTAAGGCAAAAGGGCAATTCAAGGAAAGGCAAAATGGCAAAGCAAGGCAAGGCAAAAGGGCAAAGCAAGGCCAGGCAAAAGTGCAAAGAAAGGCAAGGCAAGGTAAGTCAAAAGGACAAACCATGGCAAGGCCAGGAAAAAGGGGAAAGCAAGGAAAGGCAAGGCAAAAGGGGAAAGCAAGGCAAGGGAAAATGGCAAAGCAAGGCAAGGCAAGGAAAGACAAAAGGGCAAAGCAAGGCAAGGAAAAAGAGCAAAGCATGGCAAGGCAAGGCAAAAGGTCAAAAGAAAGGCAAGGCAAATCAGGGCAAAAGGAGAAAGGAAGGCAAGGCAAGACAAGGCAAAGAGACAAAGCAAGGCAAGGCAAAAGGGCATAGCAAGGCAAGATAAGGCAAAGGGGCAAAGCAAGGCATGGAAAGGCAAAGGCAAGGGAAGGCAAAATGGTAAAGCAAGGCAAGGAAAGGCAAGGGAAAAGGAGAAAGCAAAGCAAGGCAAGGCAAAAGGATAAGGAAGACACGTCAAGGCAAGGCAAAGATGAAAGCAAGGCAATGCAAGGCAATTCAAAACGGCAAAACAAGGAAAGGCAAGGCAAAAGGGCAAAGCAAGTCAAAAGGGCAAAGCATGACAAAGCAAGGCAAGGCAAAAGGGCAAAGCATGACAAGGCAAGGTAAGGCAAAAGGGCAATGCAAGGAAAGGCAAAATGGCAAAGCAAGACAAGGCAAAAGGGCAAAGCATAACATGGCAAAGCAAGGCAAAAGGGCAAAGCAAGGCAAGGCAAAAGGGCAAAGCATGAAAAGGCAAGGCAAGGAAAAAGGGTATAGCAAGTCAAGGCAAGGTAAGGCAAAAGGGCAATTCAAGGAAAGGCAAAATGGCAAAGCAAGGCAAGGCAAAAGGGCAAAGCATGAAAAGGCAAGGCAAGGAAAAAGGGTATAGCAAGTCAAGGCAATGTAAGGCAAAAGGGCAATTCAAGGAAAGACAAAATGGCAAAGCAAGGCAAGGCAAAAGGGCAAAGCATGGCAAGGCAAAGCAAGGCAAAAGGGCAAAGCAAGACAAGGCAAAAGGGGAAAGCAAGGCAAGTCAAAAGGGCAAAGCATCACAAGGCAAGGCAAGGAAAAAGGGTATAGCAAGTCAAGGCAAGGTAAGGCAAAAGGGCAATTCAAGGAAAGGCAAAATGGCAAAGCAAGGCAAGGCAAAAGGACAAAGCAAAGCAAGTCAAAAGGGCAAAGCATGACAAGGCAAGGCAAGGAAAAAGGGTATAGCAAGTCAAGGCAAGGTAAGGCAAAAGGGCAATTCAAGGATAGGCAAAATGGCAAAGCAAGGCAAGGCAAAAGGGCAAAGCATAACAAGGCAAGGCAAGGCAAAAGGGCAAAGCAAGGCAAGTCAAAAGGGCAAAGCATGACAAGGCAAGGCAAGGAAAAAGGGTATAGCAAGTCAAGGCAAGGCCAGGCAAAAGGGCAATTCAAGGAAAGACAAAATGGCAAAGCAAGGCAATTCAAAACGGCAAAACAAGGAAAGGCAAGGCAAAAGGGCAAAGCAAAGCAAGTCAAAAGGGCAAAGCATGACAAGGCAAGGCAAGGCAAAAGGGCAAAGCATGACAAGGCAAGGTAAGGCAAAAGGGCAATGCAAGGAAAGGCAAAATGGCAAAGCAAGACAAGGCAAAAATGGCAAAGCATAACAAGGCAAAGCAAGGCAAAAGGGCAAAGCAAGGCAAGTCAAAACGGCAAAGCATGACAAGGCAAGGCAAGGAAAAAGGGTATAGGAAGTCAAGGCAATGTAAGGCAAAAGGGCAATTCAAGGAAAGGCAAAATGGCAAAGCAAGGCAAGGCAAAAGGGCAAAGCAAAGCAAGTCAAAAGGGCAAAGTATGACAAGGCAAGGCAAGGAAAAAGGGTATAGCAAGTCAAGGCAAAGTAAGGCAAAAGGGCAATTCAAGGAAAGGCAAAATGGCAAAGCAAGGCAAGGCAAAAGGGCAAAGCATAACAAGGCAAAGCAAGGCAAAAGGGCAAAGCAAGGCAAGGCAAAAGGGCAAAGCAAGGCAAGTCAAAAAGGCAAAGCATGACAAGGCAAGGCAAGGAAAAAGGGTATAGCAAGTCAAGGCAAGGTAAGGCAAAAGGGCAATTCAAGGAAAGGCAAAATGGCAAAGCAAGGCAAGGCAAAAGGGCAAAGCAAGGCCAGGCAAAAGTGCAAAGAAAGGCAAGGCAAGGTAAGTCAAAAGGACAAACCATGGCAAGGCCAGGAAAAAGGCCAAAGCAAGGAAAGGCAAGGCAAAAGGGGAAAGCAAGGCAAGGGAAAATGGCAAAGCAAGGCAAGGCAAGGCAAGACAAAAGAGCAAAGCAAGGCAAGGAAAAAGAGCAAAGCATGGCAAGGCAAGGCAAAAGGTCAAAAGAAAGGCAAGGCAAATCAGGGCAAAAGGAGAAAGGAAGGCAAGGCAAGACAAGGCAAAGAGACAAAGCAAGGCAAGGCAAATGGGCATAGCAAGGCATGGTAAGGCAAAGGGGCAAAGCAAGGCATGGAAAGGCAAAGGCAAGGGAAGGCAAAAGGGTAAAGCAAGGCAAGGAAAGGGAAGGGAAAAGGAGAAAGCAAAGCAAGGCAAGGCAAAAGGATAAGGAAGACACGTCAAGGCAAGGCAAAGATGAAAGCAAGGCAATGCAAGGCAATTCAAAACGGCAAAACAAGGAAAGGCAAGGCAAAAGGGCAAAGCAAAGCAAGTCAAAAGGGCAAAGCATGACAAGGCAAGCAAGGCAAAAGGGCAAAGCATGACAAGGCAAGGTAAGGCAAAAGGGAAAGCAAGACAAGGCAAAAGGGCAAAGCATAACAAGGCAAAGCAAGGCAAAAGGGCAAAGCAAGGCAAGTCAAAAGGGCAAAGCATGACAAGGCAAGGCAAGGAAAAAGGGTATAGCAAGTCAAGGCAAGGTAAGGCAAAAGGGCAATTAAAGGAAAGGCAAAATGGCAAAGCAAGGCAAGGCAAAAGGGCAAAGCATGAAAAGGCAAGGCAAGGAAAAAGGGTATAGCAAGTCAAGGCAAGGTAAGGCAAAAGGGCAATTCAAGGAAAGACAAAATGGCAAAGCAAGGCAAGGCAAAAGGGCAAAGCATGGCAAGGCAAGGAAAAAGGGCAACTCAATGCAAGGCCAGGCAAAAGGGCAAAGAAAGGCAAGGCAAGGTAAGTCAAAAGGACAAACCAATGCAAGGCCAGGAAAAAGGCCAAAGCAAGGAAAGGCAAGGCAAAAGAAAAAAGCAAGGCAAGGGAAAATGGCAAAGCAAGGCAAGGCAAGGCAAGACAAAAGGGCAAAGCAAGGCAAGGAAAAAGAGCAAAGCATGGCAAGACAAGGCAAGGCAAAAGGTCAAAAGAAAGGCAAGGCAAATCAGGGCAAAAGGAGAAAGGAAGGCAAGGCAAGACAAGGCAAAGAGGCAAAGCAAGGCAAGCTAAGGCAAGGCAAAAGGGGAAAGCAAAGCAAGGCAAGGCGAAAGGATAAGGAAGACACGTCAAGGCAAGGCAAAGATGAAAGTAAGGCAATGCAAGGAAATTGAAAACGGCAAAACAAGGAAAGGCAAGGCAAAAGGGCAAAGCAAAGCAAGTCAAAAGGGCAAAGCATGACAAGGCAAGGCAATGCAAAAGGGCAAAGCATGAAAAGGCAAGGCAAGGCAAAAGGGTAAAGCATGTCAAGGCAATGTAAGGCAAAAGGGCAATGCAAGGAAAAGCAAAATGGCAAAGCAAGACAAGGCAAAAGGGAAAGCATAACAAGGCAAAGCAAGGCAGAATGGCAAAGCAAGGAAAGGCAAAAGGGCAAAGCAAGGCAAGTCAAAAGGGCAAAGCATGACAAGGCAAGGCAAGGAAAAAGGGTATAGCAAGTCAAGGCAAGGTAAGGCAAAAGGGCAATTCAAGGAAAGGCAAAATGGCAAAGCAAGGCAAGGCAAAAGGACAAAGCAAAGCAAGTCAAAAGGGCAAAGCATGACAAGGCAAGGCAAGGAAAAAGGGTATAGCAAGTCAAGGCAAGGTAAGGCAAAAGGGCAATTCAAGGAAAGGCAAAATGGCAAAGCAAGGCAAGGCAAAAGGGCAAAGCAAGTCAAAATGGCAAAGTATGACAAGGCAAGGCAAGGAAAAAGGGTATAGCAAGTCAAGGCAAAGTAAGGCAAAAGGGCAATTCAAGGAAAGGCATAATGGCAAAGCAATGCAAGGCAAAAGGGCAAAGCATAACAAGGCAAAGCAAGGCAAAAGGGCAAAGCAGGGCAAGGCAAAAGGGCAAAGCAAGGCAAGTCAAAAGGGCAAAGCATGACAAGGCAAGGCAAGGAAAAAGGGTATAGCAAGTCAAGGCAAGGTAAGGCAAAAGGGCAATTCAAGGAAAGGCAAAATGGCAAAGCAAGGCAAGGCAAAAGGGCAAAGCAAGGCCAGGCAAAAGTGCAAAGAAAGGCAAGGCAAGGTAAGTCAAAAGGACAAACCATGGCAAGGCCAGGAAAAAGGCCAAAGCAAGGAAAGGCAAGGCAAAAGGGGAAAGCAAGGCAAGGGAAAATGGCAAAGCAAGGCAAGGCAAGGAAAGACAAAAGGGCAAAGCAAGGCAAGGAAAAAGAGCAAAGCATGGCAAGGCAAGGCAAAAGGTCAAAAGAAAGGCAAGGCAAATCAGGGCAAAAGGAGAAAGGAAGGCAAGGCAAGACAAGGCAAAGAGACAAAGCAAGGCAAGGCAAAAGGGCATAGCAAGGCAAGATAAGGCAAAGGGGCAAAGCAAGGCATGGAAAGGCAAATGCAAGGGAAGGCAAAATGGTAAAGCAAGGCAAGGAAAGGCAAGGGAAAAGGAGAAAGCAAAGCAAGGCAAGGCAAAAGGATAAGGAAGACACGTCAAGGCAAGGCAAAGATGAAAGCAAGGCAATGCAAGGCAATTCAAAACGGCAAAACAAGGAAAGGCAAGGCAAAAGGGCAAAGCAAGTCAAAAGGGCAAAGCATGACAAAGCAAGGCAAGGCAAAAGGGCAAAGCATGACAAGGCAAGGTAAGGCAAAAGGGCAATGCAAGGAAAGGCAAAATGGCAAAGCAAGACAAGGCAAAAGGGCAAAGCATAACATGGCAAAGCAAGGCAAAAGGGCAAAGCAAGGCAAGGCAAAAGGGCAAAGCATGAAAAGGCAAGGCAAGGAAAAAGGGTATAGCAAGTCAAGGCAAGGTAAGGCAAAAGGGCAATTCAAGGAAAGGCAAAATGGCAAAGCAAGGCAAGGCAAAAGGGCAAAGCATGAAAAGGCAAGGCAAGGAAAAAGGGTATAGCAAGTCAAGGCAATGTAAGGCAAAAGGGCAATTCAAGGAAAGACAAAATGGCAAAGCAAGGCAAGGCAAAAGGGCAAAGCATGGCAAGGCAAAGCAAGGCAAAAGGGCAAAGCAAGACAAGGCAAAAGGGGAAAGCAAGGCAAGTCAAAAGGGCAAAGCATGACAAGGCAAGGCAAGGAAAAAGGGTATAGCAAGTCAAGGCAAGGTAAGGCAAAAGGGCAATTCAAGGAAAGGCAAAATGGCAAAGCAAGGCAAGGCAAAAGGACAAAGCAAAGCAAGTCAAAAGGGCAAAGCATGACAAGGCAAGGCAAGGAAAAAGGGTATAGCAAGTCAAGGCAAGGTAAGGCAAAAGGGCAATTCAAGGAAAGGCAAAATGGCAAAGCAAGGCAAGGCAAAAGGGCAAAGCATAACAAGGCAAGGCAAGGCAAAAGGGCAAAGCAAGGCAAGTCAAAAGGGCAAAGCATGACAAGGCAAGGCAAGGAAAAAGGGTATAGCAAGTCAAGGCAAGGCCAGGCAAAAGGGCAATTCAAGGAAAGACAAAATGGCAAAGCAAGGCAATTCAAAACGGCAAAACAAGGAAAGGCAAGGCAAAAGGGCAAAGCAAAGCAAGTCAAAAGGGCAAAGCATGACAAGGCAAGGCAAGGCAAAAGGGCAAAGCATGACAAGGCAAGGTAAGGCAAAAGGGCAATGCAAGGAAAGGCAAAATGGCAAAGCAAGACAAGGCAAAAATGGCAAAGCATAACAAGGCAAAGCAAGGCAAAAGGGCAAAGCAAGGCAAGTCAAAACGGCAAAGCATGACAAGGCAAGGCAAGGAAAAAGGGTATAGGAAGTCAAGGCAATGTAAGGCAAAAGGGCAATTCAAGGAAAGGCAAAATGGCAAAGCAAGGCAAGGCAAAAGGGCAAAGCAAAGCAAGTCAAAAGGGCAAAGTATGACAAGGCAAGGCAAGGAAAAAGGGTATAGCAAGTCAAGGCAAAGTAAGGCAAAAGGGCAATTCAAGGAAAGGCAAAATGGCAAAGCAAGGCAAGGCAAAAGGGCAAAGCATAACAAGGCAAAGCAAGGCAAAAGGGCAAAGCAAGGCAAGGCAAAAGGGCAAAGCAAGGCAAGTCAAAAAGGCAAAGCATGACAAGGCAAGGCAAGGAAAAAGGGTATAGCAAGTCAAGGCAAGGTAAGGCAAAAGGGCAATTCAAGGAAAGGCAAAATGGCAAAGCAAGGCAAGGCAAAAGGGCAAAGCAAGGCCAGGCAAAAGTGCAAAGAAAGGCAAGGCAAGGTAAGTCAAAAGGACAAACCATGGCAAGGCCAGGAAAAAGGCCAAAGCAAGGAAAGGCAAGGCAAAAGGGGAAAGCAAGGCAAGGGAAAATGGCAAAGCAAGGCAAGGCAAGGCAAGACAAAAGGGCAAAGCAAGGCAAGGAAAAAGAGCAAAGCATGGCAAGGCAAGGCAAAAGGTCAAAAGAAAGGCAAGGCAAATCAGGGCAAAAGGAGAAAGGAAGGCAAGGCAAGACAAGGCAAAGAGACAAAGCAAGGCAAGGCAAATGGGCATAGCAAGGCATGGTAAGGCAAAGGGGCAAAGCAAGGCATGGAAAGGCAAAGGCAAGGGAAGGCAAAAGGGTAAAGCAAGGCAAGGAAAGGGAAGGGAAAAGGAGAAAGCAAAGCAAGGCAAGGCAAAAGGATAAGGAAGACACGTCAAGGCAAGGCAAAGATGAAAGCAAGGCAATGCAAGGCAATTCAAAACGGCAAAACAAGGAAAGGCAAGGCAAAAGGGCAAAGCAAAGCAAGTCAAAAGGGCAAAGCATGACAAGGCAAGCAAGGCAAAAGGGCAAAGCATGACAAGGCAAGGTAAGGCAAAAGGGAAAGCAAGACAAGGCAAAAGGGCAAAGCATAACAAGGCAAAGCAAGGCAAAAGGGCAAAGCAAGGCAAGTCAAAAGGGCAAAGCATGACAAGGCAAGGCAAGGAAAAAGGGTATATCAAGTCAAGGCAAGGTAAGGCAAAAGGGCAATTAAAGGAAAGGCAAAATGGCAAAGCAAGGCAAGGCAAAAGGGCAAAGCATGAAAAGGCAAGGCAAGGAAAAAGGGTATAGCAAGTCAAGGCAAGGTAAGGCAAAAGGGCAATTCAAGGAAAGACAAAATGGCAAAGCAAGGCAAGGCAAAAGGGCAAAGCATGGCAAGGCAAGGAAAAAGGGCAACTCAATGCAAGGCCAGGCAAAAGGGCAAAGAAAGGCAAGGCAAGGTAAGTCAAAAGGACAAACCAATGCAAGGCCAGGAAAAAGGCCAAAGCAAGGAAAGGCAAGGCAAAAGGGAAAAGCAAGGCAAGGGAAAATGGCAAAGCAAGGCAAGGCAAGGCAAGAGAAAAGGGCAAAGCAAGGCAAGGAAAAAGAGCAAAGCATGGCAAGGCAAGGCAAGGCAAAAGGTCAAAAGAAAGGCAAGGCAAATCAGGGCAAAAGGAGAAAGGAAGGCAAGGCAAGACAAGGCAAAGAGGCAAAGCAAGGCAAGCTAAGGCAAGGCAAAAGGGGAAAGCAAAGCAAGGCAAGGCGAAAGGATAAGGAAGACACGTCAAGGCAAGGCAAAGATGAAAGTAAGGCAATGCAAGGAAATTGAAAACGGCAAAACAAGGAAAGGCAAGGCAAAAGGGCAAAGCAAAGCAAGTCAAAAGGGCAAAGCATGACAAGGCAAGGCAATGCAAAAGGGCAAAGCATGAAAAGGCAAGGCAAGGCAAAAGGGTAAAGCATGTCAAGGCAAGGTAAGGCAAAAGGGCAATGCAAGGAAAAGCAAAATGGCAAAGCAAGACAAGGCAAAAGGGAAAGCATAACAAGGCAAAGCAAGGCAGAATGGCAAAGCAAGGAAAGGCAAAAGGGCAAAGCAAGGCAAGTCAAAAGGGCAAAGCATGACAAGGCAAGGCAAGGAAAAAGGGTATAGCAAGTCAAGGCAAGGTAAGGCAAAAGGGCAATTCAAGGAAAGGCAAAATGGCAAAGCAAGGCAAGGCAAAAGGACAAAGCAAAGCAAGTCAAAAGGGCAAAGCATGACAAGGCAAGGCAAGGAAAAAGGGTATAGCAAGTCAAGGCAAGGTAAGGCAAAAGGGCAATTCAAGGAAAGGCAAAATGGCAAAGCAAGGCAAGGCAAAAGGGCAAAGCAAGTCAAAATGGCAAAGTATGACAAGGCAAGGCAAGGAAAAAGGGTATAGCAAGTCAAGGCAAAGTAAGGCAAAAGGGCAATTCAAGGAAAGGCATAATGGCAAAGCAATGCAAGGCAAAAGGGCAAAGCATAACAAGGCAAAGCAAGGCAAAAGGGCAAAGCAGGGCAAGGCAAAAGGGCAAAGCAAGGCAAGTCAAAAGGGCAAAGCATGACAAGGCAAGGCAAGGAAAAAGGGTATAGCAAGTCAAGGCAAGGTAAGGCAAAAGGGCAATTCAAGGAAAGGCAAAATGGCAAAGCAAGGCAAGGCAAAAGGGCAAAGCAAGGCCAGGCAAAAGTGCAAAGAAAGGCAAGGCAAGGTAAGTCAAAAGGACAAACCATGGCAAGGCCAGGAAAAAGGCCAAAGCAAGGAAAGGCAAGGCAAAAGGGGAAAGCAAGGCAAGGGAAAATGGCAAAGCAAGGCAAGGCAAGGAAAGACAAAAGGGCAAAGCAAGGCAAGGAAAAAGAGCAAAGCATGGCAAGGCAAGGCAAAAGGTCAAAAGAAAGGCAAGGCAAATCAGGGCAAAAGGAGAAAGGAAGGCAAGGCAAGACAAGGCAAAGAGACAAAGCAAGGCAAGGCAAAAGGGCATAGCAAGGCAAGATAAGGCAAAGGGGCAAAGCAAGGCATGGAAAGGCAAATGCAAGGGAAGGCAAAATGGTAAAGCAAGGCAAGGAAAGGCAAGGGAAAAGGAGAAAGCAAAGCAAGGCAAGGCAAAAGGATAAGGAAGACACGTCAAGGCAAGGCAAAGATGAAAGCAAGGCAATGCAAGGCAATTCAAAACGGCAAAACAAGGAAAGGCAAGGCAAAAGGGCAAAGCAAGTCAAAAGGGCAAAGCATGACAAAGCAAGGCAAGGCAAAAGGGCAAAGCATGACAAGGCAAGGTAAGGCAAAAGGGCAATGCAAGGAAAGGCAAAATGGCAAAGCAAGACAAGGCAAAAGGGCAAAGCATAACATGGCAAAGCAAGGCAAAAGGGCAAAGAAAGGCAAGGCAAAAGGGCAAAGCATGAAAAGGCAAGGCAAGGAAAAAGGGTATAGCAAGTCAAGGCAAGGTAAGGCAAAAGGGCAATTCAAGGAAAGGCAAAATGGCAAAGCAAGGCAAGGCAAAAGGGCAAAGCATGAAAAGGCAAGGCAAGGAAAAAGGGTATAGCAAGTCAAGGCAATGTAAGGCAAAAGGGCAATTCAAGGAAAGACAAAATGGCAAAGCAAGGCAAGGCAAAAGGGCAAAGCATGGCAAGGCAAAGCAAGGCAAAAGGGCAAAGCAAGACAAGGCAAAAGGGGAAAGCAAGGCAAGTCAAAAGGGCAAAGCATGACAAGGCAAGGCAAGGAAAAAGGGTATAGCAAGTCAAGGCAAGGTAAGGCAAAAGGGCAATTCAAGGAAAGGCAAAATGGCAAAGCAAGGCAAGGCAAAAGGACAAAGCAAAGCAAGTCAAAAGGGCAAAGCATGACAAGGCAAGGCAAGGAAAAAGGGTATAGCAAGTCAAGGCAAGGTAAGGCAAAAGGGCAATTCAAGGAAAGGCAAAATGGCAAAGCAAGGCAAGGCAAAAGGGCAAAGCATAACAAGGCAAGGCAAGGCAAAAGGGCAAAGCAAGGCAAGTCAAAAGGGCAAAGCATGACAAGGCAAGGCAAGGAAAAAGGGTATAGCAAGTCAAGGCAAGGCCAGGCAAAAGGGCAATTCAAGGAAAGACAAAATGGCAAAGCAAGGCAATTCAAAACGGCAAAACAAGGAAAGGCAAGGCAAAAGGGCAAAGCAAAGCAAGTCAAAAGGGCAAAGCATGACAAGGCAAGGCAAGGCAAAAGGGCAAAGCATGACAAGGCAAGGTAAGGCAAAAGGGCAATGCAAGGAAAGGCAAAATGGCAAAGCAAGACAAGGCAAAAATGGCAAAGCATAACAAGGCAAAGCAAGGCAAAAGGGCAAAGCAAGGCAAGTCAAAACGGCAAAGCATGACAAGGCAAGGCAAGGAAAAAGGGTATAGCAAGTCAAGGCAATGTAAGGCAAAAGGGCAATTCAAGGAAAGGCAAAATGGCAAAGCAAGGCAAGGCAAAAGGGCAAAGCAAAGCAAGTCAAAAGGGCAAAGTATGACAAGGCAAGGCAAGGAAAAAGGGTATAGCAAGTCAAGGCAAAGTAAGGCAAAAGGGCAATTCAAGGAAAGGCAAAATGGCAAAGCAAGGCAAGGCAAAAGGGCAAAGCATAACAAGGCAAAGCAAGGCAAAAGGGCAAAGCAAGGCAAGGCAAAAGGGCAAAGCAAGGCAAGTCAAAAAGGCAAAGCATGACAAGGCAAGGCAAGGAAAAAGGGTATAGCAAGTCAAGGCAAGGTAAGGCAAAAGGGCAATTCAAGGAAAGGCAAAATGGCAAAGCAAGGCAAGGCAAAAGGGCAAAGCAAGGCCAGGCAAAAGTGCAAAGAAAGGCAAGGCAAGGTAAGTCAAAAGGACAAACCATGGCAAGGCCAGGAAAAAGGCCAAAGCAAGGAAAGGCAAGGCAAAAGGGGAAAGCAAGGCAAGGGAAAATGGCAAAGCAAGGCAAGGCAAGGCAAGACAAAAGGGCAAAGCAAGGCAAGGAAAAAGAGCAAAGCATGGCAAGGCAAGGCAAAAGGTCAAAAGAAAGGCAAGGCAAATCAGGGCAAAAGGAGAAAGGAAGGCAAGGCAAGACAAGGCAAAGAGACAAAGCAAGGCAAGGCAAATGGGCATAGCAAGGCATGGTAAGGCAAAGGGGCAAAGCAAGGCATGGAAAGGCAAAGGCAAGGGAAGGCAAAAGGGTAAAGCAAGGCAAGGAAAGGGAAGGGAAAAGGAGAAAGCAAAGCAAGGCAAGGCAAAAGGATAAGGAAGACACGTCAAGGCAAGGCAAAGATGAAAGCAAGGCAATGCAAGGCAATTCAAAACGGCAAAACAAGGAAAGGCAAGGCAAAAGGGCAAAGCAAAGCAAGTCAAAAGGGCAAAGCATGACAAGGCAAGCAAGGCAAAAGGGCAAAGCATGACAAGGCAAGGTAAGGCAAAAGGGAAAGCAAGACAAGGCAAAAGGGCAAAGCATAACAAGGCAAAGCAAGGCAAAAGGGCAAAGCAAGGCAAGTCAAAAGGGCAAAGCATGACAAGGCAAGGCAAGGAAAAAGGGTATATCAAGTCAAGGCAAGGTAAGGCAAAAGGGCAATTAAAGGAAAGGCAAAATGGCAAAGCAAGGCAAGGCAAAAGGGCAAAGCATGAAAAGGCAAGGCAAGGAAAAAGGGTATAGCAAGTCAAGGCAAGGTAAGGCAAAAGGGCAATTCAAGGAAAGACAAAATGGCAAAGCAAGGCAAGGCAAAAGGGCAAAGCATGGCAAGGCAAGGAAAAAGGGCAACTCAATGCAAGGCCAGGCAAAAGGGCAAAGAAAGGCAAGGCAAGGTAAGTCAAAAGGACAAACCAATGCAAGGCCAGGAAAAAGGCCAAAGCAAGGAAAGGCAAGGCAAAAGGGAAAAGCAAGGCAAGGGAAAATGGCAAAGCAAGGCAAGGCAAGGCAAGAGAAAAGGGCAAAGCAAGGCAAGGAAAAAGAGCAAAGCATGGCAAGGCAAGGCAAGGCAAAAGGTCAAAAGAAAGGCAAGGCAAATCAGGGCAAAAGGAGAAAGGAAGGCAAGGCAAGACAAGGCAAAGAGGCAAAGCAAGGCAAGCTAAGGCAAGGCAAAAGGGGAAAGCAAAGCAAGGCAAGGCGAAAGGATAAGGAAGACACGTCAAGGCAAGGCAAAGATGAAAGTAAGGCAATGCAAGGAAATTGAAAACGGCAAAACAAGGAAAGGCAAGGCAAAAGGGCAAAGCAAAGCAAGTCAAAAGGGCAAAGCATGACAAGGCAAGGCAATGCAAAAGGGCAAAGCATGAAAAGGCAAGGCAAGGCAAAAGGGTAAAGCATGTCAAGGCAAGGTAAGGCAAAAGGGCAATGCAAGGAAAAGCAAAATGGCAAAGCAAGACAAGGCAAAAGGGAAAGCATAACAAGGCAAAGCAAGGCAGAATGGCAAAGCAAGGAAAGGCAAAAGGGCAAAGCAAGGCAAGTCAAAAGGGCAAAGCATGACAAGGCAAGGCAAGGAAAAAGGGTATAGCAAGTCAAGGCAAGGTAAGGCAAAAGGGCAATTCAAGGAAAGGCAAAATGGCAAAGCAAGGCAAGGCAAAAGGACAAAGCAAAGCAAGTCAAAAGGGCAAAGCATGACAAGGCAAGGCAAGGAAAAAGGGTATAGCAAGTCAAGGCAAGGTAAGGCAAAAGGGCAATTCAAGGAAAGGCAAAATGGCAAAGCAAGGCAAGGCAAAAGGGCAAAGCAAGTCAAAATGGCAAAGTATGACAAGGCAAGGCAAGGAAAAAGGGTATAGCAAGTCAAGGCAAAGTAAGGCAAAAGGGCAATTCAAGGAAAGGCATAATGGCAAAGCAATGCAAGGCAAAAGGGCAAAGCATAACAAGGCAAAGCAAGGCAAAAGGGCAAAGCAGGGCAAGGCAAAAGGGCAAAGCAAGGCAAGTCAAAAGGGCAAAGCATGACAAGGCAAGGCAAGGAAAAAGGGTATAGCAAGTCAAGGCAAGGTAAGGCAAAAGGGCAATTCAAGGAAAGGCAAAATGGCAAAGCAAGGCAAGGCAAAAGGGCAAAGCAAGGCCAGGCAAAAGTGCAAAGAAAGGCAAGGCAAGGTAAGTCAAAAGGACAAACCATGGCAAGGCCAGGAAAAAGGCCAAAGCAAGGAAAGGCAAGGCAAAAGGGGAAAGCAAGGCAAGGGAAAATGGCAAAGCAAGGCAAGGCAAGGAAAGACAAAAGGGCAAAGCAAGGCAAGGAAAAAGAGCAAAGCATGGCAAGGCAAGGCAAAAGGTCAAAAGAAAGGCAAGGCAAATCAGGGTAAAAGGAGAAAGGAAGGCAAGGCAAGACAAGGCAAAGAGACAAAGCAAGGCAAGGCAAAAGGGCATAGCAAGGCAAGATAAGGCAAAGGGGCAAAGCAAGGCATGGAAAGGCAAAGGCAAGGGAAGGCAAAATGGTAAAGCAAGGCAAGGAAAGGCAAGGGAAAAGGAGAAAGCAAAGCAAGACAAGGCAAAAGGATAAGGAAGACACGTCAAGGCAAGGTAAAGATGAAAGCAAGGCAATGCAAGGCAATTCAAAACGGCAAAACAAGGAAAGGCAAGGCAAAAGGGCAAAGCAAGTCAAAAGGGCAAAGCATGACAAAGCAAGGCAAGGCAAAAGGGCAAAGCATGACAAGGCAAGGTAAGGCAAAAGGGCAATGCAAGGAAAGGCAAAATGGCAAAGCAAGACAAGGCAAAAGGGCAAAGCATAACATGGCAAAGCAAGGCAAAAGGGCAAAGCAAGGCAAGGCAAAAGGGCAAAGCATGAAAAGGCAAGGCAAGGAAAAAGGGTATAGCAAGTCAAGGCAAGGTAAGGCAAAAGGGCAATTCAAGGAAAGGCAAAATGGCAAAGCAAGGCAAGGCAAAAGGGCAAAGCATGAAAAGGCAAGGCAAGGAAAAAGGGTATAGCAAGTCAAGGCAATGTAAGGCAAAAGGGCAATTCAAGGAAAGACAAAATGGCAAAGCAAGGCAAGGCAAAAGGGCAAAGCATGGCAAGGCAAAGCAAGGCAAAAGGGCAAAGCAAGACAAGGCAAAAGGGGAAAGCAAGGCAAGTCAAAAGGGCAAAGCATGACAAGGCAAGGCAAGGAAAAAGGGTATAGCAAGTCAAGGCAAGGTAAGGCAAAAGGGCAATTCAAGGAAAGGCAAAATGGCAAAGCAAGGCAAGGCAAAAGGACAAAGCAAAGCAAGTCAAAAGGGCAAAGCATGACAAGGCAAGGCAAGGAAAAAGGGTATAGCAAGTCAAGGCAAGGTAAGGCAAAAGGGCAATTCAAGGAAAGGCAAAATGGCAAAGCAAGGCAAGGCAAAAGGGCAAAGCATAACAAGGCAAGGCAAGGCAAAAGGGCAAAGCAAGGCAAGTCAAAAGGGCAAAGCATGACAAGGCAAGGCAAGGAAAAAGGGTATAGCAAGTCAAGGCAAGGCCAGGCAAAAGGGCAATTCAAGGAAAGACAAAATGGCAAAGCAAGGCAATTCAAAACGGCAAAACAAGGAAAGGCAAGGCAAAAGGGCAAAGCAAAGCAAGTCAAAAGGGCAAAGCATGACAAGGCAAGGCAAGGCAAAAGGGCAAAGCATGACAAGGCAAGGTAAGGCAAAAGGGCAATGCAAGGAAAGGCAAAATGGCAAAGCAAGACAAGGCAAAAATGGCAAAGCATAACAAGGCAAAGCAAGGCAAAAGGGCAAAGCAAGGCAAGTCAAAACGGCAAAGCATGACAAGGCAAGGCAAGGAAAAAGGGTATAGCAAGTCAAGGCAATGTAAGGCAAAAGGGCAATTCAAGGAAAGGCAAAATGGCAAAGCAAGGCAAGGCAAAAGGGCAAAGCAAAGCAAGTCAAAAGGGCAAAGTATGACAAGGCAAGGCAAGGAAAAAGGGTATAGCAAGTCAAGGCAAAGTAAGGCAAAAGGGCAATTCAAGGAAAGGCAAAATGGCAAAGCAAGGCAAGGCAAAAGGGCAAAGCATAACAAGGCAAAGCAAGGCAAAAGGGCAAAGCAAGGCAAGGCAAAAGGGCAAAGCAAGGCAAGTCAAAAAGGCAAAGCATGACAAGGCAAGGCAAGGAAAAAGGGTATAGCAAGTCAAGGCAAGGTAAGGCAAAAGGGCAATTCAAGGAAAGGCAAAATGGCAAAGCAAGGCAAGGCAAAAGGGCAAAGCAAGGCCAGGCAAAAGTGCAAAGAAAGGCAAGGCAAGGTAAGTCAAAAGGACAAACCATGGCAAGGCCAGGAAAAAGGCCAAAGCAAGGAAAGGCAAGGCAAAAGGGGAAAGCAAGGCAAGGGAAAATGGCAAAGCAAGGCAAGGCAAGGCAAGACAAAAGGGCAAAGCAAGGCAAGGAAAAAGAGCAAAGCATGGCAAGGCAAGGCAAAAGGTCAAAAGAAAGGCAAGGCAAATCAGGGCAAAAGGAGAAAGGAAGGCAAGGCAAGACAAGGCAAAGAGACAAAGCAAGGCAAGGCAAATGGGCATAGCAAGGCATGGTAAGGCAAAGGGGCAAAGCAAGGCATGGAAAGGCAAAGGCAAGGGAAGGCAAAAGGGTAAAGCAAGGCAAGGAAAGGGAAGGGAAAAGGAGAAAGCAAAGCAAGGCAAGGCAAAAGGATAAGGAAGACACGTCAAGGCAAGGCAAAGATGAAAGCAAGGCAATGCAAGGCAATTCAAAACGGCAAAACAAGGAAAGGCAAGGCAAAAGGGCAAAGCAAAGCAAGTCAAAAGGGCAAAGCATGACAAGGCAAGCAAGGCAAAAGGGCAAAGCATGACAAGGCAAGGTAAGGCAAAAGGGAAAGCAAGACAAGGCAAAAGGGCAAAGCATAACAAGGCAAAGCAAGGCAAAAGGGCAAAGCAAGGCAAGTCAAAAGGGCAAAGCATGACAAGGCAAGGCAAGGAAAAAGGGTATAGCAAGTCAAGGCAAGTTAAGGCAAAAGGGCAATTAAAGGAAAGGCAAAATGGCAAAGCAAGGCAAGGCAAAAGGGCAAAGCATGAAAAGGCAAGGCAAGGAAAAAGGGTATAGCAAGTCAAGGCAAGGTAAGGCAAAAGGGCAATTCAAGGAAAGACAAAATGGCAAAGCAAGGCAAGGCAAAAGGGCAAAGCATGGCAAGGCAAGGAAAAAGGGCAACTCAATGCAAGGCCAGGCAAAAGGGCAAAGAAAGGCAAGGCAAGGTAAGTCAAAAGGACAAACCAATGCAAGGCCAGGAAAAAGGCCAAAGCAAGGAAAGGCAAGGCAAAAGGGAAAAGCAAGGCAAGGGAAAATGGCAAAGCAAGGCAAGGCAAGGCAAGACAAAAGGGCAAAGCAAGGCAAGGAAAAAGAGCAAAGCATGGCAAGGCAAGGCAAGGCAAAAGGTCAAAAGAAAGGCAAGGCAAATCAGGGCAAAAGGAGAAAGGAAGGCAAGGCAAAGGCAAGGGAAGGCAAAGCAAGGCAAGGTAAGGCAAGGCAAAAGGGGAAAGCAAAGCAAGGCAAGGCGAAAGGATAAGGAAGACACGTCAAGGCAAGGCAAAGATGAAAGTAAGGCAATGCAAAAAAATTGAAAACGGCAAAACAAGGAAAGGCAAGGCAAAAGGGCAAAGCAAAGCAAGTCAAAAGGGCAAAGCATGTCAAGGCAAGGTAAGGCAAAAGGGCAATGCAAGGAAAGGCAAAATGGCAAAGCAAGACAAGGCAAAAGGGCAAAGCAAAGCAAGTCAAAAGGGCAAAGCATGACAAGGCAAGGCAAGGCAAAAGGGCAAAGCATGACAAGGCAAGGTAAGGCAAAAGGGCAATGCAAGGAAAGGCAAAATGGCAAAGCAAGACAAGGCAAAAATGGCAAAGCATAACAAGGCAAAGCAAGGCAAAAGGGCAAAGCAAGGCAGGTCAAAAGGGCAAAGCATGACAAGGCAAGGCAAGTCAAAAGGACAAACCATGGCAAGGCCAGGAAAAAGGCCAAAGCAAGGAAAGGCAAGGCAAAAGGGGAAAGCAAGGCAAGGGAAAATGGCAAAGCAAGGCAAGGCAAGGAAAGACAAAAGGGCAAAGCAAGGCAAGGAAAAAGAGCAAAGCATGGCAAGGCAAGGCAAAAGGTCAAAAGAAAGGCAAGGCAAATCAGGGCAAAAGGAGAAAGGAAGGCAAGGCAAGACAAGGCAAAGAGACAAAGCAAGGCAAGGCAAAAGGGCATAGCAAGGCATGGTAAGGCAAAGGGGCAAAGCAAGGCATGGAAAGGCAAAGGCAAGGGAAGGCAAAAGGGTAAAGCAAGGCAAGGAAAGGCAAGGGAAAAGGAGAAAGCAAAGCAAGGCAAGGCAAAAGGATAAGGAAGACACGTCAAGGCAAGGCAAAGATGAAAGCAAGGCAATGCAAGGCAATTCAAAACGGCAAAACAAGGAAAGGCAAGTCAAAAGGGCAAAGCAAAGCGAGTCAAAAGGGCAAAGCATGACAAGGCAAGCAAGGCAAAAGGGCAAAGCATGACAAGGCAAGGTAAGGCAAAAGGGAAAGCAAGACAAGGCAAAAGGGCAAAGCATAACAAGGCAAAGCAAGGCAAAAGGGCAAAGCAAGGAAAGGCAAAATGGCAAAGCAAGGCAAGTCAAAAGGGCAAAGCATGACAAGGCAAGGCAAGGAAAAAGGGTATACCAAGTCAAGGCAAGGTAAGGCAAAAGGGCAATTAAAGGAAAGGCAAAATGGCAAAGCAAGGCAAGGCAAAAGGGCAAAGCATGAAAAGGCAAGGCAAGGAAAAAGGGTATAGCAAGTCAAGGCAAGGTAAGGCAAAAGGGCAATTCAAGGAAAGGCAAAATGGCAAAGCAAGGCAAGGCAAAAGGGCAAAGCATGGCAAGGCAAGGAAAAAGGGCAACTCAATGCAAGGCCAGGCAAAAGGGCAAAGAAAGGCAAGGCAAGGTAAGTCAAAAGGACAAACCATGGCAAGGCCAGGAAAAAGGCCAAAGCAAGGAAAGGCAAGGCAAAAGGGAAAAGCAAGGCAAGGGAAAATGGCAAAGCAAGGCAAGGCAAGGCAAGACAAAAGGGCAAAGCAAGGCAAGGAAAAAGAGCAAAGCATGGCAAGGCAAGGCAAGGCAAAAGGTCAAAAGAAAGGCAAGGCAAATCAGGGCAAAATGAGAAAGGAAGGCAAGGCAAGACAAGGCAAAGAGGCAAAGCAAGGCAAGGTAAGGCAAGGGAAAAGGGGAAAGCAAAGCAAGGCAAGGCGAAAGGATAAGGAAGACACGTCAAGGCAAGGCAAAGATGAAAGTAAGGCAATGCAAGAAAATTGAAAACGGCAAAACAAGGAAAGGCAAGGCAAAAGGGCAAAGCAAAGCAAGTTAAAAGGGCAAAGCATGACAAGGCAAGGCAAGGCAAAAGGGCAAAGCATGTCAAGGCAAGGCAAGGCAAAAGGGTATAGCAAGTCAAGGCAAGGTAAGGCAAAAGGGCAATGCAAGGAAAAGCAAAATGGCAAAGCAAGACAAGGCAAAAGGGCAAAGCATAACAAGGCAAAGCAAGGCAAAAGGGCAAAGGAAGGCAAGGCAAAAGGGCAAAGCAAGACAAGTCAAAAGGGCAAAGCATGACAAGGCAAGGCAAGGAAAAAGGGTATAGCAAGTCAAGGCAAGGTAAGGCAAAAGGGCAATTCAAGGAAAGGCAAAATGGCAAAGCAAGGCAAGGCAAAAGGACAAAGCAAAGCAAGTCAAAAGGGCAAAGCATGACAAGGCAAGGCAAGGAAAAAGGGTATAGCAAGTCAAGGCAAGGTAAGGCAAAAGGGCAATTCAAGGAAAGGCAAAATGGCAAAGCAAGGCAAGGCAAAAGGGCAAAGCAAAGCAAGTCAAAATGGCAAAGTATGACAAGGCAAGGCAAGGAAAAAGGGTATAGCAAGTCAAGGCAAAGTAAGGCAAAAGGGCAATTCAAGGAAAGGCAAAATGGCAAAGCAAGGCAAGGCAAAAGGGCAAAGCATAACAAGGCAAAGCAAGGCAAAAGGGCAAAGCAAGGCAAGGCAAAAGGGCAAAGCAAGGCAAGTCAAAAAGGCAAAGCATGACAAGGCAAGGCAAGGAAAAAGGGTATAGCAAGTCAAGGCAAGGTAAGGCAAAAGGGCAATTCAAGGAAAGGCAAAATGGCAAAGCAAGGCAAGGCAAAAGGGCAAAGCAAGGCCAGGCAAAAGTTCAAAGAAAAGTAAGGCAAGGTAAGTCAAAAGGACAAACCATGGCAAGGCCAGGAAAAAGGCCAAAGCAAGGAAAGGCAAGGCAAAAGGGGAAAGCAAGGCAAGGGAAAATGGCAAAGCAAGGCAAGGCAAGGAAAGACAAAAGGGCAAAGCAAGGCAAGGAAAAAGAGCAAAGCATGGCAAGGCAAGGCAAAAGGTCAAAAGAAAGGCAAGGCAAATCAGGGCAAAAGGAGAAAGTAAGGCAAGGCAAGACAAGGCAAAGAGACAAAGCAAGGCAAGGCAAAAGGGCATAGCAAGGCATGGTAAGGCAAAGGGGCAAAGCAAGGCATGGAAAGGCGGGGCAAAGCAAGGCATGGAAAGGCAAGGCAAGGGAAGGCAAAAGGGTAAAGCAAGGCAAGGAAAGGCAAGGGAAAAGGAGAAAGCAAAGCAAGGCAAGGCAAAAGGATAAGGAAGACACGTCAAGGCAAGGCAAAGATGAAAGCAAGGCAATGCAAGGCAATTCAAAACGGCAAAACAAGGAAAGGCAAGGCAAAAGGGCAAAGCAAAGCAAGTCAAAAGGGCAAAGCATGACAAGGCAAGCAAGGCAAAAGGGCAAAGCATGACAAGGCAAGGTAAGGCAAAAGGGAAAGCAAGACAAGGCAAAAGGGCAAAGCATAACAAGGCAAAGCAAGGCAAAAGGGCAAAGCAAGGCAAGTCAAAAGGGCAAAGCATGACAAGGCAAGGCAAGGAAAAAGGGTATATCAAGTCAAGGCAAGGTAAGGCAAAAGGGCAATTAAAGGAAAGGCAAAATGGCAAAGCAAGGCAAGGCAAAAGGGCAAAGCATGAAAAGGCAAGGCAAGGAAAAAGGGTATAGCAAGTCAAGGCAAGGTAAGGCAAAAGGGCAATTCAAGGAAAGGCAAAATGGCAAAGCAAGGCAAGGCAAAAGGGCAAAGCATGGCAAGGCAAGGAAAAAGGGCAACTCAATGCAAGGCCAGTCAAAAGGGCAAAGAAAGGCAAGGCAAGGTAAGTCAAAAGGACAAACCATGGCAAGGCCAGGAAAAAGGCCAAAGCAAGGAAAGGCAAGGCAAAAGGGCAAAGCAAAGGAAGTCAAAAGGGCAAAGCATGTCAAGGCAAGGTAAGGCAAAAGGGCAATGCAAGGAAAAGCAAAATGGCAAAGCAAGACAAGGCAAAAGGGAAAGCATAACAAGGCAAAGCAAGGCAAAAGGGCAAAGCAAGACAAGGCAAAAGGGCAAAGCAAGGAAAGTCAAAAGGGCAAAGCATGACAAGGCAAGGCAAGGAAAAAGGGTATAGCAAGTCAAGGCAAGGTAAGGCAAAAGGGCAATTCAAGGAAAGGCAAAATGGCAAAGCAAGGCAAGGCAAAAGGGCAAAGCAAAGCAAGTCAAAATGGCAAAGTATGACAAGGCAAGGCAAGGAAAAAGGGTATAGCAAGTCAAGGCAAGGTAAGGCAAAAGGGCAATTCAAGGAAAGGCAAAATGGCAAAGCAAGGCAAGGCAAAAGGGCAAAGCATGGCAAGGCAAGGAAAAAGGGCAACTCAATGCAAGGCCAGTCAAAAGGGCAAAGAAAGGCAAGGCAAGGTAAGTCAAAAGGACAAACCATGGCAAGGCCAGGAAAAAGGCCAAAGCAAGGAAAGGCAAGGCAATAGGGAAAAGCAAGGCAAGGGAAAATGGCAAAGCAAGGCAAGGCAAGGCAAGACAAAAGGGCAAAGCAAGGCAAGGAAAAAGAGCAAAGCATGGCAAGGCAAGGCAAGGCAAAAGGTCAAAAGAAAGGCAAGGCAAATCAGGGCAAAATGAGAAAGGAAGGCAAGGCAAGACAAGGCAAAGAGGCAAAGCAAGGCAAGGTAAGGCAAGGGAAAAGGGGAAAGCAAAGCAAGGCAAGGCGAAAGGATAAGGAAGACACGTCAAGGCAAGGCAAAGATGAAAGTAAGGCAATGCAAGGAAATTGAAAACGGCAAAACAAGGAAAGGCAAGGCAAAAGGGCAAAGCAAAGCAAGTCAAAAGGGCAAAGCATGTCAAGGCAAGGTAAGGCAAAAGGGCAATGCAAGGAAAAGCAAAATGGCAAAGCAAGACAAGGCAAAAGGGCAAAGCAAGGAAAGTCAAAAGGGCAAAGCATGACAAGGCAAGGCAAGGAAAAAGGGTATAGCAAGTCAAGGCAAGCTAAGGCAAAAGGGCAATTCAAGGAAAGGCAAAATGGCAAAGCAAGGCAAGGCAAAAGGGCAAAGCAAAGCAAGTCAAAAGGGCAAAGTATGACAAGGCAAGGCAAGGAAAAAGGGTATAGCAAGTCAAGGCAAAGTAAGGCAATAGGGCAATTCAAGGAAAGGCAAAATGGCAAAGCAAGGCAAGGCAAAAGGGCAAAGCATAACAAGGCAAAGCAAGGCAAAAGGGCAAAGCAAGGCAAGGCAAAAGGGAAAAGCAAGGCAAGTCAAAAGGGCAAAGCATGACAAGGCAAGGCAAGGAAAAAGGGTATAGCAAGTCAAGGCAAGGTAAGGCAAAAGGGCAATTCAAGGAAAGGCAAAATGTCAAAGCAAGGCAAGGCAAAAGGGCAAAGCAAGGCCAGGCAAAAGTGCAAAGAAAGGCAAGGCAAGGTAAGTCAAAAGGACAAACCATGGCAAGGCCAGGAAAAAGGCCAAAGCAAGGAAAGGCAAGGCAAAAGGGGAAAGCAAGGCAAGGAAAAATGGCAAAGCAAGGCAAGGCAAGGAAAGACAAAAGGGCAAAGCAAGGCAAGGAAAAAGAGCAAAGCATGGCAAGGCAAGGCAAAAGGTCAAAAGAAAGGCAAGGCAAATCAGGGCAAAAGGAGAAAGGAAGGCAAGGCAAGACAAGGCAAAGAGACAAAGCAAGGCAAGGCAAAAGGGCATAGCAAGGCAAGGTAAGGCAAAGGGGCAAAGCAAGGCATGGAAAGGCAAAGGCAAGGGAAGGCAAATGGGTAAAGCAAGGCAAGGAAAGGCAAGGGAAAAGGAGAAAGCAAAGCAAGGCAAGGCAAAAGGATAAGGAAGACACGTCAAGGCAAGGCAAAGATGAAAGCAAGGCAATGCAAGGCAATTCAAAACGGCAAAACAAGGAAAGGCAAGGCAAAAGGGCAAAGCAAAGCAAGTCAAAAGGGCAAACCATGACAAGGCAAGGCAAGGCAAAAGGGCAAAGCATGACAAGGCAAGGTAAGGCAAAAGGGCAATGCAAGGAAAGGCAAAATGGGAAAGCAAGACAAGGCAAAAATGGCAAAGCATAACAAGGCAAAGCAAGGCAAAAGGGCAAAGCAAGGCAAGTCAAAAGGGCAAAGCATGACAAGGCAAGGCAAGGAAAAATGGTATAGCAAGTCAAGGCAAGGTAAGGCAAAAGGGCAATTCAAGGAAAGGCAAAATGGCAAAGCAAGGCAAGGCAAAAGGGCAAAGCATGAAAAGGCAAGGCAAGGAAAAAGGGTATAGCAAGTCAAGGCAAGGTAAGGCAAAAGGGCAATTCAAGGAAAGACAAAATGGCAAAGCAAGGCAAGGCAAAAGGGCAAAGCATGGCAAGGCAAGGAAAAAGGGCAACTCAATGCAAGGCCAGGCAAAAGGGCAAAGAAAGGCAAGGCAAGGTAAGTCAAAAGGACAAACCATGGCAAGGCCAGGAAAAAGGCCAAAGCAAGGAAAGGCAAGGCAAAAGGGAAAAGCAAGGCAAGGGAAAATGGCAAAGCAAGGCAAGGCAAGGCAAGACAAAAGGGCAAAGCAAGGCAAGGAAAAAGAGCAAAGCATGGCAAGGCAAGGCAAGGCAAAAGGTCAAAAGAAAGGCAAGGCAAATCAGGGCAAAAGGAGAAAGGAAGGCAAGGCAAGACAAGGCAAAGAGGCAAAGCAAGGCAAGGTAAGGCAAGGGAAAAGGGGAAAGCAAAGCAAGGCAAGGCGAAAGGATAAGGAAGACACGTCATGGCAAGGCAAAGATGAAAGTAAGGCAATGCAAGGAAATTGAAAACGGCAAAACAAGGAAAGGCAAGGCAAAAGGGCAAAGCAAAGCAAGTCAAAAGGGCAAAGCATGACAAGGCAAGGCAAGGCAAAAGGGCAAAGCATGTCAAGGCAAGGCAAGGCAAAAGGGTATAGCAAGTCAAGGCAAGGTAAGGCAAAAGGGCAATGCAAGGAAAAGCAAAATGGCAAAGCAAGACAAGGCAAAAGGGCAAAGCATAACAAGGCAAAGCAAGGCAAAAGGGCAAAGGAAGGCAAGGCAAAAGGGCAAAGCAAGGCAAGGCAAAAGGGCAAAGCATAACAAGGCAAAGCAAGGCAAAAGGGCAAAGCAAGGCCAGTCAAAAGGGCAAAGCATGACAAGGCAAGGCAAGGCAAAAGGGTATAGCAAGTCAAGGCAAGGTAAGGCAAAAGGGCAATGCAAGGAAAAGCAAAATGGCAAAGCAAGACAAGGCAAAAGGGCAAAGCATAACAAGGCAAAGCAAGGCAAAAGGGCAAAGGAAGGCAAGGCAAAAGGGCAAAGCAAGGCAAGTCAAAAGGGCAAAGCATGACAAGGCAAGGCAAGGAAAAAGGGTATAGCAAGTCAAGGCAAGGTAAGGCAAAAGGGCAATTCAAGGAAAGGCAAAATGGCAAAGCAAGGCAAGGCAAAAGGACAAAGCAAAGCAAGTCAAAAGGGCAAAGTATGACAAGGCAAGGCAAGGAAAAAGGGTATAGCAAGTCAAGGCAAAGTAAGGCAAAAGGGCAATTCAAGGAAAGGCAAAATGGCAAAGCAAGGCAAGGCAAAAGGGCAAAGCAAGGCAAGTCAAAAAGGCAAAGCATGACAAGGCAAGGCAAGGAAAAAGGGTATAGCAAGTCAAGGCAAGGTAAGGCAAAAGGGCAATTCAAGGAAAGGCAAAATGGCAAAGCAAGGCAAGGCAAAAGGGCAAAGCAAGGCCAGGCAAAAGTGCAAAGAAAGGCAAGGCAAGGTAAGTCAAAAGGACAAACCATGGCAAGGCCAGGAAAAAGGCCAAAGCAAGGAAAGGCAAGGCAAAAGGGGAAAGCAAGGCAAGGGAAAATGGCAAAGCAAGGCAAGGCAAGGAAAGACAAAAGGGCAAAGCAAGGCAAGGAAAAAGAGCAAAGCATGGCAAGGCAAGGCAAAAGGTCAAAAGAAAGGCAAGGCAAATCAGGGCAAAAGGAGAAAGGAAGGCAGGGCAAGACAAGGCAAAGAGACAAAGCAAGGCAAGGCAAAAGGGCATAGCAAGGCATGGTAAGGCAAAGGGGCAAAGCAAGGCATGGAAAGGCAAAGGCAAGGGAAGGCAAAAGGGTAAAGCAAGGCAAGGAAAGGCAAGGGAAAAGGAGAAAGCAAAGCAAGGCAAGGCAAAAGGATAAGGAAGACACGTCAAGGCAAGGCAAAGATGAAAGCAAGGCAATGCAAGGCAATTCAAAACGGCAAAACAAGGAAAGGCAAGGCAAAAGGGCAAAGCAAAGCAAGTCAAAAGGGCAAAGCATGACAAGGCAAGCAAGGCAAAAGGGCAAAGCATGACAAGGCAAGGTAAGGCAAAAGGGAAAGCAAGACAAGGCAAAAGGGCAAAGCATAACAAGGCAAAGCAAGGCAAAAGGGCAAAGCAAGGCAAGTCAAAAGGGCAAAGCATGACAAGGCAAGGCAAGGAAAAAGGGTATAGCAAGTCAAGGCAAGGTAAGGCAAAAGGGCAATTCAAGGAAAGGCAAAATGGCAAAGCAAGGCAAGGCAAAAGGGCAAAGCATGAAAAGGCAAGGCAAGGAAAAAGGGTATAGCAAGTCAAGGCAAGGTAAGGCAAAAGGGCAATTCAAGGAAAGGCAAAATGGCAAAGCAAGGCAAGGCAAAAGGGCAAAGCATGGCAAGGCAAGGAAAAAGGGCAACTCAATGCAAGGCCAGGCAAAAGGGCAAAGAAAGGCAAGGCAAGGTAAGTCAAAAGGACAAACCATGGCAAGGCCAGGAAAAAGGCCAAAGCAAGGAAAGGCAAGGCAAAAGGGAAAAGCAAGGCAAGGGAAAATGGCAAAGCAAGGCAAGGCAAGGCAAGACAAAAGGGCAAAGCAAGGCAAGGAAAAAGAGCAAAGCATGGCAAGGCAAGGCAAGGCAAAAGGTCAAAAGAAAGGCAAGGCAAATCAGGGCAAAATGAGAAAGGAAGGCAAGGCAAGACAAGGCAAAGAGGCAAAGCAAGGCAAGGTAAGGCAAGGCAAAAGGGGAAAGCAAAGCAAGGCAAGGCGAAAGGATAAGGAAGACACGTCAAGGCAAGTCAGAGATGAAAGTAAGGCAATGCAAGGAAATTGAAAACGGCAAAACAAGGAAAGGCAAGGCAAAAGGGCAAAGCAAAGCAAGTCAAAAGGGCAAACCATGACAAGGCAAGGTAAGGCAAAAGGGCAATGCAAGGAAAAGCAAAATGGCAAAGCAAGACAAGGCAAAAGGGAAAGCATAACAAGGCAAAGCAAGGCAAAAGGGCAAAGCAAGACAAGGCAAAAGGGCAAAGCAAGGAAAGTCAAAAGGGCAAAGCATGACAAGGCAAGGCAAGGAAAAAGGGTATAGCAAGTCAAGGCAAGGTAAGGCAAAAGGGCAATTCAAGGAAAGGCAAAATGGCAAAGCAAGGCAAGGCAAAAGGGCAAAGCAAAGCAAGTCAAAATGGCAAAGTATGACAAGGCAAGGCAAGGAAAAAGGGTATAGCAAGTCAAGGCAAAGTAAGGCAAAAGGGCAATTCAAGGAAATGCAAAATGGCAAAGCAAGGCAAGGCAAAAGGGCAAAGCAAGGCCAGGCAAAAGTGCAAAGAAAGGCAAGGCAAGGTAAGTCAAAAGGACAAACCATGGCAAGGCCAGGAAAAAGGCCAAAGCAAGGAAAGGCAAGGCAAAAGGGGAAAGCAAGGCAAGGGAAAATGGCAAAGCAAGGCAAGGCAAGGAAAGACAAAAGGGCAAAGCAAGGCAAGGAAAAAGAGCAAAGCATGGCAAGGCAAGGCAAAAGGTCAAAAGAAAGGCAAGGCAAATCAGGGCAAAAGGAGAAAGGAAGGCAAGGCAAGACAAGGCAAAGAGACAAAGCAAGGCAAGGCAAAAGGGCATAGCAAGGCATGGTAAGGCAAAGGGGCAAAGCAAGGCATGGAAAGGCAAAGGCAAGGGAAGGCAAAAGGGTAAAGCAAGGCAAGGAAAGGCAAGGGAAAAGGAGAAAGCAAAGCAAGGCAAGGCAAAAGGATAAGGAAGACACGTCAAGGCAAGGCAAAGATGAAAGCAAGGCAATGCAAGGCAATTCAAAACGGCAAAACAAGGAAAGGCAAGGCAAAAGGGCAAAGCAAAGCAAGTCAAAAGGGCAAACCATGACAAGGCAAGGCAAGGCAAAAGGGCAAAGCATGACAAGGCAAGGTAAGGCAAAAGGGCAATGCAAGGAAAGGCAAAATGGGAAAGCAAGACAAGGCAAAAATGGCAAAGCATAACAAGGCAAAGCAAGGCAAAAGGGCAAAGCAAGGCAAGTCAAAAGGGCAAAGCATGACAAGGCAAGGCAAGGAAAAATGGTATAGCAAGTCAAGGCAAGGTAAGGCAAAAGGGCAATTCAAGGAAAGGCAAAATGGCAAAGCAAGGCAAGGCAAAAGGGCAAAGCATGAAAAGGCAAGGCAAGGAAAAAGGGTATAGCAAGTCAAGGCAAGGTAAGGCAAAAGGGCAATTCAAGGAAAGACAAAATGGCAAAGCAAGGCAAGGCAAAAGGGCAAAGCATGGCAAGGCAAGGAAAAAGGGCAACTCAATGCAAGGCCAGGCAAAAGGGCAAAGAAAGGCAAGGCAAGGTAAGTCAAAAGGACAAACCATGGCAAGGCCAGGAAAAAGGCCAAAGCAAGGAAAGGCAAGGCAAAAGGGAAAAGCAAGGCAAGGGAAAATGGCAAAGCAAGGCAAGGCAAGGCAAGACAAAAGGGCAAAGCAAGGCAAGGAAAAAGAGCAAAGCATGGCAAGGCAAGGCAAGGCAAAAGGTCAAAAGAAAGGCAAGGCAAATCAGGGCAAAAGGAGAAAGGAAGGCAAGGCAAGACAAGGCAAAGAGGCAAAGCAAGGCAAGGTAAGGCAAGGGAAAAGGGGAAAGCAAAGCAAGGCAAGGCGAAAGGATAAGGAAGACACGTCATGGCAAGGCAAAGATGAAAGTAAGGCAATGCAAGGAAATTGAAAACGGCAAAACAAGGAAAGGCAAGGCAAAAGGGCAAAGCAAAGCAAGTCAAAAGGGCAAAGCATGACAAGGCAAGGCAAGGCAAAAGGGCAAAGCATGTCAAGGCAAGGCAAGGCAAAAGGGTATAGCAAGTCAAGGCAAGGTAAGGCAAAAGGGCAATGCAAGGAAAAGCAAAATGGCAAAGCAAGACAAGGCAAAAGGGCAAAGCATAACAAGGCAAAGCAAGGCAAAAGGGCAAAGGAAGGCAAGGCAAAAGGGCAAAGCAAGGCAAGGCAAAAGGGCAAAGCATAACAAGGCAAAGCAAGGCAAAAGGGCAAAGCAAGGCCAGTCAAAAGGGCAAAGCATGACAAGGCAAGGCAAGGCAAAAGGGTATAGCAAGTCAAGGCAAGGTAAGGCAAAAGGGCAATGCAAGGAAAAGCAAAATGGCAAAGCAAGACAAGGCAAAAGGGCAAAGCATAACAAGGCAAAGCAAGGCAAAAGGGCAAAGGAAGGCAAGGCAAAAGGGCAAAGCAAGGCAAGTCAAAAGGGCAAAGCATGACAAGGCAAGGCAAGGAAAAAGGGTATAGCAAGTCAAGGCAAGGTAAGGCAAAAGGGCAATTCAAGGAAAGGCAAAATGGCAAAGCAAGGCAAGGCAAAAGGACAAAGCAAAGCAAGTCAAAAGGGCAAAGTATGACAAGGCAAGGCAAGGAAAAAGGGTATAGCAAGTCAAGGCAAAGTAAGGCAAAAGGGCAATTCAAGGAAAGGCAAAATGGCAAAGCAAGGCAAGGCAAAAGGGCAAAGCAAGGCAAGTCAAAAAGGCAAAGCATGACAAGGCAAGGCAAGGAAAAAGGGTATAGCAAGTCAAGGCAAGGTAAGGCAAAAGGGCAATTCAAGGAAAGGCAAAATGGCAAAGCAAGGCAAGGCAAAAGGGCAAAGCAAGGCCAGGCAAAAGTGCAAAGAAAGGCAAGGCAAGGTAAGTCAAAAGGACAAACCATGGCAAGGCCAGGAAAAAGGCCAAAGCAAGGAAAGGCAAGGCAAAAGGGGAAAGCAAGGCAAGGGAAAATGGCAAAGCAAGGCAAGGCAAGGAAAGACAAAAGGGCAAAGCAAGGCAAGGAAAAAGAGCAAAGCATGGCAAGGCAAGGCAAAAGGTCAAAAGAAAGGCAAGGCAAATCAGGGCAAAAGGAGAAAGGAAGGCAGGGCAAGACAAGGCAAAGAGACAAAGCAAGGCAAGGCAAAAGGGCATAGCAAGGCATGGTAAGGCAAAGGGGCAAAGCAAGGCATGGAAAGGCAAAGGCAAGGGAAGGCAAAAGGGTAAAGCAAGGCAAGGAAAGGCAAGGGAAAAGGAGAAAGCAAAGCAAGGCAAGGCAAAAGGATAAGGAAGACACGTCAAGGCAAGGCAAAGATGAAAGCAAGGCAATGCAAGGCAATTCAAAACGGCAAAACAAGGAAAGGCAAGGCAAAAGGGCAAAGCAAAGCAAGTCAAAAGGGCAAAGCATGACAAGGCAAGCAAGGCAAAAGGGCAAAGCATGACAAGGCAAGGTAAGGCAAAAGGGAAAGCAAGACAAGGCAAAAGGGCAAAGCATAACAAGGCAAAGCAAGGCAAAAGGGCAAAGCAAGGCAAGTCAAAAGGGCAAAGCATGACAAGGCAAGGCAAGGAAAAAGGGTATAGCAAGTCAAGGCAAGGTAAGGCAAAAGGGCAATTCAAGGAAAGGCAAAATGGCAAAGCAAGGCAAGGCAAAAGGGCAAAGCATGAAAAGGCAAGGCAAGGAAAAAGGGTATAGCAAGTCAAGGCAAGGTAAGGCAAAAGGGCAATTCAAGGAAAGGCAAAATGGCAAAGCAAGGCAAGGCAAAAGGGCAAAGCATGGCAAGGCAAGGAAAAAGGGCAACTCAATGCAAGGCCAGGCAAAAGGGCAAAGAAAGGCAAGGCAAGGTAAGTCAAAAGGACAAACCATGGCAAGGCCAGGAAAAAGGCCAAAGCAAGGAAAGGCAAGGCAAAAGGGAAAAGCAAGGCAAGGGAAAATGGCAAAGCAAGGCAAGGCAAGGCAAGACAAAAGGGCAAAGCAAGGCAAGGAAAAAGAGCAAAGCATGGCAAGGCAAGGCAAGGCAAAAGGTCAAAAGAAAGGCAAGGCAAATCAGGGCAAAATGAGAAAGGAAGGCAAGGCAAGACAAGGCAAAGAGGCAAAGCAAGGCAAGGTAAGGCAAGGCAAAAGGGGAAAGCAAAGCAAGGCAAGGCGAAAGGATAAGGAAGACACGTCAAGGCAAGTCAGAGATGAAAGTAAGGCAATGCAAGGAAATTGAAAACGGCAAAACAAGGAAAGGCAAGGCAAAAGGGCAAAGCAAAGCAAGTCAAAAGGGCAAACCATGACAAGGCAAGGTAAGGCAAAAGGGCAATGCAAGGAAAAGCAAAATGGCAAAGCAAGACAAGGCAAAAGGGAAAGCATAACAAGGCAAAGCAAGGCAAAAGGGCAAAGCAAGACAAGGCAAAAGGGCAAAGCAAGGAAAGTCAAAAGGGCAAAGCATGACAAGGCAAGGCAAGGAAAAAGGGTATAGCAAGTCAAGGCAAGGTAAGGCAAAAGGGCAATTCAAGGAAAGGCAAAATGGCAAAGCAAGGCAAGGCAAAAGGGCAAAGCAAAGCAAGTCAAAATGGCAAAGTATGACAAGGCAAGGCAAGGAAAAAGGGTATAGCAAGTCAAGGCAAAGTAAGGCAAAAGGGCAATTCAAGGAAATGCAAAATGGCAAAGCAAGGCAAGGCAAAAGGGCAAAGCAAGGCCAGGCAAAAGTGCAAAGAAAGGCAAGGCAAGGTAAGTCAAAAGGACAAACCATGGCAAGGCCAGGAAAAAGGCCAAAGCAAGGAAAGGCAAGGCAAAAGGGGAAAGCAAGGCAAGGGAAAATGGCAAAGCAAGGCAAGGCAAGGAAAGACAAAAGGGCAAAGCAAGGCAAGGAAAAAGAGCAAAGCATGGCAAGGCAAGGCAAAAGGTCAAAAGAAAGGCAAGGCAAATCAGGGCAAAAGGAGAAAGGAAGGCAAGGCAAGACAAGGCAAAGAGACAAAGCAAGGCAAGGCAAAAGGGCATAGCAAGGCATGGTAAGGCAAAGGGGCAAAGCAAGGCATGGAAAGGCAAAGGCAAGGGAAGGCAAAAGGGTAAAGCAAGGCAAGGAAAGGCAAGGGAAAAGGAGAAAGCAAAGCAAGGCAAGGCAAAAGGATAAGGAAGACACGTCAAGGCAAGGCAAAGATGAAAGCAAGGCAATGCAAGGCAATTCAAAACGGCAAAACAAGGAAAGGCAAGGCAAAAGGGCAAAGCAAAGCAAGTCAAAAGGGCAAAGCATGACAAGGCAAGCAAGGCAAAAGGGCAAAGCATGACAAGGCAAGGTAAGGCAAAAGGGAAAGCAAGACAAGGCAAAAGGGCAAAGCATAACAAGGGAAAGCAAGGCAAAAGGGCAAAGCAAGGCAAGTCAAAAGGGCAAAGCATGACAAGGCAAGGCAAGGAAAAAGGGTATAGCAAGTCAAGGCAAGGTAAGGCAAAAGGGCAATTCAAGGAAAGACAAAATGGCAAAGCAAGGCAAGGCAAAAGGGCAAAGCATGGCAAGGCAAGGAAAAAGGACAACTCAATGCAAGGCCAGGCAAAAGGGCAAAGAAAGGCAAGGCAAGGTAAGTCAAAAGGACAAACCATGGCAAGGCCAGGAAAAAGGCCAAAGCAAGGAAAGGCAAGGCAAAAGGGAAAAGCAAGGCAAGGGAAAATGGCAAAGTATGACAAGGCAAGGCAAGACAAAAGGGCAAAGCAAGGCAAGGAAAAAGAGCAAAGCATGGCAAGGCAAGGCAAGGCAAAAGGTCAAAAGAAAGGCAAGGCAAATCAGGGCAAAAGGAGAAAGGAAGGCAAGGCAAGACAAGGCAAAGAGGCAAAGCAAGGCAAGGTAAGGCAAGGCAAAAGGGGAAAGCAAAGCAAGGCAAGGCGAAAGGATAAGGAAGACACGTCAAGGCAAGGCAAAGATGAAAGTAAGGCAATGCAAGGAAATTGAAAACGGCAAAACAAGGAAAGGCAAGGCAAAAGGGAAAAGCAAGGCAAGGGAAAATGGCAAAGCAAGGCAAGGCAAGGAAAGACAAAAGGGCAAAGCAAGGCAAGGAAAAAGAGCAAAGCATGGCAAGGCAAGGCAAAAGGTCAAAAGAAAGGCAAGTCAAATCAGGGCAAAAGGAGAAAGGAAGGCAAGGCAAGACAAGGCAAAGAGACAAAGCAAGGCAAGGCAAAAGGGCATAGCAAGGCATGGTAAGGCAAAGGGGCAAAGCAAGGCATGGAAAGGCAAAGGCAAGGGAAGGCAAAAGGGTAAAGCAAGGCAAGGAAAGGCAAGGGAAAAGGAGAAAGCAAAGCAAGGCAAGGCAAAAGGATAAGGAAGACACGTCAAGGCAAGGCAAAGATGAAAGCAAGGCAATGCAAGGCAATTCAAAACGGCAAAACAAGGAAAGGCAAGGCAAAAGGGCAAAGCAAAACAAGTCAAAAGGGCAAAGCATGACAAGGCAAGCAAGGCAAAAGGGCAAAGCATGACAAGGCAAGGTAAGGCAAAAGGGAAAGCAAGACAAGGCAAAAGGGCAAAGCATAACAAGGCAAAGCAAGGCAAAAGGGCAAAGCAAGGCAAGTCAAAAGGGCAAAGCATGACAAGGCAAGGCAAGGAAAAAGGGTATAGCAAGTCAAGGCAAGGTAAGGCAAAAGGGCAATTCAAGGAAAGGCAAAATGGCAAAGCAAGGCAAGGCAAAAGGGCAAAGCAAAGCAAGTCAAAATGGCAAAGTATGACAAGGCAAGGCAAGGAAAAAGGGTATAGCAAGTCAAGGCAAAGTGAGGCAAAAGGGCAATTCAAGGAAAGGCAAAATGGCAAAGCAAGGCAAGGCAAAAGGGCAAAGCATAACAAGGCAAAGCAAGGCAAAAGGGCAAAGCAAGGCAAGGCAAAAGGGAAAAGCAAGGCAAGTCAAAAGGGCAAAGCATGACAAGGCAAGGCAAGGAAAAAGGGTATAGCAAGTCAAGGCAAGGTAAGGCAAAAGGGCAATTCAAGGAAAGGCAAAATGGCAAAGCAAGGCAAGGCAAAAGGGCAAAGCAAGGCCAGGCAAAAGTGCAAAGAAAGGCAAGGCAAGGTAAGTCAAAAGGACAAACCATGGCAAGGCCAGGAAAAAGGCCAAAGCAAGGAAAGGCAAGGCAAAAGGGGAAAGCAAGGCAAGGAAAAATGGCAAAGCAAGGCAAGGCAAGGAAAGACAAAAGGGCAAAGCAAGGCAAGGAAAAAGAGCAAAGCATGGCAAGGCAAGGCAAAAGGTCAAAAGAAAGGCAAGGCAAATCAGGGCAAAAGGAGAAAGGAAGGCAAGGCAAGACAAGGCAAAGAGACAAAGCAAGGCAAGGCAAAAGGGCATAGCAAGGCAAGGTAAGGCAAAGGGGCAAAGCAAGGCATGGAAAGGCAAAGGCAATGGAAGGCAAAAGGGTAAAGCAAGGCAAGGAAAGGCAAGGGAAAAGGAGAAAGCAAAGCAAGGCAAGGCAAAAGGATAAGGAAGACACGTCAAGGCAAGGCAAAGATGAAAGCAAGGCAATGCAAGGCAATTCAAAACGGCAAAACAAGGAAAGGCAAGGCAAAAGGGCAAAGCAAAGCAAGTCAAAAGGGCAAACCATGACAAGGCAAGGCAAGGCAAAAGGACAAAGCATGACAAGGCAAGGTAAGGCAAAAGGGCAATGCAAGGAAAGGCAAAATGGCAAAGCAAGACAAGGCAAAAATGGCAAAGCATAACAAGGCAAAGCAAGGCAAAAGGGCAAAGCAAGGTAAGTCAAAAGGGCAAAGCATGACAAGGCAAGGCAAGGAAAAAGGGTATAGCAAGTCAAGGCAAGGTAAGGCAAAAGGGCAATTCAAGGAAAGGCAAAATGGCAAAGCAAGGCAAGTCAAAAGGGCAAAGCATGACAAGGCAAGGCAAGGAAAAAGGGTATAGCAAGTCAAGGCAAGGTAAGGCAAAAGGGCAATTCAAGGAAAGACAAAATGGCAAAGCAAGGCAAGGCAAAAGGGCAAAGCATGGCAAGGCAAGGAAAAAGGACAACTCAATGCAAGGCCAGGCAAAAGGGCAAAGAAAGGCAAGGCAAGGTAAGTCAAAAGGACAAACCATGGCAAGGCCAGGAAAAAGGCCAAAGCAAGGAAAGGCAAGGCAAAAGGGAAAAGCAAGGCAAGGGAAAATGGCAAAGCAAGGCAAGGCAAGGAAAGACAAAAGGGCAAAGCAAGGCAAGGAAAAAGAGCAAAGCATGGCAAGGCAAGGCAAAAGGTCAAAAGAAAGGCAAGGCAAATCAGGGCAAAAGGAGAAAGGAAGGCAAGGCAAGACAAGGCAAAGAGGCAAAGCAAGGCAAGGTAAGGCAAGGGAAAAGGGGAAAGCAAAGCAAGGCAAGGCGAAAGGATAAGGAAGACACGTCAAGGCAAGGCAAAGATGAAAGTAAGGCAATGCAAGGAAATTGAAAACGGCAAAACAAGGAAAGGCAAGGCAAAAGGGCAAAGCAAAGCAAGTCAAAAGGGCAAAGCATGTCAAGGCAAGGTAAGGCAAAAGGGCAATGCAAGGAAAAGCAAAATGGCAAAGCAAGACAAGGCAAAAGAGAAAGCATAACAAGGCAAAGCAAGGCAAAAGGGCAAAGCAAGACAAGGCAAAAGGGCAAAGCAAGGAAAGTCAAAAGGGCAAAGCATGACAAGGCAAGGCAAGGAAAAAGGGTATAGCAAGTCAAGGCAATGTAAGGCAAAAGGGCAATTCAAGGAAAGGCAAAATGGCAAAGCAAGGCAAGGCAAAAGGGCAAAGCAAAGCAAGTCAAAATGGCAAAGTATGACAAGGCAAGGCAAGGAAAAAGGGTATAGCAAGTCAAGGCAAAGTAAGGCAAAAGGGCAATTCAAGGAAAGGCAAAATGGCAAAGCAAGGCAAGGCAAAAGGGCAAAGCATAACAAGGCAAAGCAAGGCAAAAGGGCAAAGCAAGGCAAGGCAAAAGGGAAAAGCAAGGCAAGTCAAAAGGGCAAAGCATGACAAGGCAAGGCAAGGAAAAAGGGTATAGCAAGTCAAGGCAAGGTAAGGCAAAAGGGCAATTCAAGGAAAGGCAAAATGGCAAAGCAAGGCAAGGCAAAAGGGCAAAGCAAGGCCAGGCAAAAGTGCAAAGAAAGGCAATGCAAGGTAAGTCAAAAGGACAAACCATGGCAAGGCCAGGAAAAAGGCAAAAGCAAGGAAAGGCAAGGCAAAAGGGGAAAGCAAGGCAAGGAAAAATGGCAAAGCAAGGCAAGGCAAGGAAAGACAAAAGGGCAAAGCAAGGCAAGGAAAAAGAGCAAAGCATGGCAAGGCAAGGCAAAAGGTCAAAAGAAAGGCAAGGCAAATCAGGGCAAAAGGAGAAAGGAAGGCAAGGCAAGACAAGGCAAAGAGACAAAGCAAGGCAAGGCAAAAGGGCATAGCAAGGCAAGGTAAGGCAAAGGGGCAAAGCAAGGCATGGAAAGGCAAAGGCAAGGGAAGGCAAATGGGCAAAGCCTGGCAAGGCAAGGCAAAGCAAAAGGGCAAAGCAAGACAAGGTAAGGCAAGGCAAAATGTGAAAGTAAGGCAATGTAGGAGAAAGGAAGGAGAAAGGAGAAAGGAAGGCAAGGCAAGGCAAGGCAAAGATGAAAGCAAGGCAATGCAAGGCAATTCAAAACGGCAAAACAAGGAAAGGCAAGGCAAAAGGGCAAAGCAAAGCAAGTCAAAAGGGCAAACCATGACAAGGCAAGGCAAGGCAAAAGGGCAAAGCATGACAAGGCAAGGTAAGGCAAAAGGGCAATGCAAGGAAAGGCAAAATGGCAAAGCAAGACAAGGCAAAAATGGCAAAGCATAACAAGGCAAAGCAAGGCAAAAGGGCAAAGCAAGGTAAGTCAAAAGGGCAAAGCATGACAAGGCAAGGCAAGGAAAAAGGGTATAGCAAGTCAAGGCAAGGTAAGGCAAAAGGGCAATTCAAGGAAAGGCAAAATGGCAAAGCAAGGCAAGTCAAAAGGGCAAAGCATGACAAGGCAAGGCAAGGAAAAAGGGTATAGCAAGTCAAGGCAAGGTAAGGCAAAAGGGCAATTCAAGGAAAGACAAAATGGCAAAGCAAGGCAAGGCAAAAGGGCAAAGCATGGCAAGGCAAGGAAAAAGGACAACTCAATGCAAGGCCAGGCAAAAGGGCAAAGAAAGGCAAGGCAAGGTAAGTCAAAAGGACAAACCATGGCAAGGCCAGGAAAAAGGCCAAAGCAAGGAAAGGCAAGGCAAAAGGGAAAAGCAAGGCAAGGGAAAATGGCAAAGCAAGGCAAGGCAAGGCAAGACAAAAGGGCAAAGCAAGGCAAGGAAAAAGAGCAAAGCATGGCAAGGCAAGGCAAAAGGTCAAAAGAAAGGCAAGGCAAATCAGGGCAAAAGGAGAAAGGAAGGCAAGGCAAGACAAGGCAAAGAGGCAAAGCAAGGCAAGGTAAGGCAAGGGAAAAGGGGAAAGCAAAGCAAGGCAAGGCGAAAGGATAAGGAAGACACGTCAAGGCAAGGCAAAGATGAAAGTAAGGCAATGCAAGGAAATTGAAAACGGCAAAACAAGGAAAGGCAAGGCAAAAGGGCAAAGCAAAGCAAGTCAAAAGGGCAAAGCATGTCAAGGCAAGGTAAGGCAAAAGGGCAATGCAAGGAAAAGCAAAATGGCAAAGCAAGACAAGGCAAAAGGGAAAGCATAACAAGGCAAAGCAAGGCAAAAGGGCAAAGCAAGACAAGGCAAAAGGGCAAAGCAAGGAAAGTCAAAAGGGCAAAGCATGACAAGGCAAGGCAAGGAAAAAGGGTATAGCAAGTCAAGGCAAGGTAAGGCAAAAGGGCAATTCAAGGAAAGGCAAAATGGCAAAGCAAGGCAAGGCAAAAGGGCAAAGCAAAGCAAGTCAAAATGGCAAAGTATGACAAGGCAAGGCAAGGAAAAAGGGTATAGCAAGTCAAGGCAAAGTAAGGCAAAAGGGCAATTCAAGGAAATGCAAAATGGCAAAGCAAGGCAAGGCAAAAGGGCAAAGCATAACAAGGCAAAGCAAGGCAAAAGGGCAAAGCGAGGCAAGGCAAAAGGGAAAAGCAAGGCAAGTCAAAAGGGCAAAGCATGACAAGGCAAGGCAAGGAAAAAGGGTATAGCAAGTCAAGGCAAGGTAAGGCAAAAGGGCAATTCAAGGAAAGGCAAAATGGCAAAGCAAGGCAAGGCAAAAGGGCAAAGCAAGGCCAGGCAAAAGTGCAAAGAAAGGCAAGGCAAGGTAAGTCAAAAGGACAAACCATGGCAAGGCCAGGAAAAAGGCCAAAGCAAGGAAAGGCAAGGCAAAAGGGGAAAGCAAGGCAAGGAAAAATGGCAAAGCAAGGCAAGGCAAGGAAAGACAAAAGGGCAAAGCAAGGCAAGGAAAAAGAGCAAAGCATGGCAAGACAAGGCAAAAGGTCAAAAGAAAGGCAAGGCAAATCAGGGCAAAAGGAGAAAGGAAGGCAAGGCAAGACAAGGCAAAGAGACAAAGCAAGGCAAGGCAAAAGGGCATAGCAAGGCAAGGTAAGGCAAAGGGGCAAAGCAAGGCATGGAAAGGCAAAGGCAATGGAAGGCAAAAGGGTAAAGCAAGGCAAGGAAAGGCAAGGGAAAAGGAGAAAGCAAAGCAAGGCAAGGCAAAAGGATAAGGAAGACACGTCAAGGCAAGGCAAAGATGAAAGCAAGGCAATGCAAGGCAATTCAAAACGGCAAAACAAGGAAAGGCAAGGCAAAAGGGCAAAGCAAAGCAAGTCAAAAGGGCAAACCATGACAAGGCAAGGCAAGGCAAAAGGGCAAAGCATGACAAGGCAAGGTAAGGCAAAAGGGCAATGCAAGGAAAGGCAAAATGGCAAAGCAAGACAAGGCAAAAATGGCAAAGCATAACAAGGCAAAGCAAGGCAAAAGGGCAAAGCAAGGCAAGTCAAAAGGGCAAAGCATGACAAGGCAAGGCAAGGAAAAAGGGTATAGCAAGTCAAGGCAAGGTAAGGCAAAAGGGCAATTCAAGGAAAGGCAAAATGGCAAAGCAAGGCAAGGCAAAAGGGCAAAGCATGGCAAGGCAAGGCAAGGAAAAAGGGTATAGCAAGTCAAGGCAAGGTAAGGCAAAAGGGCAATTCAAGGAAAGACAAAATGGCAAAGCAAGGCAAGGCAAAAGGGCAAAGCATGGCAAGGCAAGGAAAAAGGGCAACTCAATGCAAGGCCAGGCAAAAGGGCAAAGAAAGGCAAGGCAAGGTAAGTCAAAAGGACAAAACATGGCAAGGCCAGGAAAAAGGCCAAAGCAAGGAAAGGCAAGGCAAAAGGGAAAAGCAAGGCAAGGGAAAATGGCAAAGCATGGGAAGGCAAGGCAAGGCAAAAGGTCAAAAGAAAGGCAAGGCAAATGAGGGCAAAAGGAGAAAGGAAGGCAAGGCAAGACAAGGCAAAGAGGCAAAGCAAGGCAAGGTAAGGCAAGGCAAAAGGGGAAAGCAAAGCAAGGCAAGGCAAAAGGATAAGGAAGACACGTCAAGGCAAGGCAAAGATGAAAGTAAGGCAATGCAAGGAAATTGAAAACGGCAAAACAAGGAAAGGCAAGGCAAAAAGGCAAAGCAAAGCAAGTCAAAAGGGCAAAGCATGTCAAGGCAAGGTAAGGCAAAAGGGCAATGCAAGGAAAAGCAAAATGGCAAAGCAAGACAAGGCAAAAGGGAAAGCATAACAAGGCAAAGCAAGGCAAAAGGGCAAAGCAAGACAAGGCAAAAGGGCAAAGCAAGGAAAGTCAAAAGGGCAAAGCATGACAAGGCAAGGCAAGGAAAAAGGGTATAGCAAGTCAAGGCAAGGTAAGGCAAAAGGGCAATTCAAGGAAAAGCAAAATGGCAAAGCAAGGCAAGGCAAAAGGGCAAAGCAAAGCAAGTCAAAATGGCAAAGTATGACAAGGCAAGGCAAGGAAAAAGGGTATAGCAAGTCAAGGCAAAGTAAGGCAAAAGGGCAATTCAAGGAAAGGCAAAATGGCAAAGCAAGGCAAGGCAAAAGGGCAAAGCATAACAAGGCAAAGCAAGGCAAAAGGGCAAAGCAAGGCAAGGCAAAAGGGAAAAGCAAGGCAAGTCAAAAGGGCAAAGCATGACAAGGCAAGGCAAGGAAAAAGGGTATAGCAAGTCAAGGCAAGGTAAGGCAAAAGGGCAATTCAAGGAAAGGCAAAATGGCAAAGCAAGGCAAGGCAAAAGGGCAAAGCAAAGCAAGTCAAAATGGCAAAGTATGACAAGGCAAGGCAAGGAAAAAGGGTATAGCAAGTCAAGGCAAAGTAAGGCAAAAGGGCAATTCAAGGAAAGGCAAAATGGCAAAGCAAGGCAAGACAAAAGGGCAAAGCATAACAAGGCAAAGCAAGGCAAAAGGGCAAAGCAAGGCAAGGCAAAAGGGAAAAGCAAGGCAAGTCAAAAGGGCAAAGCATGACAAGGCAAGGCAAGGAAAAAGGGTATAGCAAGTCAAGGCAAGGTAAGGCAAAAGGGCAACTCAAGGAAAGGCAAAATGGCAAAGCAAGGCAAGGCAAAAGGGCAAAGCATAACAAGGCAAAGCAAGGCAAAAGGGCAAAGCAAGGCAACGCAAAAGGGCAAAGCAAGGCAAGTCAAAAAGGCAAAGCATGACAAGGCAAGGCAAGGAAAAAGGGTATAGCAAGTCAAGGCAAGGTAAGGCAAAAGGGCAATTCAAGGAAAGGCAAAATGGCAAAGCAAGGCAAGGCAAAAGGGCAAAGCAAGGCAAGGCAAAAGTGCAAAGAAAGGCAAGGCAAGGTAAGTCAAAAGGACAAACCATGGCAAGGCCAGGAAAAAGGCCAAAGCAAGGAAAGGCAAGGCAAAAGGGGAAAGCAAGGCAAGGGAAAATGGCAAAGCAAGGCAAGGCAAGGAAAGACAAAAGGGCAAAGCAAGGCAAGGAAAAAGAGCAAAGCATGGCAAGGCAAGGCAAAAGGTCAAAAGAAAGGCAAGTCAAATCAGGGCAAAAGGAGAAAGGAAGGCAAGGCAAGACAAGGCAAAGAGACAAAGCAAGGCAAGTCAAAAGGGCATAGCAAGGCATGGTAAGGCAAAGGGGCAAAGCAAGGCATGGAAAGGCAAAGGCAAGGGAAGGCAAAAGGGTAAAGCAAGGCAAGGAAAGGCAAGGGAAAAGGGCAAAGCAAAGCAAGTCAAAAGGGCAAAGCATGACAAGGCAAGCAAGGCAAAAGGGAAAGCAAGACAAGGCAAAAGGGCAAAGCATAACAAGGCAAAGCAAGGAAAAAGGGCAAAGCAAGGCAAGTCAAAAGGGCAAAGCATGAAAAGGCAAGGCAAGGAAAAAGGGTATAGCAAGTCAAGGCAAGGTAAGGCAAAAGGGCAATTCAAGGAAAGGCAAAATGGCAAAGCAAGGCAAGGCAAAAGGGCAAAGCATGAAAAGGCAAGGCAAGGAAAAAGGGTATAGCAAGTCAAGGCAAGGTAAGGCAAAAGGGCAATTCAAGGAAAGACAAAATGGCAAAGCAAGGCAAGGCAAAAGGGCAAAGTATGGCAAGGCAAGGAAAAAGGGCAACTCAATGCGAGGCCAGGCAAAAGGGCAAAGAAAGGCAAGGCAAGGTAAGTCAAAAGGACAAACCATGGCAAGGCCAGGAAAAAGGCCAAAGCAAGGAAAGGCAAGGCAAAAGGGAAAAGCAAGGCAAGGGAAAATGGCAAAGCAAGGCAAGGCAAGGCAAGACAAAAGGGCAAAGCAAGGCAAGGAAAAAGAGCAAAGCATGGCAAGGCAAGGCAAGGCAAAAGGTCAAAAGAAAGGCAAGGCAAATCATGGCAAAAGGAGAAAGGAAGGCAAGGCAAGACAAGGCAAAGAGGCAAAGCAAGGCAAGGTAAGGCAAGGCAAAAGGGGAAAGCAAAGCAAGGCAAGGCGAAAGGATAAGGAAGACACGTCAAGGCAAGGCAAAGATGAAAGCAAGGCAATGCAAGGCAATTCAAAACCGCAAAACAAGGAAAGGCAAGGCAAAAGGGCAAAGCAAAGCAAGTCAAAAGGGCAAAGCATGACAAGGCAAGCAAGGCAAAAGGGCAAAGCATGACAAGGCAAGGTAAGGCAAAAGGGAAAGCAAGACAAGGCAAAAGGGCAAAGCATAACAAAGCAAAGCAAAGAAAAAGGGCAAAGCAAGGCAAGTCAAAAGGGCAAAGCATGACAAGGCAAGGCAAGGAAAAAGGGTATAGCAAGTCAAGGCAAGGTAAGGCAAAAGGGCAATTCAAGGAAAGGCAAAATGGCAAAGCAAGGCAAGGCAAAAGGGCAAAGCATGGCAAGGCAAGGCAAGGAAAAAGGGTATAGCAAGTCAAGGCAAGGTAACGCAAAAGGGCAATTCAAGGAAAGACAAAATGGCAAAGCAAGGCAAGGCAAAAGGGCAAAGCATGGCAAGGCAAGGAAAAAGGGCAACTCAATGCAAGGCCAGGCAAAAGGGCAAAGAAAGGCAAGGCAAGGTAAGTCAAAAGGACAAAACATGGCAAGGCCAGGAAAAAGGCCAAAGCAAGGAAAGGCAAGGCAAAAGGGAAAAGCAAGGCAGGGGAAAATGGCAAAGCAAGGCAAGGCAAGGCAAGACAAAAGGGCAAAGCAAGGCAAGGAAAAAGAGCAAAGCATGGCAAGGCAAGGCAAGGCAAAAGGTCAAAAGAAAGGCAAGTCAAATCAGGGCAAAAGGAGAAAGGAAGGCAAGGCAAGACAAGGCAAAGAGACAAAGCAAGGCAAGTCAAAAGGGCATAGCAAGGCATGGTAAGGCAAAGGGGCAAAGCAAGGCATGGAAAGGCAAAGGCAAGGGAAGGCAAAAGGGTAAAGCAAGGCAAGGAAAGGCAAGGGAAAAGGGCAAAGCAAAGCAAGTCAAAAGGGCAAAGCATGACAAGGCAAGCAAGGCAAAAGGGAAAGCAAGACAAGGCAAAAGGGCAAAGCATAACAAGGCAAAGCAAGGAAAAAGGGCAAAGCAAGGCAAGTCAAAAGGGCAAAGCATGAAAAGGCAAGGCAAGGAAAAAGGGTATAGCAAGTCAAGGCAAGGTAAGGCAAAAGGGCAATTCAAGGAAAGGCAAAATGGCAAAGCAAGGCAAGGCAAAAGGGCAAAGCATGAAAAGGCAAGGCAAGGAAAAAGGGTATAGCAAGTCAAGGCAAGGTAAGGCAAAAGGGCAATTCAAGGAAAGACAAAATGGCAAAGCAAGGCAAGGCAAAAGGGCAAAGTATGGCAAGGCAAGGAAAAAGGGCAACTCAATGCGAGGCCAGGCAAAAGGGCAAAGAAAGGCAAGGCAAGGTAAGTCAAAAGGACAAACCATGGCAAGGCCAGGAAAAAGGCCAAAGCAAGGAAAGGCAAGGCAAAAGGGAAAAGCAAGGCAAGGGAAAATGGCAAAGCAAGGCAAGGCAAGGCAAGACAAAAGGGCAAAGCAAGGCAAGGAAAAAGAGCAAAGCATGGCAAGGCAAGGCAAGGCAAAAGGTCAAAAGAAAGGCAAGGCAAATCATGGCAAAAGGAGAAAGGAAGGCAAGGCAAGACAAGGCAAAGAGGCAAAGCAAGGCAAGGTAAGGCAAGGCAAAAGGGGAAAGCAAAGCAAGGCAAGGCGAAAGGATAAGGAAGACACGTCAAGGCAAGGCAAAGATGAAAGCAAGGCAATGCAAGGCAATTCAAAACGGCAAAACAAGGAAAGGCAAGGCAAAAGGGCAAAGCAAAGCAAGTCAAAAGGGCAAAGCATGACAAGGCAAGCAAGGCAAAAGGGCAAAGCATGACAAGGCAAGGTAAGGCAAAAGGGAAAGCAAGACAAGGCAAAAGGGCAAAGCATAACAAAGCAAAGCAAAGAAAAAGGGCAAAGCAAGGCAAGTCAAAAGGGCAAAGCATGACAAGGCAAGGCAAGGAAAAAGGGTATAGCAAGTCAAGGCAAGGTAAGGCAAAAGGGCAATTCAAGGAAAGGCAAAATGGCAAAGCAAGGCAAGGCAAAAGGGCAAAGCATGGCAAGGCAAGGCAAGGAAAAAGGGTATAGCAAGTCAAGGCAAGGTAACGCAAAAGGGCAATTCAAGGAAAGACAAAATGGCAAAGCAAGGCAAGGCAAAAGGGCAAAGCATGGCAAGGCAAGGAAAAAGGGCAACTCAATGCAAGGCCAGGCAAAAGGGCAAAGAAAGGCAAGGCAAGGTAAGTCAAAAGGACAAAACATGGCAAGGCCAGGAAAAAGGCCAAAGCAAGGAAAGGCAAGGCAAAAGGGAAAAGCAAGGCAGGGGAAAATGGCAAAGCAAGGCAAGGCAAGGCAAGACAAAAGGGCAAAGCAAGGCAAGGAAAAAGAGCAAAGCATGGCAAGGCAAGGCAAGGCAAAAGGTCAAAAGAAAGGCAAGGCAAATCAGGGCAAAAGGAGAAAGGAAGGCAAGGCAAGACAAGGCAAAGAGGCAAAGCAAGGCAAGGTAAGGCAAGGCAAAAGGGGAAAGCAAAGCAAGGCAAGGCAAAAGGATAAGGAAGACACGTCAAGGCAAGGCAAAGATGAAAGTAAGGCAATGCAAGGAAATTGAAAACGGCAAAACAAGGAAAGGCAAGGCAAAAGGGCAAAGCAAAGCAAGTCAAAAGGGCAAAGCATGTCAAGGCAAGGTAAGGCAAAAGGGCAATGCAAGGAAAAGCAAAATGGCAAAGCAAGACAGGGCAAAAGGGAAAGCATAACAAGGCAAAGCAAGGCAAAAGGGCAAAGCAAGACAAGGCAAAAGGGCAAAGCAAGGCAAGTCAAAAGGGCAAAGCATGACAAGGCAAGGCAAGGAAAAAGGGTATAGCAAGTCAAGGCAAGGTAAGGCAAAAGGGCAATTCAAGGAAAGGCAAAATGGCAAAGCAAGGCAAGGCAAAAGGGCAAAGCAAAGCAAGTCAAAATGGCAAAGTATGACAAGGCAAGGCAAGGAAAAAGGGTATAGCAAGTCAAGGCAAAGTAAGGCAAAAGGGCAATTCAAGGAAAGGCAAAATGGCAAAGCAAGGCAAGGCAAAAGGGCAAAGCATAACAAGGCAAAGCAAGGCAAAAGGGCAAAGCAAGGCAAGGCAAAAGGGAAAAGCAAGGCAAGTCAAAAGGGCAAAGCATGACAAAGCAAGGCAAGGAAAAAGGGTATAGCAAGTCAAGGCAACGTAAGGCAAAAGGGCAATTCAAGGAAAGGCAAAATGGCAAAGCAAGGCAAGGCAAAAGGGCAAAGCAAGGCCAGGCAAAAGTGCAAGGAAAGGCAATGCAAGGTAAGTCAAAAGGACAAACCATGGCAAGGCCAGGAAAAAGGCAAAAGCAAGGAAAGGCAAGGCAAAAGGGGAAAGCAAGGCAAGGAAAAATGGCAAAGCATGGCAAGGCAAGGCAAAAGGTCAAAAGAAAGGCAAGGCAAATCAGGGCAAAAGGAGAAAGGAAGGCAAGGCAAGACAAGGCAAAGAGACAAAGCAAGGCAAGGTAAGGCAAAGGGGCAAAGCAAGGCATGGAAAGGCAAAGGCAAGGGAAGGCAAATGGGCAAAGCCTGGCAAGGCAAGGCAAAGCAAAAGGGCAAAGCAAGACAAGGTAAGGCAAGGCAAAATGTGAAAGTAAGGCAATGTAGGAGAAAGGAAGGAGAAAGGAGAAAGGAAGGCAAGGCAAGGCAAGGCAAAGATGAAAGCAAGGCAATGCAAGGCAATTCAAAACGGCAAAACAAGGAAAGGCAAGGCAAAAGGGCAAAGCAAAGCAAGTCAAAAGGGCAAACCATGACAAGGCAAGGCAAGGCAAAAGGGCAAAGCATGACAAGGCAAGGTAAGGCAAAAGGGCAATGCAAGGAAAGGCAAAATGGCAAAGCAAGACAAGGCAAAAATGGCAAAGCATAACAAGGCAAAGCAAGGCAAAAGGGCAAAGCAAGGTAAGTCAAAAGGGCAAAGCATGACAAGGCAAGGCAAGGAAAAAGGGTATAGCAAGTCAAGGCAAGGTAAGGCAAAAGGGCAATTCAAGGAAAGGCAAAATGGCAAAGCAAGGCAAGTCAAAAGGGCAAACCATGACAAGGTAAGGCAAGGAAAAAGGGTATAGCAAGTCAAGGCAAGGTAAGTCAAAAGGGCAATTCAAGGAAAGACAAAATGGCAAAGCAAGGCAAGGCAAAAGGGCAAAGCATGGCAAGGCAAGGAAAAAGGGCAACTCAATGCAAGGCCAGGCAAAAGGGCAAAGAAAGGCAAGGCAAGGTAAGTCAAAAGGACAAACCATGGCAAGGCCAGGAAAAAGGCCAAAGCAAGGAAAGGCAAGGCAAAAGGGAAAAGCAAGGCAAGGGAAAATGGCAAAGCAAGGCAAGGCAAGGCAAGACAAAAGGGCAAAGCAAGGCAAGGAAAAAGAGCAAAGCATGGCAAGGCAAGGCAAGGCAAAAGGTCAAAAGAAAGGCAAGGCAAATCAGGGCAAAAGGAGAAAGGAAGGCAAGGCAAGACAAGGCAAAGAGGCAAAGCAAGGCAAGGTAAGGCAAGGCAAAAGGGGAAAGCAAAGCAAGGCAAGGCGAAAGGATAAGGAAGACACGTCAAGGCAAGGCAAAGATGAAAGTAAGGCAATGCAAGGAAATTGAAAACGGCAAAACAAGGAAAGACAAGGCAAAAGGGCAAAGCAAACCAAGTGAAAAGGGCAAAGCATGACAAGGCAAGGCAATGCAAAAGGGCAAAGCATGAAAAGGCAAGGCAAGGCAAAAGGGTAAAGCATGTCAAGGCAAGGTAAGACAAAAGGGCAATGCAAGGAAAAGCAAAATGGCAAAGCAAGACAAGGCAAAAGGGAAAGCATAACAAGGCAAAGCAAGGCAAAAGGGCAAAGCAAGGTAAGTCAAAAGGGCAAAGCAAGGAAAGTCAAAAGGGCAAAGCATGACAAGGCAAGGCAAGGAAAAAGGGTATAGCAAGTCAAGGCAAGGTAAGGCAAAAGGGCAATTCAAGGAAAGGCAAAATGGCAAAGCAAGGCAAGGCAAAAGGGCAAAGCAAAGCAAGTCAAAATGGCAAAGTATGACAAGGCAAGGCAAGGAAAAAGGGTATAGCAAGTCAAGGCAAAGTAAGGCAAAAGGGCAATTCAAGGAAAGGCAAAATGGCAAAGCAAGGCAAGTCAAAAGGGCAAAGCATGACAAGGCAAGGCAAGGAAAAAGGGTATAGCAAGTCAAGGCAAGGTAAGGCAAAAGGGCAATTCAAGGAAAGGCAAAATGGCAAAGCTAGGCAAGGCAAAAGGGCAAAGCAAGGCCAGGCAAAAGTGCAAAGAAAGGCAAGGCAAGGTAAGTCAAAAGCACAAACCATGGCAAGGCCAGGAAAAAGGCCAAAGCAAGGAAAGTCAAGGCAAAAGGGGAAAGCAAGGCAAGGGAAAATGGCAAAGCAAGGCAAGGCAAGGAAAGACAAAACGGCAAAGCAAGGCAAGGAAAAAGAGCAAAGGATGGCAAGGCAAGGCAAAAGGTCAAAGGAAAGGCAAGGCAAATCAGGGCAAAAGGAGAAAGGAAGGCAAGGCAAGACAAGGCAAAGAGACAAAGCAAGGCAAGGCAAAAGGGCAAAGCAAGGCAAGGTAAGGCAAAGGGGCAAAGCAAGGCATGGAAAGGAAAGGTAAGAGAAGGCAAAAGGGTAAAGCAAGGCAAGGAAAGGCAAGGGAAAAGGAGAAAGCAAAGCAAGGCAAGGCAAAAGGATAAGGAAGACACGTCAAGGCAAGGCAAAGATGAAAGCAAGGCAATGCAAGGCAATTCAAAACGGCAAAACAAGGAAAGGCAAGGCAAAAGGGCAAAGCAAAGCAAGTCAAAAGGGCAAAGCATGACAAGTCAAGGCAAGGCAAAAGGGCAAAGCATGACAAGGCAAGGTAAGGCAAAAGGGCAATGCAAGGAAAGGCAAAATGGCAAAGCAAGACAAGGCAAAAGGGCAAAGCATAACAAGGCAAAGCAAGGCAAAAGGGCAAAGCAAGGCAAGTCAAAAGGGCAAAGCATGACAAGGCAAGGCAAGGAAAAAGGGTATAGCAAGTCAAGGCAAGGTAAGGCAAAAGGGCAATTCAAGGAAAGGCAAAATGGCAAAGCAAGGCAAGGCAAAAGGGCAAAGCATGAAAAGGCAAGGCAAGGAAAAAGGTTATAGCAAGTCAAGGCAAGGTAAGGCAAAAGGGCAATTCAAGGAAAGGCAAAATGGCAAAGCAAGGCAAGGCAAAAGGGCAAAGCATGGCAAGGCAAGGAAAAAGGGCAACTCAATGCAAGGCCAGGCAAAAGGGCAAAGAAAGGCAAGGCAAGGTAAGTCAAAAGGACAAACCATGGCAAGGCCAGGAAAAAGGCCAAAGCAAGGAAAGGCAAGGCAAAAGGGAAAAGCAAGGCAAGGGAAAATGGCAAAGCAAGGCAAGGCAAGGCAAGACAAAAGGGCAAAGCAAGGCAAGGAAAAAGAGCAAAGCATGGCAAGGCAAGGCAAGGCAAAAGGTCAAAAGAAAGGCGAGGCAAATCAGGGCAAAAGGAGAAAGGAATGCAAGGCAAGACAAGGCAAAGAGGCAAAGCAAGGCAAGGTAAGGCAAGGCAAAAGGGGAAAGCAAAGCAAGGCAAGGCGAAAGGATAAGGAAGACACGTCAAGGCAAGGCAAAGATGAAAGTAAGGCAATGCAAGGAAATTGAAAACGGCAAAACAAGGAAAGGCAAGGCAAAAGGGCAAAGCAAAGCAAGTCAAAAGGGCAAAGCATGTCAAGGCAAGGCAATGCAAAAGGGCAAAGCATGAAAAGGCAAGGCAGGGCAAAAGGGTAAAGCATGTCAAGGCAAGGTAAGGCAAAAGGGCAATGCAAGGAAAAGCAAAATGGCAAAGCAAGACAAGGCAAAAGGGAAAGCATAAAAAGGCAAAGCAAGGCAAAAGGGCAAAGCAAGGCAAGGCAAAAGGGCAAAGCAAGGAAAGTCAAAAGGGCAAAGCATGACAAGGCAAGGCAAGGAAAAAGGGTATAGCAAGTCAAGGCAAGGTAAGGCAAAAGGGCAATTCAAGGAAAGGCAAAATGGCAAAGCAAGGCAAGGCAAAAGGACAAAGCAAAGCAAGTCAAAAGGGCAAAGCATGACAAGGCAAGGCAAGGAAAAAGGGTATAGCAAGTCAAGGCAAGGTAAGACAAAAGGGCAATTCAAGGAAAGGCAAAATGGCAAAGCAAGGCAAGGCAAAAGGGCAAAGCAAAGCAAGTCAAAATGGCAAAGTATGACAAGGAAAGGCAAGGAAAAAGGGTATAGCAAGTCAAGGCAAAGTAAGGCAAAAGGGCAATTCAAGGAAAGGCAAAATGGCAAAGGAAGGCAAGGCAAAAGGGCAAAGCATAACAAGGCAAAGCAAGGCAAAAGGGCAAAGCAAGGCAAGGCAAAAGGGCAAAGCAAGGCAAGTCAAAAAGGCAAAGCATGACAAGGCAAGGCAAGGAAAAAGGGTATAGCAAGTCAAGGCAAGGTAAGGCAAAAGGGCAATTCAAGGAAAGGCAAAATGGCAAAGCAAGGCAAGGCAAAAGGGCAAAGCATGGCCAAGCAAAAGTGCAAAAAAAGGCAAGGCAAGGTAAGTCAAAAGGACAAACCATGGCAAGGCCAGGAAAAAGGCCAAAGCAAGGAAAGGCAAGGCAAAAGGGGAAAGCAAAGGCAAAGGAAAATGGCAAAGCAAGGCAAGGCAAGGAAAGACAAAAGGGCAAAGCAAGGCAAGGAAAAAGAGCAAAGCATGGCAAGGCAAGGCAAAAGGTCAAAAGAAAGGCAAGGCAAATCAGGGCAAAAGGAGAAAGGAAGGCAAGGCAAGACAAGGCAAAGAGACAAAGCAAGGCAAGGCAAAAGGGCATAGCAAGGCAAGGTAAGGCAAAGGGGCAAAGCAAGGCATGGAAAGGCAAAGGCAAGGGAAGGCAAAAGGGTAAAGCAAGGCAAGGAAAGGCAAGGGAAAAGGAGAAAGCAAAGCAAGGCAAGGCAAAAGGATAAGGAAGAAACGTCAAGGCAAGGCAAAGATGAAAGCAAGGCAATGCAAGGCAATTCAAAACGGCAAAACAAGGAAAGGCAAGGCAAAAGGGCAAAGCAAAGCAAGTCAAAAGGGCAAAGCATGACAAGGCAAGGCAAGGCAAAAGGGCAAAGCATGACAAGGCAAGGTAAGGCAAAAGGGCAATGCAAGGAAAGGCAAAATGGCAAAGCAAGACAAGGCAAAAATGGCAAAGCATAACAAGGCAAAGCAAGGCAAAAGGGCAAAGCAAGGCAAGTCAAAAGGGCAAAGCATGACAAGGCAAGGCAAGGAAAAAGGGTATAGCAAGTCAAGGCAAGGTAAGGCAAAAGGGCAATTCAAGGAAAGGCAAAATGGCAAAGCAAGGCAAGGCAAAAGGGCAAAGCATAACAAGGCAAAGCAAGGCAAAAGGGCAAAGCAGAGCAAGGCAAAAGGGCAAAGCATGGCAAGGCAAGGAAAAAGGGCAACTCAATGCAAGGCCGGGCAAAAGTGGAAAGAAAGGCAAGGCAAGGTAAGTCAAAAGGACAAACCTTGGCAAGGCCAGGAAAAAGGCCAAAGCAAGGAAAGGCAAGGCAAAAGGGGAAAGCAAGGCAAGGGAAAATGGCAAAGCAAGGCAAGACAAGGCAAGACAAAAGGGCAAAGCAAGGCAAGGAAAAAGAGAAAAGCATGGCAAGGCAAGGCAAGGCAAAAGGTCAAAAGAAAGGCAAGGCAAATCAGGGCAAAAGGAGAAAGGAAGGCAAGGCAAGTCAAGGCAAAGTGTCAAAGCAAGGCAAGGCAAAGGGTCAAAGGAAGGCATGGAAAGGCAAGGCAAAGGAAGGCAAAAGGGTAAAGCAAGGCAAGGAAAGGCAAGGCAAAAGGGGAAAGCAAAGCAAGGCAAGGCAAAATGATAAGGAAGACACGTCAAGGCAAGGCAAAGATGAAAGTAAGGCAATGCAAGGCAATTCAAAACGGCAAAACAAGGAAAGGCAAGGCAAAAGGGCAAAGCAAAGCAAGTCAAAAGGGCAAAGCATGACAAGGCAAGGCAAGGCAAAAGGGCAATGCAAGGCAAGGCAAAATGGCAAAGCATGGCAAGGCAAGGCAAGGCAAAAGGTCAAAAGAAAGGCAAGGCAAATCAGGGCAAAAGGAGAAAGGAAGGCAAGGCAAGACAAGGCAAAGAGTCAAAGCAAGGCAAGGTAAGGCAAGGCAAAAGGGGAAAGCAAAGCAAGGCAAGGCGAAAGGATAAAGAAGACACGTCAAGGCAAGGCAAAGATGAAAGTAAGGCAATGCAAGGAAATTGAAAACGGCAAAACAAGGAAAGGCAAGGCAAAAGGGCAAAGCAAAGCAAGTCAAAAGGGCAAAGCATGACAAGGCAAGGCAATGCAAAAGGGCAAAGCATGAAAAGGCAAGGCAAGGAAAAAGGGTATAGCAAGTCAAGGCAAGGTAAGGCAAAAGGGCAATTCAAGGAAAGACAAAATGGCAAAGCAAGGCAAGGCAAAAGGGCAAAGCATGGCAAGGCAAGGAAAAAGGGCAACTCAATGCAAGGCCAGGCAAAAGGGCAAAGAAAGGCAAGGCAAGGTAAGTCAAAAGGACAAACCATGGCAAGGCCAGGAAAAAGGCCAAAACAAGGAAAGGCAAGGCAAAAGGGAAAAGCAAGGCAAGGGAAAATGGCAAAGCAAGGCAAGGCAAGGCAAGACAAAAGGGCAAAGCAAGGCAAGGAAAAAGAGCAAAGCATGGCAAGGCAAGGCAAAAGGTCAAAAGAAAGGCAAGGCAAATCAGGGCAAAAGGAGAAAGGAAGGCAAGGCAAGACAAGGCAAAGAGGCAAAGCAAGGCAAGGTAAGGCAAGGCAAAAGGGGAAAGCAAAGCAAGGCAAGGCGAAAGGATAAGGAAGACACGTCAAGGCAAGGCAAAGATGAAAGTAAGGCAATGCAAGGAAATTGAAAACGGCAAAACAAGGAAAGGCAAGGCAAAAGGGCAAAGCAAAGCAAGTGAAAAGGGCAAAGCATGACAAGGCAAGGCAAGGCAAAAGGGCAAAGCATGAAAAGGCAAGGCAAGGCAAAAGGGTAAAGCATGTCAAGGCAAGGTAAGGCAAAAGGGCAATGCAAGGAAAAGCAAAATGGCAAAGCAAGACAAGGCAAAAGGGAAAGCATAACAAGGCAAAGCAAGGCAAAAGGGCAAAGCAAGACAAGGCAAAAGGGCAAAGCAAGGAAAGTCAAAAGGGCAAAGCATGACAAGGCAAGGCAAGGAAAAAGGGTATAGCAAGTCAAGGCAAGGTAAGGCAAAAGGCCAAAGCAAGGAAAGGCAAAATGGCAAAGCAAGGCAAGGCAAAAGGACAAAGCAAAGCAAGTCAAAAGGGCAAAGCATGACAAGGCAAGGCAAGGAAAAAGGGTATAGCAAGTCAAGGCAAGGTAAGGCAAAAGGGCAATTCAAGGAAAGGCACAATGGCAAAGCAAGGCAAGGCAAAAGGGCAAAGCAAAGCAAGTCAAAATGGCAAAGTATGACAAGGCAAGGCAAGGAAAAAGGGTATAGAAAGTCAAGGCAAAGTAAGGCAAAAGGGCAATTCAAGGAAAGGCAAAATGGCAAAGCAAGGCAAGGCAAAAGGGCAAAGCATAACAAGGCAAAGCAATGCAAAAGGGCAAAGCAAGGCAAGGCAAAAGGGCAAAGCAAGGCAAGTCAAAAGGGCAAAGCATGACAAGGCAAGGCAAGGAAAAAGGGTATAGCAAGTCAAGGCAAGGTAAGGCAAAAGGGCAATTCAAGGAAAGGCAAAATGGCAAAGCAAGGCAAGGCAAAAGGGCAAAGCAAGGCCAGGCAAAAGTGCAAAGAAAGGCAAGGCAAGGTAAGTCAAAAGGACAAACCATGGCAAGGCCAGGAAAAAGGCCAAAGCAAGGAAAGGCAAGGCAAAAGGGGAAAGCAAGGCAAGGGAAAATGGCAAAGCAAGGCAAGGCAAGGCAAGACAAAAGGGCAAAGCAAGGCAAGGAAAAAGAGCAAAGCATGGCAAGGCAAGGCAAGGCAAAAGGTCAAAAGAAAGGCAAGGCAAATCAGGGCAAAAGGAGAAAGGAAGGCAAGGCAAGACAAGGCAAAGAGACAAAGCAAGGCAAGGCAAAAGGGCATAGCAAGGCAAGGTAAGGCAAAGGGGCAAAGCAAGGCATGGAAAGGCAAAGGCAAGGGAAGGCAAAAGGGTAAAGCAAGGCAAGGAAAGGCAAGGGAAAAGGAGAAAGCAAAGCAAGGCAAGGCAAAAGGATAAGGAAGAAACGTCAAGGCAAGGCAAAGATGAAAGCAAGGCAATGCAAGGCAATTCAAAACGGCAAAACAAGGAAAGGCAAGGCAAAAGGGCAAAGCAAAGCAAGTCAAAAGGGCAAAGCATGACAAGGCAAGGCAAGGCAAAAGGGCAAAGCATGACAAGGCAAGGTAAGGCAAAAGGGCAATGCAAGGAAAGGCAAAATGGCAAAGCAAGACAAGGCAAAAATGGCAAAGCATAACAAGGCAAAGCAAGGCAAAAGGGCAAAGCAAGGCAAGTCAAAAGGGCAAAGCATGACAAGGCAAGGCAAGGAAAAAGGGTATAGCAAGTCAAGGCAAGGTAAGGCAAAAGGGCAATTCAAGGAAAGGCAAAATGGCAAAGCAAGGCAAGGCAAAAGGGCAAAGCATAACAAGGCAAAGCAAGGCAAAAGGGCAAAGCAGAGCAAGGCAAAAGGGCAAAGCATGGCAAGGCAAGGAAAAAGGGCAACTCAATGCAAGGCCGGGCAAAAGTGGAAAGAAAGGCAAGGCAAGGTAAGTCAAAAGGACAAACCTTGGCAAGGCCAGGAAAAAGGCCAAAGCAAGGAAAGGCAAGGCAAAAGGGGAAAGCAAGGCAAGGGAAAATGGCAAAGCAAGGCAAGACAAGGCAAGACAAAAGGGCAAAGCAAGGCAAGGAAAAAGAGAAAAGCATGGAAAGGCAAGGCAAGGCAAAAGGTCAAAAGAAAGGCAAGGCAAATCAGGGCAAAAGGAGAAAGGAAGGCAAGGCAAGTCAAGGCAAAGAGTCAAAGCAAGGCAAGGCAAAGGGTCAAAGGAAGGCATGGAAAGGCAAGGCAAAGGAAGGCAAAAGGGTAAAGCAAGGCAAGGAAAGGCAAGGCAAAAGGGGAAAGCAAAGCAAGGCAAGGCAAAATGATAAGGAAGACACGTCAAGGCAAGGCAAAGATGAAAGTAAGGCAATGCAAGGCAATTCAAAACGGCAAAACAAGGAAAGGCAAGGCAAAAGGGCAAAGCAAAGCAAGTCAAAAGGGCAAAGCATGACAAGGCAAGGTAAGGCAAAAGGGCAATGCAAGGCAAGGCAAAATGGCAAAGCATGGCAAGGCAAGGCAAGGCAAAAGGGCAAAGCAAGGCAAGGCAAAAGGGCAAAGCAAGGCAAGGCAAGGCAAGGAAAAAGGGTATAGCAAGTCAAGGCAAGGTAAGGCAAAAGGGCAATTCAAGGAAAGGCAAAATGGCAAAGCAAGGCAAGGCAAAAGGGCAAAGCATAACAAGGCAAAGCAAGGCAAAAGGGCAAAGCAAGGCAAGGCAAAAGGGCAAAGCAAGGCAAGGCAAAAGGGCAAAGCAAGGCAAGTCAAAAGGGCAAAGCATGACAAGGCAAGGCAAGGAAAAAGGGTATAGCAAGTCAAGGCAAGGTAAGGCAAAAGGGCAATTCAAGGAAAGGCAAAATGGCAAAGCAAGGCAAGGCAAAAGGGCAAAGCATAACAAGGCAAAGCAAGGCAAAAGGGCAAAGCAAGGCCAGGCAAAAGTGCAAAGAAAGGCAAGGCAAGGTAAGTCAAAAGGACAAAAGGATGGCAAGGCCAGGAAAAAGGCCAAAGCAAGGAAAGGCAAGGCAAAAGGGGAAAGCAAGGCAAGGGAAAATGGCAAGGCAAGGCAAGGCAAGGAAAGACAAAAGGGCAAAGCAAGGCAAGGAAAAAGAGCAAAGCATGGCAAGGCAAGGCAAAAAGGTCAAAAGAAAGGCAAGGCAAATCAGGGCAAAAGGAGAAAGGAAGGCAAGGCAAGACAAGGCAAAGAGACAAAGCAAGGCAAGGCAAAAGGGCATAGCAAGGCAAGGTAAGGCAAAGGGGCAAAGCAAGGCATGGAAAGGCAAGGCAAGAGAAGGCAAAAGGGTAAAGCAAGGCAAGGAAAGGCAAGGGAAAAGGAGAAAGCAAAGCAAGGCAAGGCAAAAGGATAAGGAAGACACGTCAAGGCAAGGCAAAGATGAAAGCAAGGCAATGCAAGGCAATTCAAAACGGCAAAACAAGGAAAGGCAAGGCAAAAGGGCAAAGCAAAGCAAGTCAAAAGGGCAAAGCATGACAAGGCAAGGCAAGGCAAAAGAGCAAAGCATGACAAGGCAAGGTAAGGCAAAAGGGCAATGCAAGGAAAAGCAAAATGGCAAAGCAAGACAAGGCAAAAGGGCAAAGCATAACAAGGCAAAGCAAGGCAAAAGGGCAAAGCAAGGCAAGTCAAAAGGGCAAAGCATGACAAGGCAAGGCAAGGAAAAAGGGTATAGCAAGTCAAGGCAAGGTAAGGCAAAAGGGCAATTCAAGGAAAGGCAAAATGGCAAAGCAAGGCAAGGCAAAAGGGCAAAGCATAACAAGGCAAAGCAAGGCAAAAGGGCAAAGCAGAGCAAGGCAAAAGGGCAAAGCATGGCAAGGCAAGGAAAAAGGGCAACTCAATGCAAGGCCGGGCAAAAGTGGAAAGAAAGGCAAGGCAAGGTAAGTCAAAAGGACAAACCTTGGCAAGGCCAGGAAAAAGGCCAAAGCAAGGAAAGGCAAGGCAAAAGGGGAAAGCAAGGCAAGGGAAAATGGCAAAGCAAGGCAAGACAAGGCAAGACAAAAGGGCAAAGCAAGGCAAGGAAAAAGAGAAAAGCATGGCAAGGCAAGGCAAGGCAAAAGGTCAAAAGAAAGGCAAGGCAAATCAGGGCAAAAGGAGAAAGGAAGGCAAGGCAAGTCAAGGCAAAGTGTCAAAGCAAGGCAAGGCAAAGGGTCAAAGGAAGGCATGGAAAGGCAAGGCAAAGGAAGGCAAAAGGGTAAAGCAAGGCAAGGAAAGGCAAGGCAAAAGGGGAAAGCAAAGCAAGGCAAGGCGAAAGGATAAAGAAGACACGTCAAGGCAAGGCAAAGATGAAAGTAAGGCAATGCAAGGAAATTGAAAACGGCAAAACAAGGAAAGGCAAGGCAAAAGGGCAAAGCAAAGCAAGTCAAAAGGGCAAAGCATGACAAGGCAAGGCAATGCAAAAGGGCAAAGCATGAAAAGGCAAGGCAAGGAAAAAGGGTATAGCAAGTCAAGGCAAGGTAAGGCAAAAGGGCAATTCAAGGAAAGACAAAATGGCAAAGCAAGGCAAGGCAAAAGGGCAAAGCATGGCAAGGCAAGGAAAAAGGGCAACTCAATGCAAGGCCAGGCAAAAGGGCAAAGAAAGGCAAGGCAAGGTAAGTCAAAAGGACAAACCATGGCAAGGCCAGGAAAAAGGCCAAAACAAGGAAAGGCAAGGCAAAAGGGAAAAGCAAGGCAAGGGAAAATGGCAAAGCAAGGCAAGGCAAGGCAAGACAAAAGGGCAAAGCAAGGCAAGGAAAAAGAGCAAAGCATGGCAAGGCAAGGCAAAAGGTCAAAAGAAAGGCAAGGCAAATCAGGGCAAAAGGAGAAAGGAAGGCAAGGCAAGACAAGGCAAAGAGGCAAAGCAAGGCAAGGTAAGGCAAGGCAAAAGGGGAAAGCAAAGCAAGGCAAGGCGAAAGGATAAGGAAGACACGTCAAGGCAAGGCAAAGATGAAAGTAAGGCAATGCAAGGAAATTGAAAACGGCAAAACAAGGAAAGGCAAGGCAAAAGGGCAAAGCAAAGCAAGTGAAAAGGGCAAAGCATGACAAGGCAAGGCAAGGCAAAAGGGCAAAGCATGAAAAGGCAAGGCAAGGCAAAAGGGTAAAGCATGTCAAGGCAAGGTAAGGCAAAAGGGCAATGCAAGGAAAAGCAAAATGGCAAAGCAAGACAAGGCAAAAGGGAAAGCATAACAAGGCAAAGCAAGGCAAAAGGGCAAAGCAAGACAAGGCAAAAGGGCAAAGCAAGGAAAGTCAAAAGGGCAAAGCATGACAAGGCAAGGCAAGGAAAAAGGGTATAGCAAGTCAAGGCAAGGTAAGGCAAAAGGCCAAAGCAAGGAAAGGCAAAATGGCAAAGCAAGGCAAGGCAAAAGGACAAAGCAAAGCAAGTCAAAAGGGCAAAGCATGACAAGGCAAGGCAAGGAAAAAGGGTATAGCAAGTCAAGGCAAGGTAAGGCAAAAGGGCAATTCAAGGAAAGGCACAATGGCAAAGCAAGGCAAGGCAAAAGGGCAAAGCAAAGCAAGTCAAAATGGCAAAGTATGACAAGGCAAGGCAAGGAAAAAGGGTATAGAAAGTCAAGGCAAAGTAAGGCAAAAGGGCAATTCAAGGAAAGGCAAAATGGCAAAGCAAGGCAAGGCAAAAGGGCAAAGCATAACAAGGCAAAGCAATGCAAAAGGGCAAAGCAAGGCAAGGCAAAAGGGCAAAGCAAGGCAAGTCAAAAGGGCAAAGCATGACAAGGCAAGGCAAGGAAAAAGGGTATAGCAAGTCAAGGCAAGGTAAGGCAAAAGGGCAATTCAAGGAAAGGCAAAATGGCAAAGCAAGGCAAGGCAAAAGGGCAAAGCAAGGCCAGGCAAAAGTGCAAAGAAAGGCAAGGCAAGGTAAGTCAAAAGGACAAACCATGGCAAGGCCAGGAAAAAGGCCAAAGCAAGGAAAGGCAAGGCAAAAGGGGAAAGCAAGGCAAGGGAAAATGGCAAAGCAAGGCAAGGCAAGGCAAGACAAAAGGGCAAAGCAAGGCAAGGAAAAAGAGCAAAGCATGGCAAGGCAAGGCAAGGCAAAAGGTCAAAAGAAAGGCAAGGCAAATCAGGGCAAAAGGAGAAAGGAAGGCAAGGCAAGACAAGGCAAAGAGACAAAGCAAGGCAAGGCAAAAGGGCATAGCAAGGCAAGGTAAGGCAAAGGGGCAAAGCAAGGCATGGAAAGGCAAAGGCAAGGGAAGGCAAAAGGGTAAAGCAAGGCAAGGAAAGGCAAGGGAAAAGGAGAAAGCAAAGCAAGGCAAGGCAAAAGGATAAGGAAGAAACGTCAAGGCAAGGCAAAGATGAAAGCAAGGCAATGCAAGGCAATTCAAAACGGCAAAACAAGGAAAGGCAAGGCAAAAGGGCAAAGCAAAGCAAGTCAAAAGGGCAAAGCATGACAAGGCAAGGCAAGGCAAAAGGGCAAAGCATGACAAGGCAAGGTAAGGCAAAAGGGCAATGCAAGGAAAGGCAAAATGGCAAAGCAAGACAAGGCAAAAATGGCAAAGCATAACAAGGCAAAGCAAGGCAAAAGGGCAAAGCAAGGCAAGTCAAAAGGGCAAAGCATGACAAGGCAAGGCAAGGAAAAAGGGTATAGCAAGTCAAGGCAAGGTAAGGCAAAAGGGCAATTCAAGGAAAGGCAAAATGGCAAAGCAAGGCAAGGCAAAAGGGCAAAGCATAACAAGGCAAAGCAAGGCAAAAGGGCAAAGCAGAGCAAGGCAAAAGGGCAAAGCATGGCAAGGCAAGGAAAAAGGGCAACTCAATGCAAGGCCGGGCAAAAGTGGAAAGAAAGGCAAGGCAAGGTAAGTCAAAAGGACAAACCTTGGCAAGGCCAGGAAAAAGGCCAAAGCAAGGAAAGGCAAGGCAAAAGGGGAAAGCAAGGCAAGGGAAAATGGCAAAGCAAGGCAAGACAAGGCAAGACAAAAGGGCAAAGCAAGGCAAGGAAAAAGAGAAAAGCATGGAAAGGCAAGGCAAGGCAAAAGGTCAAAAGAAAGGCAAGGCAAATCAGGGCAAAAGGAGAAAGGAAGGCAAGGCAAGTCAAGGCAAAGAGTCAAAGCAAGGCAAGGCAAAGGGTCAAAGGAAGGCATGGAAAGGCAAGGCAAAGGAAGGCAAAAGGGTAAAGCAAGGCAAGGAAAGGCAAGGCAAAAGGGGAAAGCAAAGCAAGGCAAGGCAAAATGATAAGGAAGACACGTCAAGGCAAGGCAAAGATGAAAGTAAGGCAATGCAAGGCAATTCAAAACGGCAAAACAAGGAAAGGCAAGGCAAAAGGGCAAAGCAAAGCAAGTCAAAAGGGCAAAGCATGACAAGGCAAGGTAAGGCAAAAGGGCAATGCAAGGCAAGGCAAAATGGCAAAGCATGGCAAGGCAAGGCAAGGCAAAAGGGCAAAGCAAGGCAAGGCAAAAGGGCAAAGCAAGGCAAGGCAAGGCAAGGAAAAAGGGTATAGCAAGTCAAGGCAAGGTAAGGCAAAAGGGCAATTCAAGGAAAGGCAAAATGGCAAAGCAAGGCAAGGCAAAAGGGCAAAGCATAACAAGGCAAAGCAAGGCAAAAGGGCAAAGCAAGGCAAGGCAAAAGGGCAAAGCAAGGCAAGGCAAAAGGGCAAAGCAAGGCAAGTCAAAAGGGCAAAGCATGACAAGGCAAGGCAAGGAAAAAGGGTATAGCAAGTCAAGGCAAGGTAAGGCAAAAGGGCAATTCAAGGAAAGGCAAAATGGCAAAGCAAGGCAAGGCAAAAGGGCAAAGCATAACAAGGCAAAGCAAGGCAAAAGGGCAAAGCAAGGCCAGGCAAAAGTGCAAAGAAAGGCAAGGCAAGGTAAGTCAAAAGGACAAAAGGATGGCAAGGCCAGGAAAAAGGCCAAAGCAAGGAAAGGCAAGGCAAAAGGGGAAAGCAAGGCAAGGGAAAATGGCAAGGCAAGGCAAGGCAAGGAAAGACAAAAGGGCAAAGCAAGGCAAGGAAAAAGAGCAAAGCATGGCAAGGCAAGGCAAAAAGGTCAAAAGAAAGGCAAGGCAAATCAGGGCAAAAGGAGAAAGGAAGGCAAGGCAAGACAAGGCAAAGAGACAAAGCAAGGCAAGGCAAAAGGGCATAGCAAGGCAAGGTAAGGCAAAGGGGCAAAGCAAGGCATGGAAAGGCAAGGCAAGAGAAGGCAAAAGGGTAAAGCAAGGCAAGGAAAGGCAAGGGAAAAGGAGAAAGCAAAGCAAGGCAAGGCAAAAGGATAAGGAAGACACGTCAAGGCAAGGCAAAGATGAAAGCAAGGCAATGCAAGGCAATTCAAAACGGCAAAACAAGGAAAGGCAAGGCAAAAGGGCAAAGCAAAGCAAGTCAAAAGGGCAAAGCATGACAAGGCAAGGCAAGGCAAAAGAGCAAAGCATGACAAGGCAAGGTAAGGCAAAAGGGCAATGCAAGGAAAAGCAAAATGGCAAAGCAAGACAAGGCAAAAGGGCAAAGCATAACAAGGCAAAGCAAGGCAAAAGGGCAAAACAAGGCAAGTCAAAAGGGCAAAGCATGACAAGGCAAGGCAAGGAAAAAGGGTATAGCAAGTCAAGGCAAGGTAAGGCAAAAGGGCAATTCAAGGAAAGGCAAAATGGCAAAGCAAGGCAAGGCAAAAGGGCAAAGCATAACAAGGCAAAGCAAGGCAAAAGGGCAAAGCAAAGCAAGGCAAAAGGGCAAAGCATGGCAAGGCAAGGAAAAAGGGCAACTCAATGCAAGGCCAGGCAAAAGGGCAAAGAAAGGCAAGGCAAGGTAAGTCAAAAGGACAAACCATGGCAAGGCCAGGAAAAAGGCCAAAGCAAGGAAAGGCAAGGCAAAAGGGAAAAGCAAGGCAAGGGAAAATGGCAAAGCAAGGCAAGGCAAGGCAAGACAAAAGGGCAAAGCAAGGCAAGGAAAAAGAGCAAAGCATGGCAAGACAAGGCAAGGCAAAAGGTCAAAAGAAAGGCAAGGCAAATCAGGGCAAAAGGAGAAAGGAAGGCAAGGCAAGACAAGGCAAAGAGGCAAAGCAAGGCAAGGTAAGACAAGAAAAAAGGGGAAAGCAAAGCAAGGCAAGGCGAAAGGATAAGGAAGACACGTCAAGGCAAGGCAAAGATGAAAGTAAGGCAATGCAAGGAAATTGAAAACGGCAAAACAAGGCAAGGCAAGGCAAAAGGGCAAAGCAAAGCAAGTCAAAAGGGCAAAGCATGACAAGGCAAGGCAATGCAAAAGGGCAAAGCATGAAAAGGCAAGGCAAGGCATAAGGGTAAAGCATGTCAAGGCAAGGTAAGGCAAAAGGGCAATGCAAGGAAACGCAAAATGGCAAAGCAAGACAAGGGAAAAGGGAAATATAACAAGGCAAAGCAAGGCAAAAGGGCAAAGCAAGACAAGGCAAAAGGACAAAGCAAGGCAAGTCAAAAGGGCAAAGCATGACAAGGCAAGGCAAGGAAAAAGGGTATAGCAAGTCAAGGCAAGGTAAGGCAAAAGGGCAATTCAAGGAAAGGCAAAATGGCAAAGCAAGGCAAGGCAAAAGGACAAAGCAAAGCAAGTCAAAAGGGCAAAGCATGACAAGGCAAGGCAAGGAAAAAGGGTATAGCAAGTCAAGGCAAAGTAAGGCAAAAGGGCAATTCAAGGAAAGGCAAAATGGCAAAGCAAGGCAAGGCAAAAGGGCAAAGCATAACAAGGCAAAGCAAGGCAAAAGGGCAAAGCAAGGCAAGGCAAAAGGGCAAAGCAAGGCAAGTCAAAAGGGCAAAGCATGACAAGGCAAGGCAAGGAAAAAGGGTATAGCAAGTCAAGGCAAGGTAAGGCAAAAGGGCAATTCAAGGAAAGGCAAAATGACAAAGCAAGGAAAGGCAAAAGGGCAAAGCATAACAAGGCAAAGCAAGGCAAAAGGGCAAAGCAAGGCCAGGCAAAAGTGCAAAGAAAGGCAAGGCAAGGTAAGTCAAAAGGACAAAAGCATGGCAAGGCCAGGAAAAAGGCCAAAGCAAGGAAAGGCAAGGCAAAAGGGGAAAGCAAGGCAAGGGAAAATGGCAAGGCAAGGCAAGGCAAGGAAAGACAAAAGGGCAAAGCAAGGCAAGGAAAAAGAGCAAAGCATGGCAAGGCAAGGCAAAAAGGTCAAAAGAAAGGCAAGGCAAATCAGGGCAAAAGGAGAAAGGAAGGCAAGGCAAGACAAGGCAAAGAGACAAAGCAAGGCAAGGCAAAAGGGCATAGCAAGGCAAGGTAAGGCAAAGGGGCAAAGCAAGGCATGGAAAGGCAAGGCAAGAGAAGGCAAAAGGGTAAAGCAAGGCAAGGAAAGGCAAGGGAAAAGGAGAAAGCAAAGCAAGGCAAGGCAAAAGGATAAGGAAGACACGTCAAGGCAAGGCAAAGATGAAAGCAAGGCAATGCAAGGCAATTCAAAACGGCAAAACAAGGAAAGGCAAGGCAAAAGGGCAAAGCAAAGCAAGTCAAAAGGGCAAAGCATGACAAGGCAAGGCAAGGCAAAAGAGCAAAGCATGACAAGGCAAGGTAAGGCAAAAGGGCAATGCAAGGAAAGGCAAAATGGCAAAGCAAGGCAAGGCAAAAGGGCAAAGCATAACAAGGCAAAGCAAGGCAAAAGGGCAAAGCAAAGCAAGGCAAAAGGGCAAAGCATGGCAAGGCAAGGAAAAAGGGCAACTCAATGCAAGGCCAGGCAAAAGGGCAAAGAAAGGCAAGGCAAGGTAAGTCAAAAGGACAAACCATGGCAAGGCCAGGAAAAAGGCCAAAGCAAGGAAAGGCAAGGCAAAAGGGAAAAGCAAGGCAAGGGAAAATGGCAAAGCAAGGCAAGGCAAGGCAAGACAAAAGGGCAAAGCAAGGCAAGGAAAAAGAGCAAAGCATGGCAAGACAAGGCAAGGCAAAAGGTCAAAAGAAAGGCAAGGCAAATCAGGGCAAAAGGAGAAAGGAAGGCAAGGCAAGACAAGGCAAAGAGGCAAAGCAAGGCAAGGTAAGACAAGAAAAAAGGGGAAAGCAAAGCAAGGCAAGGCGAAAGGATAAGGAAGACACGTCAAGGCAAGGCAAAGATGAAAGTAAGGCAATGCAAGGAAATTGAAAACGGCAAAACAAGGAAAGGCAAGGCAAAAGGGCAAAGCAAAGCAAGTGAAAAGGGCAAAGCATGACAAGGCAAGGCAAGGCAAAAGGGTATAGCAAGTCAAGGCAAGGTAAGGCAAAAGGGCAATGCAAGGAAAAGCAAAATGGCAAAGCAAGACAAGGCAAAAGGGCAAAGCATAACAAGGCAAAGCAAGGCAAAAGGGCAAAGGAAGGCAAGGCAAAAGGGCAAAGCAAGGCAAGTCAAAAGGGCAAAGCATGACAAGACAAGGCAAGGAAAAAGGGTATAGCAAGTCAAGGCAAGGTAAGGCAAAAGGGCAATTCAAGGAAAGGCAAAATGGCAAAGCAAGGCAAGGCAAAAGGGCAAAGCAAAGCAAGTCAAAATGGCAAAGTATGACAAGGCAAGGCAAGGAAAAAGGGTATAGCAAGTCAAGGCAAAGTAAGGCAAAAGGGCAATTCAAGGAAAGGCAAAATGGCAAAGCAAGGCAAGGCAAAAGGGCAAAGCATAACAAGGCAAAGCAAGGCAAAAGGGCAAAGCAAGGCAAGGCAAAAGGGCAAAGCAAGGCAAGTCAAAAAGGCAAAGCATGACAAGGCAAGGCAAGGAAAAAGGGTATAGCAAGTCAAGGCAAGGTAAGGCAAAAGGGCAATTCAAGGAAAGGCAAAATGGCAAAGCAAGGCAAGGCAAAAGGGCAAAGCAAGGCCAGGCAAAAGTGCAAAGAAAGGCAAGGCAAGGTAAGTCAAAAGGACAAACCATGGCAAGGCCAGGAAAAAGGCCAAAGCAAGGAAAGGCAAGGCAAAAGGGGAAAGCAAGGCAAGGGAAAATGGCAAAGCAAGGCAAGGCAAGGAAAGACAAAAGGGCAAAGCAAGGCAAGGAAAAAGAGCAAAGCATGGCAAGGCAAGGCAAAAGGTCAAAAGAAAGGCAAGGCAAATCAGGGCAAAAGGAGAAAGGAAGGCAAGGCAAGACAAGGCAAAGAGACAAAGCAAGGCAAGGCAAAAGGGCATAGCAAGGCAAGGTAAGGCAAAGGGGCAAAGCAAGGCATGGAAAGGCAAAGGCAAGGGAAGGCAAAAGGGTAAAGCAAGGCAAGGAAAGGCAAGGGAAAAGGAGAAAGCAAAGCAAGGCAAGGCAAAAGGATAAGCAAGACACGTCAAGGCAAGGCAAAGATGAAAGCAAGGCAATGCAAGGCAATTCAAAACGGCAAAACAAGGCAAGGCAAGGCAAAAGGGCAAAGCAAAGCAAGTCAAAAGGGCAAAGCATGACAAGGCAAGGCAAGGCAAAAGGGCAAAGCATGACAAGGCAAGGTAAGGCAAAAGGGCAAAGCAAGACAAGGCAAAAGGGCAAAGCATAACAAGGCAAAGCAAGGCAAAAGGGCAAAGCAAGGCAAGTCAAAAGGGCAAAGCATGACAAGGCAAGGCAAGGAAAAAGGGTATAGCAAGTCAAGGCAAGGTAAGGCAAAAGGGCAATTCAAGGAAAGACAAAATGGCAAAGCAAGGCAAGGCAAAAGGGCAAAGCATGGCAAGGCAAGGTAAGTCAAAAGGACAAACCATGGCAAGGCCAGGAAAAAGGCCAAAGCAAGGAAAGGCAAGGCAAAAGGGAAAAGCAAGGCAAGGGAAAATGGCAAAGCAAGGCAAGGCAAGGCAAGACAAAAGGGCAAAGCAAGGCAAGGAAAAAGAGCAAAGCATGGCAAGGCAAGGCAAGGCAAAAGGTCAAAAGAAAGGCAAGGCAAATCAGGGCAAAAGGAGAAAGGAAGGCAAGGCAAGACAAGGCAAAGAGGCAAAGCAAGGCAAGGTAAGGCAAGGCAAAAGGGGAAAGCAAAGCAAGGCAAGGCGAAAGGATAAGGAAGACACGTCAAGGCAAGGCAAAGATGAAAGTAAGGCAATGCAAGGAAATTGAAAACGGCAAAACAAGGAAAGGCAAGGCAAAAGGGCAAAGCAAAGCAAGTCAAAAGGGCAAAGCATGACAAGGCAAGGCAATGCAAAAGGGCAAAGCATGAAAAGGCAAGGCAAGGCAAAAGGGCAATGCAAGGAAAAGCAAAATGGCAAAGCAAGACAAGGCAAAAGGGAAAGCATAAAAAGGGAAAGCAAGGCAAAAGGGCAAAGCAAGGCAAGGCAAAAGGGCAAAGCAAGGCAAGTCAAAAGGGCAAAGCATGACAAGGCAAGGCAAGGAAAAAGGGTATAGCAAGTCAAGGCAAGGTAAGGCAAAAGGGCAATTCAAGGAAAGACAAAATGGCAAAGCAAGGCAAGGCAAAAGGGCAAAGCATGGCAAGGCAAGGAAAAAGGGCAACTCAATGCAAGGCCAGGCAAAAGGGCAAAGAAAGGCAAGGCAAGGTAAGTCAAAAGGACAAACCATGGCAAGGCCAGGAAAAAGGCCAAAGCAAGGAAAGGCAAGGCAAAAGGGGAAAGCAAGGCAAGGGAAAATGGCAAATCAAGGCAAGGCAAGGAAAGACAAAAGGGCAAAGCAAGGCAAGGAAAAAGAGCAAAGCATCGCAAGGCAAGGCAAAAGGTCAAAAGAAAGGCAAGGCAAATCAGGGCAAAAGGAGAAAGGAATGCAAGGCAAGACAAGGCAAAGAGAGAAAGCAAGGCAAGTCAAAAGGGCATAGCAAGGCAAGGTAAGGCAAAGGGGCAAAGCAAGGCATGGAAAGGCAAAGGCAAGGGAAGGCAAAAGGGTAAAGCAAGGCAAGGAAAGGCAAGGGAAAAGGAGAAAGCAAAGCAAGGCAAGGCAAAAGGATAAGCAAGACACGTCAAGGCAAGGCAAAGATGAAAGTAAGGCAATGCAAGGCAATTCAAAACGGCAAAACAAGGAAAGGCAAGGCAAAAGGGCAAAGCAAAGCAAGTCAAAAGGGCAAAGCATGACAAGGCAAGGCAAGGAAAAAGGGTATAGCAAGTCAAGTGAAGGTAAGGCAAAAGGGCAATTCAGGGAAAGGCAAAATGGCAAAGCAAGGCATGGCAAAAGGGCAAAGCAAAGCAAGTCAAAATGGCAAAGTATGACAAGGCAAGGCAAGGAAAAAGGCTATAGCAAGTCAAGGCAAGGTAAGGCAAAAGGGCAATTCAAGGAAAGGCAAAATGGCAAAGCAAGGCAAGGCAAAAGGGCAAAGCATAACAAGGCAAAGCAAGGCAAAAGGGCAAAGCAAGGCAAGGCAAAAGGGCAAAGCATGGCAAGGCAAGGAAAAGGGCAACTCAATGCAAGGCCGGGCAAAAGTGCAAAGAAAGGCAAGGCAAGGTAAGTCAAAAGGACAAACCATGGCAAGGCCAGGAAAAAGGCCAAAGCAAGGAAAGGCAAGGCAAAATGGGAAAGCAAGGCAAGGGAAAATGGCAAAGCAAGGCAAGGCAAAAGGGCAAAGCATAACAAGGCAAAGCAAGGCAAAAGGGCAAAGCAAGGCAAGGCAAAAGGGCAAAGCAAGGCAAGTCAAAAGGGCAAAGCATGACAAGGCAAGGCAAGGAAAAAGGGTATAGCAAGTCAAGGCAAGGTAAGGTAAAAGGGCAATTCAAGGAAAGGCAAAATGGCAAAGCAAGGCAAGGCAAAAGGGCAAAGCAAAGCAAGTCAAAATGGCAAAGTATGACAAGGCAAGGCAAGGAAAAAGGGTATAGCAAGTCAAGGCAAAGTAAGGCAAAAGGGCAATTCAAGGAAAGGCAAAATGGCAAAGCAAGGCAAGGCCAAAGGGCAAACCATAACAAGGCAAAGCAAGGCAAAAGGGCAAAGCAAGGCAAGGCAAAAGGGCAAAGCATGACAAGGCAAGGCAAGGAAAAAGGGTATAGCAAGTCAAGGCAAGGTAAGGCAAAAGGGCAATTCAAGGAAAGGCAAAATGACAAAGCAAGGAAAGGCAAAAGGGCAAAGCATAACAAGGCAAAGCAAGGCAAAAGGGCAAAGCAAGGCCAGGCAAAAGTGCAAAGAAAGGCAAGGCAAGGTAAGTCAAAAGGACAAACCATGGCAAGGCCAGGAAAAAGGCCAAAGCAAGGAAAGGCAAGGCAAAAGGGGAAAGCAAGGCAAGGGAAAATGGCAAGGCAAGGCAAGGCAAGGAAAGACAAAAGGGCAAAGCAAGGCAAGGAAAAAGAGCAAAGCATGGCAAGGCAAGGCAAAAAGGTCAAAAGAAAGGCAAGGCAAATCAGGGCAAAAGGAGAAAGGAAGGCAAGGCAAGACAAGGCAAAGAGACAAAGCAAGGCAAGGCAAAAGGGCATAGCAAGGCAAGGTAAGGCAAAGGGGCAAAGCAAGGCATGGAAAGGCAAGGCAAGAGAAGGCAAAAGGGTAAAGCAAGGCAAGGAAAGGCAAGGGAAAAGGAGAAAGCAAAGCAAGGCAAGGCAAAAGGATAAGGAAGACACGTCAAGGCAAGGCAAAGATGAAAGCAAGGCAATGCAAGGCAATTCAAAACGGCAAAACAAGGAAAGGCAAGGCAAAAGGGCAAAGCAAAGCAAGTCAAAAGGGCAAAGCATGACAAGGCAAGGCAAGGCAAAAGAGCAAAGCATGACAAGGCAAGGTAAGGCAAAAGGGCAATGCAAGGAAAGGCAAAATGGCAAAGCAAGGCAAGGCAAAAGGGCAAAGCATAACAAGGCAAAGCAAGGCAAAAGGGCAAAGCAAAGCAAGGCAAAAGGGCAAAGCATGGCAAGGCAAGGAAAAAGGGCAACTCAATGCAAGGCCAGGCAAAAGGGCAAAGAAAGGCAAGGCAAGGTAAGTCAAAAGGACAAACCATGGCAAGGCCAGGAAAAAGGCCAAAGCAAGGAAAGGCAAGGCAAAAGGGAAAAGCAAGGCAAGGGAAAATGGCAAAGCAAGGCAAGGCAAGGCAAGACAAAAGGGCAAAGCAAGGCAAGGAAAAAGAGCAAAGCATGGCAAGACAAGGCAAGGCAAAAGGTCAAAAGAAAGGCAAGGCAAATCAGGGCAAAAGGAGAAAGGAAGGCAAGGCAAGACAAGGCAAAGAGGCAAAGCAAGGCAAGGTAAGACAAGAAAAAAGGGGAAAGCAAAGCAAGGCAAGGCGAAAGGATAAGGAAGACACGTCAAGGCAAGGCAAAGATGAAAGTAAGGCAATGCAAGGAAATTGAAAACGGCAAAACAAGGAAAGGCAAGGCAAAAGGGCAAAGCAAAGCAAGTGAAAAGGGCAAAGCATGACAAGGCAAGGCAAGGCAAAAGGGTATAGCAAGTCAAGGCAAGGTAAGGCAAAAGGGCAATGCAAGGAAAAGCAAAATGGCAAAGCAAGACAAGGCAAAAGGGCAAAGCATAACAAGGCAAAGCAAGGCAAAAGGGCAAAGGAAGGCAAGGCAAAAGGGCAAAGCAAGGCAAGTCAAAAGGGCAAAGCATGACAAGACAAGGCAAGGAAAAAGGGTATAGCAAGTCAAGGCAAGGTAAGGCAAAAGGGCAATTCAAGGAAAGGCAAAATGGCAAAGCAAGGCAAGGCAAAAGGGCAAAGCAAAGCAAGTCAAAATGGCAAAGTATGACAAGGCAAGGCAAGGAAAAAGGGTATAGCAAGTCAAGGCAAAGTAAGGCAAAAGGGCAATTCAAGGAAAGGCAAAATGGCAAAGCAAGGCAAGGCAAAAGGGCAAAGCATAACAAGGCAAAGCAAGGCAAAAGGGCAAAGCAAGGCAAGGCAAAAGGGCAAAGCAAGGCAAGTCAAAAAGGCAAAGCATGACAAGGCAAGGCAAGGAAAAAGGGTATAGCAAGTCAAGGCAAGGTAAGGCAAAAGGGCAATTCAAGGAAAGGCAAAATGGCAAAGCAAGGCAAGGCAAAAGGGCAAAGCAAGGCCAGGCAAAAGTGCAAAGAAAGGCAAGGCAAGGTAAGTCAAAAGGACAAACCATGGCAAGGCCAGGAAAAAGGCCAAAGCAAGGAAAGGCAAGGCAAAAGGGGAAAGCAAGGCAAGGGAAAATGGCAAAGCAAGGCAAGGCAAGGAAAGACAAAAGGGCAAAGCAAGGCAAGGAAAAAGAGCAAAGCATGGCAAGGCAAGGCAAAAGGTCAAAAGAAAGGCAAGGCAAATCAGGGCAAAAGGAGAAAGGAAGGCAAGGCAAGACAAGGCAAAGAGACAAAGCAAGGCAAGGCAAAAGGGCATAGCAAGGCAAGGTAAGGCAAAGGGGCAAAGCAAGGCATGGAAAGGCAAAGGCAAGGGAAGGCAAAAGGGTAAAGCAAGGCAAGGAAAGGCAAGGGAAAAGGAGAAAGCAAAGCAAGGCAAGGCAAAAGGATAAGCAAGACACGTCAAGGCAAGGCAAAGATGAAAGCAAGGCAATGCAAGGCAATTCAAAACGGCAAAACAAGGCAAGGCAAGGCAAAAGGGCAAAGCAAAGCAAGTCAAAAGGGCAAAGCATGACAAGGCAAGGCAAGGCAAAAGGGCAAAGCATGACAAGGCAAGGTAAGGCAAAAGGGCAAAGCAAGACAAGGCAAAAGGGCAAAGCATAACAAGGCAAAGCAAGGCAAAAGGGCAAAGCAAGGCAAGTCAAAAGGGCAAAGCATGACAAGGCAAGGCAAGGAAAAAGGGTATAGCAAGTCAAGGCAAGGTAAGGCAAAAGGGCAATTCAAGGAAAGACAAAATGGCAAAGCAAGGCAAGGCAAAAGGGCAAAGCATGGCAAGGCAAGGCAAGGAAAAAGGGCAACTCAATGCAAGGCCAGGCAAAAGGGCAAAGAAAGGCAAGGCAAGGTAAGTCAAAAGGACAAACCATGGCAAGGCCAGGAAAAAGGCCAAAGCAAGGAAAGGCAAGGCAAAAGGGAAAAGCAAGGCAAGGGAAAATGTCAAAGCAAGGCAAGGCAAGGCAAGACAAAAGGGCAAAGCAAGGCAAGGAAAAAGAGCAAAGCATGGCAAGGCAAGGCAAGGCAAAAGGTCAAAAGAAAGGCAAGGCAAATCAGGGCAAAAGGAGAAAGGAAGGCAAGGCAAGACAAGGCAAAGAGGCAAAGCAAGGCAAGGTAAGGCAAGGCAAAAGGGGAAAGCAAAGAAAGGCAAGGCGAAAGGATAAGGAAGACACGTCAAGGCAAGGCAAAGATGAAAGTAAGGCAATGCAAGGAAATTGAAAACGGCAAAACAAGGAAAGGCAAGGCAAAAGGGCAAAGCAAAGCAAGTCAAAAGGGCAAAGCATGACAAGGCAAGGCAATGCAAAAGGGCAAAGCATGAAAAGGCAAGGCAAGGCAAAAGGGCAATGCAAGGAAAAGCAAAATGGCAAAGCAAGACAAGGCAAAAGGGAAAGCATAAAAAGGGAAAGCAAGGCAAAAGGGCAAAGCAAGGCAAGGCAAAAGGGCAAAGCAAGGCAAGTCAAAAGGGCAAAGCATGACAAGGCAAGGCAAGGAAAAAGGGTATAGCAAGTCAAGGCAAGGTAAGGCAAAAGGGCAATTCAAGGAAAGACAAAATGGCAAAGCAAGGCAAGGCAAAAGGGCAAAGCATGGCAAGGCAAGGAAAAAGGGCAACTCAATGCAAGGCCAGGCAAAAGGGCAAAGAAAGGCAAGGCAAGGTAAGTCAAAAGGACAAACCATGGCAAGGCCATGAAAAAGGCCAAAGCAAGGAAAGGCAAGGCAAAAGGGGAAAGCAAGGCAAGGGAAAATGGCAAATCAAGGCAAGGCAAGGAAAGACAAAAGGGCAAAGCAAGGCAAGGAAAAAGAGCAAAGCATCGCAAGGCAAGGCAAAAGGTCAAAAGAAAGGCAAGGCAAATCAGGGCAAAAGGAGAAAGGAAGGCAAGGCAAGACAAGGCAAAGAGAGAAAGCAAGGCAAGTCAAAAGGGCATAGCAAGGCAAGGTAAGGCAAAGGGGCAAAGCAAGGCATGGAAAGGCAAAGGCAAGGGAAGGCAAAAGGGTAAAGCAAGGCAAGGAAAGGCAAGGGAAAAGGAGAAAGCAAAGCAAGGCAAGGCAAAAGGATAAGCAAGACACGTCAAGGCAAGGCAAAGATGAAAGTAAGGCAATGCAAGGCAATTCAAAACGGCAAAACAAGGAAAGGCAAGGCAAAAGGGCAAAGCAAAGCAAGTCAAAAGGGCAAAGCATGACAAGGCAAGGCAAGGAAAAAGGGTATAGCAAGTCAAGTGAAGGTAAGGCAAAAGGGCAATTCAGGGAAAGGCAAAATGGCAAAGCAAGGCATGGCAAAAGGGCAAAGCAAAGCAAGTCAAAATGGCAAAGTATGACAAGGCAAGGCAAGGAAAAAGGCTATAGCAAGTCAAGGCAAGGTAAGGCAAAAGGGCAATTCAAGGAAAGGCAAAATGGCAAAGCAAGGCAAGGCAAAAGGGCAAAGCATAACAAGGCAAAGCAAGGCAAAAGGGCAAAGCAAGGCAAGGCAAAAGGGCAAAGCATGGCAAGGCAAGGAAAAGGGCAACTCAATGCAAGGCCGGGCAAAAGTGCAAAGAAAGGCAAGGCAAGGTAAGTCAAAAGGACAAACCATGGCAAGGCCAGGAAAAAGGCCAAAGCAAGGAAAGGCAAGGCAAAATGGGAAAGCAAGGCAAGGGAAAATGGCAAAGCAAGGCAAGGCAAAAGGGCAAAGCATAACAAGGCAAAGCAAGGCAAAAGGGCAAAGCAAGGCAAGGCAAAAGGGCAAAGCAAGGCAAGTCAAAAGGGCAAAGCATGACAAGGCAAGGCAAGGAAAAAGGGTATAGCAAGTCAAGGCAAGGTAAGGTAAAAGGGCAATTCAAGGAAAGGCAAAATGGCAAAGCAAGGCAAGGCAAAAGGGCAAAGCAAAGCAAGTCAAAATGGCAAAGTATGACAAGGCAAGGCAAGGAAAAAGGGTATAGCAAGTCAAGGCAAAGTAAGGCAAAAGGGCAATTCAAGGAAAGGCAAAATGGCAAAGCAAGGCAAGGCCAAAGGGCAAACCATAACAAGGCAAAGCAAGGCAAAAGGGCAAAGCAAGGCAAGGCAAAAGGGCAAAGCAAGGCAAGTCAAAAGGGCAAAGCATGACAAGGCAAGGCAAGGAAAAAGGGTATAGCAAGTCAAGGCAAGGTAAGGCAAAAGGGCAATTCAAGGAAAGGCAAAATGGCAAAGCAAGGCAAGGCAAAAGGGCAAAGCAAGGCCAGGCAAAAGTGCAAAGAAAGGCAAGGCAAGGTAAGTCAAAAGGACAAACCATGGCAAGGCCAGGAAAAAGGCCAAAGCAAGGAAAGGCAAGGCAAAAGGGGAAAGCAAGGCAAGGGAAAATGGCAAATCAAGGCAAGGCAAGGAAAGACAAAAGGGCAAAGCAAGGCAAGGAAAAAGAGCAAAGCATGGCAAGGCAAGGCAAAAGGGCAAAAGAAAGGCAAGGCAAATCAGGGCAAAAGGAGAAAGGAAGGCAAGGCAAGACAAGGCAAAGAGACAAAGCAAGGCAAGGCAAAAGGGCATAGCAAGGCAAGGTAAGGCAAAGGGGCAAAGCAAGTGATGGAAAGGCAAGGCAAGAGAAGGCAAAAGGGTAAAGCAAGGCAAGGAAAGGCAAGGGAAAAGGAGAAAGCAAAGCAAGGCAAGGCAAAAGGATAAGGAAGACACGTCAAGGCAAGGCAAAGATGAAAGCAAGGAAATGCAAGGCAATTCAAAACGGCAAAACAAGGAAAGGCAAGGCAAAAGGGCAAAGCAAAGCAAGTCAAAAGGGCAAAGCATGACAAGTCAAGGCAAGGCAAAAGGGCAAAGCATGACAAGGCAAGGTAAGGCAAAAGGGCAATGCAAGGAAAGGCAAAATGGCAAAGCAAGACAAGGCAAAAGGGCAAAGCATAACAAGGCAAAGCAAGGCAAAAGGGCAAAGCAAGGCAAGTCAAAAGGGCAAAGCATGACAAGGCAAGGCAAGGAAAAAGGGTATAGCAAGTCAAGGCAAGGTAAGGCAAAAGGGCAATTCAAGGAAAGGCAATATGGCAAAGCAAGGCAAGGCAAAAGGGCAAAGCAAAGCATGTCAAAGTGGCAAAGTATGACAAGGCAAGGCAAGAAAAAAGGCTATAGCAAGTCAAGGCAAGGTAAGGCAAAAGGGCAATTCAAGGAAAGGCAAAATGGCAAAGCAAGGCAAGGAAAAAGGGCAAAGCATAACAAGGCAAAGCAAGGCAAAAGGGCAAAGCAAGACAAGGCAAAAGGGCAAAGCATGGCAAGGCAAGGAAAAGGGCAACTCAATGCAAGGCCGGGCAAAAGTGCAAAGAAAGGCAAGGCAAGGTAAGTCAAAAGGACAAACCATGGCAAGGCCAGGAAAAAGGCCAAAGCAAGGAAAGGCAAGGCAAAAGGGGAAAGCAAGGCAAGGGAAAATGGCAAAGCAAGGTAAGGTAAGGCAAGACAAAAGGGCAAAGCAAGGCAAGGAAAAAGAGCAAAGCATGGCAAGACAAGGCAAGGCAAAAGGTCAAAAGAAAGGCAAGGCAAATCAGGGCAAAAGGAGAAACGAAGGCAGGCAAGACAAGGCAAAGAGGCAAAGCAAGGCTAGGTAAGGCAAGGCAAAAGGGGAAAGCAAAGCAAGGCAAGGCGAAAGGATAAGGAAGACACGTCAAGGCAAGGCAAAGATGAAAGTAAGGCAATGCAAGGAAATTGAAAACGGCAAAACAAGGAAAGGCAAGGCAAAAGGGCAAAGCAAAGCAAGTGAAAAGGGCAAAGCATGACAAGGCAAGGCAATGCAAAAGGGCAAAGCATGAAAAGGCAAGGCAAGGCAAAAGGGTAAAGCACGTAAAGGCAAGGTAAGGCAAAAGGGCAATGCAAGGAAAAGCAAAATGGCAAAGCAAGACAAGGCAAAAGGGCAAAGCATAACAAGGCAAAGCAAGGCAAAAGGGCAAAGCAAGGCAAGGCAAAAGGGCAAAGCAAGGAAAGTCAAAAGGGCAAAGCATGACAAGGCAAGGCAAGGAAAAAGGGTATAGCAAGTCAAGGCAAGGTAAGGCAAAAGGGCAATTCAAGGAAAGGCAAAATGGCAAAGCAAGGCAAGGCAAAAGGACAAAGCAAAGCAAGTCAAAAGGGCAAAGCATGACAAGGCAAGGCAAGAAAAAAGGCTATAGCAAGTCAAGGCAAGGTAAGGCAAAAGGGCAATTCAAGGAAAGGCAAAATGGCAAAGCAAGGCAAGGCAAAAGGGCAAAGCAAAGCAAGTCAAAATGGCAAAGTATGACAAGGCAAGGCAAGGAAAAAGGGTATAGCAAGTCAAGGCAAAGTAAGGCAAAAGGGCAAAGCAAGGCAAGGCAAAAGGGCAAAGCAAGGAAAGTCAAAAGGGCAAAGCATGACAAGGCAAGGCAAGGAAAAAGGGTATAGCAAGTCAAGGCAAAGTAAGGCAAAAGGGCAATTCAAGGAAAGGCAAAATGGCAAAGCAAGGCAAGGCAAAAGGGCAAAGCATAACAAGGCAAAGCAAGGCAAAAGGGCCAAGCAAGGCAAGGCAAAAGGGCAAAGCAAGGCAAGTCAAAAGGGCAAAGCATGACAAGGCAAGGCAAGGAAAAAGGGTATAGCAAGTCAAGGCAAGATAAGGCAAAAGGGCAATTCAAGGAAAGGCAAAATGGCAAAGCAAGGCAAGGCAAAAGGGCAAAGCAAGGCAAGTCAAAAGGGCAAAGCATGACAAGGCAAGGCAAGGAAAAAGGGTATAGCAAGTCAAGGCAAGGTAAGGCAAAAGGGCAATTCAAGGAAAGGCAAAATGGCAAAGCAAGGCAAGGCAAAAGGGCAAAGCAAGGCCAGGCAAAAGTGCAAAGAAAGGCAAGGCAAGGTAAGTCAAAAGGACAAACCATGGCAAGGCCAGGAAAAAGGCCAAAGCAAGGAAAGGCAAGGCAAAAGGGGAAAGCAAGGCAAGGGAAAATGGCAAAGCAAGGCAAGGCAAGGAAAGACAAAAGGGCAAAGCAAGGCAAGGAAAAAGAGCAAAGCATGGCAAGGCAAGGCAAAAGGTCAAAAGAAAGGCAAGGCAAATCAGGGCAAAAGGAGAAAGGAAGGCAAGGCAAGACAAGGCAAAGAGACAAAGCAAGAAAAGGCAAAAGGGCATAGCAAGGCAAGGTAAGGCAAAGGGGCAAAGCAAGGCATGGAAAGGCAAAGGCAAGGGAAGGCAAAAGGGTAAAGCAAGGCAAGGAAAGGCAAGGGAAAAGGAGAAAGCAAAGCAAGGCAAGGCAAAAGGATAAGCAAGACACGTCAAGGCAAGGCAAAGATGAAAGTAAGGCAATGCAAGGCAATTCAAATCGGCAAAACAAGGAAAGGCAAGGCAAAAGGGCAAAGCAAAGCAAGTCAAAAGGGCAAAGCATGACAATGCAAGGCAAGGAAAAAGGGTATAGCAAGTCAAGGCAAGGTAAGGCAAAAGGGCAATTCAAGGAAAGGCAAAATGGCAAAGCAAGGCAAGGCAAAAGGGCAAAGCAAAGCAAATCAAAATGGCAAAGTATGACAAGGCAAGGCAAGGAAAAAGGGTATAGCAAGTCAAGGTAAAGTAAGGCAAAAGGGCAATTCAAGGAAAAGCAAAATGGCAAAGCAAGACAAGGCAAAAGGGCAAAGCATAACAAGGCAAAGCAAGGCAAAAGGGCAAAGCAAGGCAAGGCAAAAGGGCAAAGCAAGGCAAGGCAAAAGGGCAAAGCATGACAAGGCAAGGCAAGGAAAAAGGGTATAGCAAGTCAAGGCAAGGTAAGGCAAAAGGGCAATTCAAGGAAAGGCAAAATGGCAAAGCAAGGCAAGGCAAAAGGGCAAAGCAAAGCAAGTCAAAATGGCAAAGTATGACAAGGCAAGGCAAGGAAAAGGGGTATAGCAAGTCAAGGCAAAGTAAGGCAAAAGGGCAATTCAAGGAAAGGCAACATGGCAAAGCAAGGCAAGGCAAAAGGGCAAACAAGGCAAGGGAAAATGGAAAAGCAAGGCAAGGCAAGGCAAGACAAAAGGGCAAAGCAAGGCAAGGAAAAAGAGCAAAGCATGGCAAGGCGAGGCAAAAGGTCAAAAGAAAGGCAAGGCAAATGAGGGCAAAAGGAGAAAGGAAGGCAAGGCAAGACAAGGCAAAGAGGCAAAGCAAGGCAAGGTAAGGCAAGGCAAAAGGGGAAAGCAAAGCAAGGCAAGGCAAAAGGATAAGGAAGACACGTCAAGGCAAGGCAAAGATGAAAGTAAGGCAATGCAAGGAAATTGAAAACGACAAAACAAGGAAAGGCAAGGCAAAAGGGCAAAGCAAAGCAAGTCAAAAGGGCAAAGCATGACAAGACAAGGCAAGGCAAAAGGGTAAAGCATGTCAAGGCAAGGTAAGGCAAAAGGGCAATGCAAGGAAAAGCAACATGGCAAAGCAAGGCAAGGCAAAAGGGCAAAGCATAACAAGGCAATGCAAGGCAAAAGGGCAAGGCAAGGCAAGTCAAAAGGGCAAAGCATGACAAGGCAAGGCAAGGAAAAAGGGTATAGCAACTCAAGGCAAGGTAAGGCAAAAGGGCAATTCAAGGAAAGGCAAAATGGCAAAGCAAGCCAAGGCAAAAGGGCAAAGCATAACAAGGCAAAGCAATGCAAAAGGGCAAAGCAAGGCAAGTCAAAAGGGCAAAGCATGACAAGGCAAGGCAAGGAAAAAGGGTATAGCAAGTCAAGGCAAGGTAAGGCAAAAGGGCAATTCAAGGAAAGGCAAAATGGGAAAGCAAGGCAAGGCAAAAGGGCAAAGCATGGCAAGGCAAGGAAAAAGGGCAACTCAATGCAAGGCCAGGCAAAAGTGCAAAGAAAGGCAAGGCAAGGTAAGTCAAAAGGACAAACCATGGCAAGCCAGGAAAAAGGCCAAAGCAAGGAAAGGCAAGGCAAAAGGGGAAAGCAAGGCAAGGGAAAATGGCAAAGCAAGGCAAGGCAAGACAAAAGGGCAAAGCAAGGCAAGGAAAAAGAGCAAAGCATGGCAAGGCAAGGCAAGGCAAAAGGTCAAAAGAAAGGCAAGGCAAATCAGGGCAAAAGGAGAAAGGAAGGCAAGGCAAGACAAGGCAAAGAGGCAAAGCAAGGCAAGGTAAGGCAAGGCAAAAGGGGAAAGCAAAGCAAGGCAAGGCGAAAGGATAAGGAAGACACGTCAAGGCAAGGCAAAGATGAAAGTAAGGCAATGCAAGGAAATTGAAAACGGCAAAACAAGGAAAGGCAAGGCAAAAGGGCAAAGCAAAGCAAGTGAAAAGGGCAAAGCATGACAAGACAAGGCAAGGAAAAAGGGCAAAGCATGACAAGGCAAGGTAAGGCAAAAGGGCAATGCAAGGAAAGGCAAAATGGCAAAGCAAGACAAGGCAAAAGGGCAAAGCACAACAAGGCAAAGCAAGGCAAAAGGGTAAAGCAAGGCAAGTCAAAAGGGCAAAGCATGGCAAGGAAAGGCAAGGCAAGGAAAAAGGGCAACTCAAGGAAAGGCCAGGCAAAAGGGCAAAGAAAGGCAAGGCAAGGTAAGTCAAAAGGACAAACCATGGCAAGGTCAGGAAAAAGGCCAAAGCAAGGAAAGGCAAGGCAAAAGGGGAAAGCAAGGCAAGGGAAAATGGCAAAGCAAGGCAAGGAAAGGCAAGACAAAAGGGCAAAGCAAGGCAAGGAAAAAGAGCAAAGCATGGCAAGGCAAGGCAAAAGGTCAAAAGAAAGGCAAGGCAAATCAGGGCAAAAGGAGAAAGTAAGGCAAGGCAAGACAAGGCAAAGAGGCAAAGCAAGGCAAGGCAAAGTGGCAAAGCAAGGCATGGAAAGGCAAGGCAAGGGAAGGCAAAAGGGTAAAGCAAGGCAAGGAAAGGCAAGGCAAAAGGGGAAAGCAAAGAAAGGAAAGGCAAAAAGATAACGAAGACACGTCAAGGCAAGGCAAAGATGAAAGTAAGGCAATGCAAGGCAATTCAAAACGGCAAAACAAGGCAAGGCAAGGCAAAAGGGCAAAGCAAAGCAAGTCAAAAGGGCAAAGCATGACAAGGCAAGGCAAGGCAAAAGGGTAAAGCATGTCAAGGCAAGGTAAGGCAAAAGGGCAATGCAAGGAAACGCAAAATGGCAAAGCAGACAAGGAAAAAGGGGAAAGCATAACAAGGCAAAGCAAGGCAAAAGGGCAAAGCAAGGCAAGTCAAAAGGGCAAAGCATGACAAGGCAAGGCAAGGAAAAAGGGTATAGCAAGTCAAGGCAAGGTAAGGCAAAAGGGCAATTCAAGGAAAGGCAAAATGGCAAAGCAAGGCAAGGCAAAAGGGCAAAGCATGGCAAGGCAAGGCAAGGCAAGGAAAAAGGGCAACTCAAGGAAAGGCCAGGCAAAAGGGCAAAGAAAGGCAAGGCAAGGTAAGTCAAAAGGACAAACCATGGCAAGGCTAGGAAAAAGGCCAAAGCAAGGAAAGGCAAGGCAAAAGGGGAAAGCAAGGCAAGGGAAAATGGCAAAGCAAGGCAAGGCAAGGCAAGACAAAAGGGCAAAGCAAGGCAAGGAAAAAGAGCAAAGCATGGCAAGGCAAGGCAAGGCAAAAGGTCAAAAGAAAGGCAAGGCAAATCAGGGCAAAAGGAGAAAGGAAGGTAGGGCAAGACAAGGCAAAGAGGCAAAGCAAGGCAAGGTAAGGCAAGGCAAAAGGGGAAAGCAAAGCAAGGCAAGGCAAAAGGATAAGGAAGACACGTCAAGGCAAGGCAAAGATGAAAGTAAGGCAATGCAAGGCAATTGAAAACGGCAAAACAAGGAAAGGCAAGGCAAAAGGGCAAAGCAAAGCAAGTCAAAAGGGCAAAGAATGACAAGGCAAGGCAAGGCAAAAGCGCAAAGCATGAAAAGGCAAGGCAAGGCAAAAGGGTAAAGCATGTCAAGGTAAGGTTAGGCAAAAGGGCAATGCAAGGAAAAGCAAAATGGAAAAGCAAGACAAGGCAAAAGGGCAAAGCATAACAAGGCAAAGCAAGGCAAAAGGGCAAAGCAAGGCAAGTCAAAAGGGCAAAGCATGACAAGGCAAGGCAAGGAAAAAGGGTATAGCAAGTCAAGGCAAGGTAAGGCAAAAGGGCAATTCAAGGAAATGCAAAATGACAAAGCAAGGCAAGGCAAAAGGACAAAGCAAAGCAAGTCAAAAGGGCAAAGCATGACAAGGCAAGGCAAGGAAAAAGGGTATAGCAACTCAAGGCAAGGTAAGGCAAAAGGGCAATTCAAGGAAAGGCAAAATGGCAAAGCAAGCCAAGGCAAAAGGGCAAAGCATAACAAGGCAAAGCAAGGCAAAAGGGCAAAGCAAGGCCAGGTAAAAGTGCAAAGAAAGGCAAGGCAAGGTAAGTCAAAAGGACAAACCATGGCAAGGCCAGGAAAAAGGCCAAATCAAGGAAAGGCAAGGCAAAAGGGGAAAGCAAGGCAAGGGAAAATGGCAAAGAAATGCAAGGTAAGGCAAGACAAAAGGGCAAAGCAAGGCAAGGAAAAAGAGCAAAGCATGGCAAGGCAAGGCAAAAGGTCAAAAGAAAGGCAAGGCAAATCAGGGCAAAAGGAGAAAGTAAGGCAAGGCAAGACAAGGCAAAGAGGCAAAGCAAGGCAAGGCAAAAGGGCAAAGCAAGGCAAGTCAAAAGGGCAAAGCATGACAAGGCAAGGCTAGGCAAAAGGGCAAAGCATGACAAGGCAAGGTAAGGCAAAAGGGCAATGCAAGGAAAGGCAAAATGGCAAAGCAAGACAAGGCAAAAGGGCAAAGCATAACAAGGCAAAGCAAGGCAAGAGGGCAAAGCAAGGCAAGTCAAAAGGGCAAAGCATGACAAGGCAAGGCAAGGAAAAAGGGTATAGCAAGTCAAGGCAAGGTAAGGCAAAAGGGCAATTCAAGGAAAGGCAAAATGGCAAAGCAAGGCAAGGCAAAAGGGCAAAGCATGGCAAGGCATGGCAAGGCAGGGAAAAAGGGCAACTCAAGGAAAGGCCAGGCAAAAGGGCAAAGAAAGGCAAGGCAAGTTAAGTCAAAAGGACAAACCATGGCAAGGCCAGGAAAAAGGCCAAAGCAAGGAAAGGCAAGGCAAAAGGGGAAAGCAAGGCAAGGGAAAATGGCAAAGCAAGGCAAGGCAAGTAAAGACAAAAGGGCAAAGCAAGGCAAGGAAAAAGAGCAAAGCATGGCAAGGCAAGGCAAGGCAAAAGGTCAAAAGAAAGGCAAGGCAAATGAGGGCAAAAGGAGAAAGGAAGGCAGGGCAAGACAAGGCAAAGAGGCAAAGCAAGGCAAGGTAAGGCAAGGCAAAAGGGGAAAGCAAAGCAAGGCAAGGCAAAAGGATGAGGAAGACACGTCAAGGCAAGGCAAAGATGAAAGTAAGGCAATGCAAGGCAATTGAAAACGGCAAAACAAGGAAAGGCAAGGAAAAAGGGCAAAGCAAAGCAAGTGAAAAGGGCAAAGCATGACAAGGCAAGGCAAGGCAAAAGCGCAAAGCATGAAAAGGCAAGGCAAGGCAAAAGGGTAAAGCATGTCAAGGCAAGGTTAGGCAAAAGGGCAATGCAAGGAAAAGCAAAATGGCAAAGCAAGACAAGGCAAAAGGGCAAAGCATAACAAGGCAAAGCAAGGCAAAAGGGCAAAGCAAGGCAAGTCAAAAGGGCAAAGCATGACAAGGCAAGGCAAGGAAAAAGGGTATAGCAAGTCAAGGCAAGGTAAGGCAAAAGGGCAATTCAAGGAAAGGCAAAATGACAAAGCAAGGCAAGGCAAAAGGGCAAAGCAAGGCAAGGCAAAAGGGCAAAGCATGGCAAGGCAAGGCAAGGAAAAAGGGCAAAGCAAGGCAAGTCAAAAGGGCAAAGCATGACAAGGCAAGGCAAGGAAAAAGGGTATAGCAAGTCAAGGCAAGGTAAGGCAAAAGGGCAATTCAAGGAAAGGCAAAATGACAAAGCAAGGCAAGGCAAAAGGGCAAAGCAAGGCAAGGCAAAAGGGCAAAGCATGGCAAGGCAAGGCAAGGAAAAAGGGCAACTCAATGCAAGGCCGGGCAAAAGTGCAAAGAAAGGCAAGGCAAGGTAAGTCAAAAGGACAAACCATGGCAAGGCCAGGAAAAAGGCCAAAGCAAGGAAAGGCAAGGCAAAAGGGGAAAGCAAGGCAAGGGAAAATGGCAAAGCAAGGCAAGGCAAGGCAAGACAAAAGGGCAAAGCAAGGCAAGGAAAAAGAGCAAAGCATGGCAAGGCAAGGCAAAAGGTCAAAAGAAAGGCAAGGCAAATCAGGGCAAAAGGAGAAAGTAAGGCAAGGCAAGACAAGGGAAAGAGGCAAAGCAAAGCAAGGCAAAAGGGCAAAGCAAGGCAAGGGAAGGCAAAGGGGCAAAGCAAGGCATGGAAAGGCAAGGCAAGGGAAGGCAAAAGGGTAAAGCAAGGCAAGGAAAGGCAAGGCAAAAGGAGAAAGCAAAGCAAGGCAAGGCAAAAGGATAAGGAAGACACGTCAAGGCAAGGCAAAGATGAAAGTAAGGCAATGCAAGGAAATTGAAAACGGCAAAACAAGGAAAGGCAAGGCAAAAGGGCAAAGCAAAGCAAGTGAAAAGGGCAAAGCATGACAAGGCAAGGCAAGGAAAAAGGGCAAAGCATGACAAGGCAAGGTAAGGCAAAAGGGCAATGCAAGGAAAGGCAAAATGGCAAAGCAAGACAAGGCAAAAGGGCAAAGCATAACAAGGCAAAGCAAGGCAAAAGGGTAAAGCAAGGCAAGTCAAAAGGGCAAAGCATGGCAAGGCAAGGCAAGGCAAGGAAAAAGGGCAACTCAAGGAAAGGCCAGGCAAAAGGGCAAAGAAAGGCAAGGCAAGGTAAGTCAAAAGGACAAACCATGGCAAGGTCAGGAAAAAGGCCAAAGCAAGGAAAGGGAAGGCAAAAGGGGAAAGCAAGGCAAGGGAAAATGGCAAAGCAAGGCAAGGCAAGGCAAGACAAAAGGGCAAAGCAAGGCAAGGAAAAAGTGCAAAGCATGGCAAGGCAAGGCAAAAGGTCAAAAGAAAGGCAAGGCAAATCAGGGCAAAAGGAGAAAGTAAGGCAAGGCAAGACAAGGCAAAGAGGCAAAGCAAGGCAAGGCAAAGTGGCAAAGCAAGGCATGGAAAGGCAAGGCAAGGGAAGGCAAAAGGGTAAAGCAAGGCAAGGAAAGGCAAGGCAAAAGGGGAAAGCAAAGAAAGGAAAGGCAAAAAGATAACGAAGACACGTCAAGGCAAGGCAAAGATGAAAGTAAGGCAATGCAAGGCAATTCAAAACGGCAAAACAAGGCAAGGCAAGGCAAAAGGGCAAAGCAAAGCAAGTCAAAAGGGCAAAGCATGACAAGGCAAGGCAAGGCAAAAGGGTAAAGCATGTCAAGGCAAGGTAAGGCAAAAGGGCAATGCAAGGAAACGCAAAATGGCAAAGCAGACAAGGAAAAAGGGGAAAGCATAACAAGGCAAAGCAAGGCAAAAGGGCAAAGCAAGGCAAGTCAAAAGGGCAAAGCATGACAAGGCAAGGCAAGGAAAAAGGGTATAGCAAGTCAAGGCAAGGTAAGGCAAAAGGGCAATTCAAGGAAAGGCAAAATGGCAAAGCAAGGCAAGGCAAAAGGGCAAAGCATGGCAAGGCAAGGCAAGGCAAGGAAAAAGGGCAACTCAAGGAAAGGCCAGGCAAAAGGGCAAAGAAAGGCAAGGCAAGGTAAGTCAAAAGGACAAACCATGGCAAGGCCAGGAAAAAGGCCAAAGCAAGGAAAGGCAAGGCAAAAGGGGAAAGCAAGGCAAGGGAAAATGGCAAAGCAAGGCAAGGCAAGGCAAGACAAAAGGGCAAAGCAAGGCAAGGAAAAAGAGCAAAGCATGGCAAGGCAAGGCAAGGCAAAAGGTCAAAAGAAAGGCAAGGCAAATCAGGGCAAAAGGAGAAAGGAAGGTAGGGCAAGACAAGGCAAAGAGGCAAAGCAAGGCAAGGTAAGGCAAGGCAAAAGGGGAAAGCAAAGCAAGGCAAGGCAAAAGGATAAGGAAGACACGTCAAGGCAAGGCAAAGATGAAAGTAAGGCAATGCAAGGCAATTGAAAACGGCAAAACAAGGAAAGGCAAGGCAAAAGGGCAAAGCAAAGCAAGTCAAAAGGGCAAAGAATGACAAGGCAAGGCAAGGCAAAAGCGCAAAGCATGAAAAGGCAAGGCAAGGCAAAAGGGTAAAGCATGTCAAGGTAAGGTTAGGCAAAAGGGCAATGCAAGGAAAAGCAAAATGGAAAAGCAAGACAAGGCAAAAGGACAAAGCATAACAAGGCAAAGCAAGGCAAAAGGGCAAAGCAAGGCAAGTCAAAAGGGCAAAGCATGACAAGGCAAGGCAAGGAAAAAGGGTATAGCAAGTCAAGGCAAGGTAAGGCAAAAGGGCAATTCAAGGAAATGCAAAATGACAAAGCAAGGCAAGGCAAAAGGACAAAGCAAAGCAAGTCAAAAGGGCAAAGCATGACAAGGCAAGGCAAGGAAAAAGGGTATAGCAACTCAAGGCAAGGTAAGGCAAAAGGGCAATTCAAGGAAAGGCAAAATGGCAAAGCAAGCCAAGGCAAAAGGGCAAAGCATAACAAGGCAAAGCAAGGCAAAAGGGCAAAGCAAGGCCAGGTAAAAGTGCAAAGAAAGGCAAGGCAAGGTAAGTCAAAAGGACAAACCATGGCAAGGCCAGGAAAAAGGCCAAAGCAAGGAAAGGCAAGGCAAAAGGGGAAAGCAAGGCAAGGGAAAATGGCAAAGAAATGCAAGGTAAGGCAAGACAAAAGGGCAAAGCAAGGCAAGGAAAAAGAGCAAAGCATGGCAAGGCAAGGCAAAAGGTCAAAAGAAAGGCAAGGCAAATCAGGGCAAAAGGAGAAAGTAAGGCAAGGCAAGACAAGGCAAAGAGGCAAAGCAAGGCAAGGAAAGGCAAGGCAAAAGGGCAAAGCAAAGCAAGTCAAAAGGGCAAAGAATGACAAGGCAAGGCAAGGCAAAAGCGCAAAGCATGAAAAGGCAAGGCAAGGCAAAAGGGTAAAGCATGTCAAGGTAAGGTTAGGCAAAAGGGCAATGCAAGGAAAAGCAAAATGGAAAAGCAAGACAAGGCAAAAGGGCAAAGCATAACAAGGCAAAGCAAGGCAAAAGGGCAAAGCAAGGCAAGTCAAAAGGGCAAAGCATGACAAGGCAAGGCAAGGAAAAAGGGTATAGCAAGTCAAGGCAAGGTAAGGCAAAAGGGCAATTCAAGGAAATGCAAAATGACAAAGCAAGGCAAGGCAAAAGGACAAAGCAAAGCAAGTCAAAAGGGCAAAGCATGACAAGGCAAGGCAAGGAAAAAGGGTATAGCAACTCAAGGCAAGGTAAGGCAAAAGGGCAATTCAAGGAAAGGCAAAATGGCAAAGCAAGCCAAGGCAAAAGGGCAAAGCATAACAAGGCAAAGCAAGGCAAAAGGGCAAAGCAAGGCCAGGTAAAAGTGCAAAGAAAGGCAAGGCAAGGTAAGTCAAAAGGACAAACCATGGCAAGGCCAGGAAAAAGGCCAAAGCAAGGAAAGGCAAGGCAAAAGGGGAAAGCAAGGCAAGGGAAAATGGCAAAGAAATGCAAGGTAAGGCAAGACAAAAGGGCAAAGCAAGGCAAGGAAAAAGAGCAAAGCATGGCAAGGCAAGGCAAAAGGTCAAAAGAAAGGCAAGGCAAATCAGGGCAAAAGGAGAAAGTAAGGCAAGGCAAGACAAGGCAAAGAGGCAAAGCAAGGCAAGGCAAAAGGGCAAAGCAAGGCAAGTCAAAAGGGCAAAGCATGACAAGGCAAGGCTAGGCAAAAGGGCAAAGCATGACAAGGCAAGGTAAGGCAAAAGGGCAATGCAAGGAAAGGCAAAATGGCAAAGCAAGACAAGGCAAAAGGGCAAAGCATAACAAGGCAAAGCAAGGCAAGAGGGCAAAGCAAGGCAAGTCAAAAGGGCAAAGCATGACAAGGCAAGGCAAGGAAAAAGGGTATAGCAAGTCAAGGCAAGGTAAGGCAAAAGGGCAATTCAAGGAAAGGCAAAATGGCAAAGCAAGGCAAGGCAAAAGGGCAAAGCATGGCAAGGCATGGCAAGGCAGGGAAAAAGGGCAACTCAAGGAAAGGCCAGGCAAAAGGGCAAAGAAAGGCAAGGCAAGTTAAGTCAAAAGGACAAACCATGGCAAGGCCAGGAAAAAGGCCAAAGCAAGGAAAGGCAAGGCAAAAGGGGAAAGCAAGGCAAGGGAAAATGGCAAAGCAAGGCAAGGCAAGTAAAGACAAAAGGGCAAAGCAAGGCAAGGAAAAAGAGCAAAGCATGGCAAGGCAAGGCAAGGCAAAAGGTCAAAAGAAAGGCAAGGCAAATCAGGGCAAAAGGAGAAAGGAAGGCAGGGCAAGACAAGGCAAAGAGGCAAAGCAAGGCAAGGTAAGGCAAGGCAAAAGGGGAAAGCAAAGCAAGGCAAGGCAAAAGGATGAGGAAGACACGTCAAGGCAAGGCAAAGATGAAAGTAAGGCAATGCAAGGCAATTGAAAACGGCAAAACAAGGAAAGGCAAGGAAAAAGGGCAAAGCAAAGCAAGTGAAAAGGGCAAAGCATGACAAGGCAAGGCAAGGCAAAAGCGCAAAGCATGAAAAGGCAAGGCAAGGCAAAAGGGTAAAGCATGTCAAGGCAAGGTTAGGCAAAAGGGCAATGCAAGGAAAAGCAAAATGGCAAAGCAAGACAAGGCAAAAGGGCAAAGCATAACAAGGCAAAGCAAGGCAAAAGGGCAAAGCAAGGCAAGTCAAAAGGGCAAAGCATGACAAGGCAAGGCAAGGAAAAAGGGTATAGCAAGTCAAGGCAAGGTAAGGCAAAAGGGCAATTCAAGGAAAGGCAAAATGACAAAGCAAGGCAAGGCAAAAGGGCAAAGCAAGGCAAGGCAAAAGGGCAAAGCATGGCAAGGCAAGGCAAGGAAAAAGGGCAAAGCAAGGCAAGTCAAAAGGGCAAAGCATGACAAGGCAAGGCAAGGAAAAAGGGTATAGCAAGTCAAGGCAAGGTAAGGCAAAAGGGCAATTCAAGGAAAGGCAAAATGACAAAGCAAGGCAAGGCAAAAGGGCAAAGCAAGGCAAGGCAAAAGGGCAAAGCATGGCAAGGCAAGGCAAGGAAAAAGGGCAACTCAATGCAAGGCCGGGCAAAAGTGCAAAGAAAGGCAAGGCAAGGTAAGTCAAAAGGACAAACCATGGCAAGGCCAGGAAAAAGGCCAAAGCAAGGAAAGGCAAGGCAAAAGGGGAAAGCAAGGCAAGGGAAAATGGCAAAGCAAGGCAAGGCAAGGCAAGACAAAAGGGCAAAGCAAGGCAAGGAAAAAGAGCAAAGCATGGCAAGGCAAGGCAAAAGGTCAAAAGAAAGGCAAGGCAAATCAGGGCAAAAGGAGAAAGTAAGGCAAGGCAAGACAAGGGAAAGAGGCAAAGCAAAGCAAGGCAAAAGGGCAAAGCAAGGCAAGGGAAGGCAAAGGGGCAAAGCAAGGCATGGAAAGGCAAGGCAAGGGAAGGCAAAAGGGTAAAGCAAGGCAAGGAAAGGCAAGGCAAAAGGAGAAAGCAAAGCAAGGCAAGGCAAAAGGATAAGGAAGACACGTCAAGGCAAGGCAAAGATGAAAGTAAGGCAATGCAAGGAAATTGAAAACGGCAAAACAAGGAAAGGCAAGGCAAAAGGGCAAAGCAAAGCAAGTGAAAAGGGCAAAGCATGACAAGGCAAGGCAAGGAAAAAGGGCAAAGCATGACAAGGCAAGGTAAGGCAAAAGGGCAATGCAAGGAAAGGCAAAATGGCAAAGCAAGACAAGGCAAAAGGGCAAAGCATAACAAGGCAAAGCAAGGCAAAAGGGTAAAGCAAGGCAAGTCAAAAGGGCAAAGCATGGCAAGGCAAGGCAAGGCAAGGAAAAAGGGCAACTCAAGGAAAGGCCAGGCAAAAGGGCAAAGAAAGGCAAGGCAAGGTAAGTCAAAAGGACAAACCATGGCAAGGTCAGGAAAAAGGCCAAAGCAAGGAAAGGCAAGGCAAAAGGGGAAAGCAAGGCAAGGGAAAATGGCAAAGCAAGGCAAGGCAAGGCAAGACAAAAGGGCAAAGCAAGGCAAGGAAAAAGTGCAAAGCATGGCAAGGCAAGGCAAAAGGTCAAAAGAAAGGCAAGGCAAATCAGGGCAAAAGGAGAAAGTAAGGCAAGGCAAGACAAGGCAAAGAGGCAAAGCAAGGCAAGGCAAAGTGGCAAAGCAAGGCATGGAAAGGCAAGGCAAGGGAAGGCAAAAGGGTAAAGCAAGGCAAGGAAAGGCAAGGCAAAAGGGGAAAGCAAAGAAAGGAAAGGCAAAAAGATAACGAAGACACGTCAAGGCAAGGCAAAGATGAAAGTAAGGCAATGCAAGGCAATTCAAAACGGCAAAACAAGGAAAGGCAAGGCAAAAGGGCAAAGCAAAGCAAGTCAAAAGGGCAAAGCATGACAAGGCAAGGTAAGGCAAAAGGGCAATGCAAGGAAAGGCAAAATGGCAAAGCAAGACAAGGCAAAAGGGTAAAGCATAACAAGGCAAAGCAAGGCAAAAGGGCAAAGCAAGGCAAGTCAAAAGGGCAAAGCATGAAAAGGCAAGGCAAGGAAAAAGGGTATAGCAAGCCAAGGCAAGGTAAGGCAAAAGGGCAATTCAAGGAAAGGCAAAATGGCAAAGCAAGGCAAGGCAAAAGGGCAAATCATGGCAAGGCAAGGAAAAAGGGCAACTCAATGCAAGGCCAGGCAAAAGGGCAAAGAAAGGCAAGGCAAGGTAACTCAAAAGGACAAACCATGGCAAGGCCACGAAAAAGGCCAAAGCAAGGAAAGGCAAGGCAAAAGGGAAAAGCAAGGCAAGGGAAAATGGCAAAGCAAGGCAAGGCAAGGCAAGACAAAAGGGCAAAGCAAGGCAAGGAAAAAGAGCAAAGCATGGCAAGGCAAGGCAAAAGGTCAAAAGAAAGGCAAGGCAAATGAGGGCAAAAGGAGAAAGGAAGGCAAGGCAAGACAAGGCAAAGAGGCAAAGCAAGGCAAGGAAAGGCAAGGCAAAAGGGCAAAGCAAAGCAAGTCAAAAGGGCAAAGAATGACAAGGCAAGGCAAGGCAAAAGCGCAAAGCATGAAAAGGCAAGGCAAGGCAAAAGGGTAAAGCATGTCAAGGCAAGGTTAGGCAAAAGGGCAATGCAAGGAAAAGCAAAATGGCAAAGCAAGACAAGGCAAAAGGGCAAAGCATAACAAGGCAAAGCAAGGCAAAAGGGGAAAGCAAGGCAAGTCAAAAGGGCAAAGCATGACAAGGCAAGGCAAGGAAAAAGGGTATAGCAAGTCAAGGCAAGGTAAGGCAAAAGGGCAATTCAAGGAAACGCAAAATGACAAAGCAAGGCAAGGCAAAAGGGCAAAGCAAAGCAAGGCAAAAGGGCAAAGCATGGCAAGGCAAGGCAAGGAAAAAGGGCAACTCAATGCAAGGCCGGGCAAAAGTGCAAAGAAAGGCAAGGAAAGGTAAGTCAAAAGGACAAACCATGGCAAGGCCAGGAAAAAGGCCAAAGCAAGGAAAGGCAAGGCAAAAGGGGAAAGCAAGGCAAGGGAAAATGGCAAAGCAAGGCAAGGCAAGGCAAGACAAAAGGGCAAAGCAAGGCAAGGAAAAAGAGCAAAGCAAGGCAAGGCAAGGCAAAAGGTCAAAAGAAAGGCAGGCAAATCAGGGCAAAAGGAGAAAGGAAGGCAAGGCAAGACAAGGCAAAGAGGCAAAGCAAGGCAAGGCAAAAGGGCAAAGCAAGGCAAGGGAAGGCAAAGGGGCAAAGGCTTTCTTTCCCCTTTCTTTGGGCTTTCTTTCCCCTTTCTTTCCGCTTTCTTTGGGCTTTCTTTCCCCTTTCTTTGGGCTTTCTTTCCCTTTTCTTTGGGCTTTCTTTGGGCTTTCTTTGGGCTTTCTTCGGGCTTTCTCTGGGCTTTCTTTCCCCTTTCTTTGGGCTTTCTTTCCCCTTTCTTTGGCCTTTCTTTCCCCTTTCTTTGGGCTTTCTTTCCCCTTTCTTTGGGCTTTCTTTGAGCTTTCTTTCCCTTTTCTTTGGGCTTTCTTTCCCCTTTCTTTGGGCTTTCTTTGGGGTGTCTTTCCCCTTTCTTTGGGCTTTCTTTCCCCTTTCTTTGGACTTTCTTTCCCCTTTCTTTGGGCTTTCTTTGGGCTTTCTTTCCCCTTTCTTTGGGCTTTCTTTCCCGTTTCTTTGGGCTTTCTGTCCCCTTTCTTTCCCCTTTCTTTGGGCTTTCTTTGGGCTTTCTTCCCCCTTTCTTTGGGCTTTCTTTCCCCTTTCCTTGGGCTTTATTTCCCCTTTCTTTGGGCTTTCTTTGGGCTTTCTTTGGGCTTTCTTTGGGCTTTCTTTCCCCTTTCTTTGGGGTTTCTTTGGGCTTTCTTTGGGCTTTCTTTCCCCTTTCTTTGAGCTTTCTTTCCCCTTTCTTTGGGCTTTCTTTGGGCTTTCTTTCCCCTTTTTTTCCATTTACTTTGGGCTTTCTTTCCCCTTTCTTTCCCCTTTTTTGGGCTTTCTTTCCCCTTTCTTTGGGCTTTCTTTGGGCTTTCTTTGGGCTTTCTTCGGGCTTTCTCTGGGCTTTCTTTCCCCTTTCTTTGGGCTTTCTTTCCCCTTTCTTTGGGCTTTCTTTCCCCTTTCTTTGGGCTTTCCTTGGGCTTTCTTTGGGCTTTCTTTGGGCTTTCTTTCCCCTTTCTTTCCACTTTCTTTGGGCTTTCTTGGGCTTTCTTTCCGCTTTCTTTGGGCTTTCTTTCCCCTCTCTTTGGGCTTTCTTTCCCCTTTCTTTGGGCTTTCTTTGGGCTTTCTTTGGGCTTTCTTTCCCCTTTCTTTGGGTTTTCTTTCCCCTTTCTTTGGGCTTTCTTTCCCCTTTCTTTGGGCTTTCTTTCCCCTTTCTTTGGGCTGTCATTCCCCTTTATTTGGGCTTTCTTTACCATTTCCTTGGGCTTTCTTTCCCCTTTCTTTGGGCTTTCCTTCCCCTTTCTTTGGGCTTTCTTTCCCCTTTCTTTGGGCTTTCTTTCCCCTTTCTTTGGGCTGTCATTCCCCTTTCTTTGGGCTTTCTTTCCCCTTTCTTTCCCCTTTATTTGGGCTTTCTTTGGGCTTTCTTTGGGCTTTCTTTGGGCTTTCTTTCCCCTTTCTTTGGGCTTTCTTTCCCCTTTCTGTGAGCTTTCTTTGGGCTTTCTTTGGGATTTCTTTGGGCTTTCTTTCCCCTTTCTTTGGGCTTTCTTTCCCCTTTCTTTGGGCTTTCCTTGGGCTTTCTTTGGGCTTTCTTTGGGCTTTTTTCCCCTTTCTTTCCCCTCTCTTTGGGCTTTCTTTCCACTTTCTTTGGGCTTTCTTTGGGCTTTCTTTGGGCTTTCTTTCCCCTTTCTTTGGGTTTTCTTTCCCCTTTCTTTGGGCTTTCTTTCCCCTTTCTTTGGGCTTTCTTTCCCCTTTCTTTGGGCTTTCTTTGGGCTTTCTTTCCCCTTTCTTTGGGCTTTCTTTCCCCTTTCTTTGGGCTTTCCTTCCCCTTTCTTTGGGCTTTCTTTCCCCTTTCTTTGGGCTTTCTTTCCCCTTTCTTTGGGCTGTCATTCCCCTTTCTTTGGGCTTTCTTTCCACTTTCTTGGGCTTTCTTTCCCCTTTCTTTGGGCTTTCTTTGGGCTTTCTTTGGGCTTTCTTTGGGCTTTCTTTGGGCTTTGTTTCCCCTTTCTTTGGGCTTTCTTTCCCCTTTCTGTAGGCTTTCTTTGGGCTTTTTTTGGGCTTTCTTTGGGCTTTCTTTCCCCTTTCTTTGGGTTTTCTTTCCCCTTTCTTTGGGCTTTCCTTGGGCTTTCTTTGGGCTTTCTTTGGGTTTTCTTTCCCCTTTCTTTCCACTTTCTTTGGGCTGTCATTCCCCTTTCTTTGGGCTTTCTTTCCCCTTTCTTTGGGCTTTCTTTCCCCTTTCTTTGGGCTTTCTTTGGGCTTTCTTTGGGCTTTCTTTGGGCTTTCTCTGGGCTTTCTTTCCCCTTTCTTTGGGCTTTCTTTCCCCTTTCTTTGGGCTTTCTTTCCCCTTTCTTTGGGCTTTCTTTCCCCTTTCTTTGGGCTTTCTTTGAGCTTTCTTTCCCCTTTCTTTGGGCTTTCTTTCCCCTTTCTTTGGGCTTTCTTTGGGGTGTCCTTCCCCTTTCTTTGGTCTTTCTTTCCCCTTTCTTTGGACTTTCTTTCCCCTTTCTTTGGGCTTTCTTTCCCCTTTCTTTGGGCTTTCTTTGCGCTTTCTTTCCCCTTTCTTTGGGCTTTCTTTGGGCTTTCTTTCCCCTTTCTTTGGGATTTCTTTGGACTTTCTTTGGGCTTTCTTTCCCCTTTCTTTCCCCTTTCTTTGGGCTTTCTTTGGGCTTTCTTTCCACTTTCTTTGGGCTTTCTTTCCCCTTTCTTTGGGCTTTATTTCCCCTTTCTTTGGGATTTCTTTCCCCTTTCCTTGGGCTTTCTTTCCCCTTTCTTTGGGCTTTCTTTCCCTTTTCTTTGGGCTTTCTTTGGGCTTTCTTTGGGCTTTCTTCGGGCTTTCTCTGGGCTTTCTTTCCCCTTTCTTTGTGCTTTCTTTCCCCTTTCTTTGGGCTTTCTTTCCCCTTTCTTTGGGCTTTCTTTCCCCTTTCTTTCCCCTTTCTTTGGGCTTTTTTTCTCCTTTCTTTGGGCTTTCTTTCCCCTTTCTTTGGGCTTTCTTTCCACTTTCTTTGGGCTGTCTTTCCCCTTTCTTTGGGCTGTCATTCCCCTTTCTTTGGGCTTTCTTGTCCCTTTCTTTGGGCTTTGCTTGAGCTTTCTTTGGGCTTTCTTTGGGCTTTCTTTCCCCTTTCTTTCCACTTTCTTTGGGATTTCTTTGGGCTTTCTTTCCCCTTTCTTTGGGCTGTCATTCCCCTTTCTTTGCGCTTTCTTTCCCCTTTCTTTGGGCTTTCTTTCCCCTGTCTTTGACATTTCTTTGGGCTTTCTTTGGGCTTTCTTTGGGATTTCTTTGGGCTTTCTGTAGGCTTTCTTTGGGATTTCTTTGGGCTTTCTTTGGGATTTCTTTCCCCTTTCTTTCCAGTTTCTTTGGGCTTTCTTTGGGCTTTTTTTGGGCTTTCTTTCCCCTTTCTTTGGGCTTTCTTTCCCCTTTCTTTGGGCTTTCTTTCCCCTTTCTTTGGGCTTTCTTTCCCCTTTCTTTGGGCTTTCTTTCCCCTTTCTTTGGGCTGTCATTCCCCTTTATTTGGGCTTTCTTTCCCATTTCCATGGGCTTTCTTTCCCCTTTCTTTGGGCTTTCTTTCCCCTTTCTTTGGGCTTTCTTTCCCCTTTCTTTGGGCTTTCTTTCCCCTTTCTTTGGGCTGTCATTCCCCTTTCTTTGGGCTTTCTTTCCCCTTTCTTTGGGCTTTCTTTCCCCTTTCTTTGGGCTTTCTTTGGTCTTTCTTTGGGCTTTCTTTCCCCTTTCTTTGGGCTTTCTTTCCCCTTTCTTTGGGCTTTCTTTCCCCTTTCTGTGGGCTTTCTTTGGGCTTTCTTTGGGCTTTCTTTCCCCTTTCTTTGGGTTTTCTTTCCCCTTTCTTTGGACTTTCCTTGGGCTTTCTTTGGGGTTTCTTTGGGTTTTCTTTCCCCTTTCTTTCCACTTTCTTTGGGCTTTCTTTCCCCTTTCTTTGGGCTTTCTTTCCCCTTTCTTTGGGCTGTCATTCCCCTTTCTTTGGGCTTTCTTTCCCCTTTCTTTGGGCTTTCTTTCCCTGTTCTTTGGGCTTTCTTTGGGCTTTCTTTGGGCTTTCTTTGGGCTTTCTCTGGGCTTTCTTTCCCCTTTCTTTGGGCTTTCTTTCCCCTTTCTTTGGGCTTTCTTTCCCCTTTCTTTGGGCTTTCTTTCCCCTTTCTTTGGGCTTTCTTTCCCCTTTCTTTGGGCTTTCTTTGAGCTTTCTTTCCCCTTTCCTTGGGCTTTCTTTCCCCTTTCTTTGGGCTTTCTTTCCCCTTTTTTTGGGCTTTCTTTGGGCTTTCTTTCCCCTTTGTTTTGGCTTTCTTATGGCTTTCTTTCCCCTTTCTTTGGGCTTTCTTTGGGCTTTCTTCCCCCTTTCTTTGGGCTTTCTTTCCCCTTTCTTTGGGCTTTATTTCCCCTTTCTTTTAGCTTTCTTTCCCCTTTCCTTGGGCTTTCTTTCCCCTTTCTTTGGGCTTTCTTTGGGCTTTCTTTCCCCTTTCTTTCCCCTTTCTTTGGGCTTTCTTTCCCCTTTCTTTCCCCTTTCTTTGGGCTTTGTTTCCCCTTTCTTTGGGCTTTCTTTCCCCTTTCTTTGGGCTTTCCTTGGGCTTTCATTCCCCTTTCTTTGGGCATTCTTTCCCCTTTCTTTGGGCTTTCCTTGGGCTTTCTTTGGGCTTTCTTTGGGCTTTCTTTCCACTTTCTTTGGGCTTTCTTTGGGCTTTCTTGGGCTTTCTTTCCCCTTTCTTTGGGCTTTCTTTCCCCTGTCTTTGGGCTTTCTTTCCGCTTTCTTTGGGCTTTCTTTCCCCTTTCTTTGGGCTGTCATTCCCCTTTCTTTGGGCTTTCTTTCCGCTTTCTTTGGGCTTTCTTTCCCCTTTCTTTGGGCTTTCTTTCCCTTTTCTTTGGGCTTTCTTTGGGCTTTCTTTGGGCTTTCTTTGGGCTTTCTCTGGGCTTTCTTTCCCCTTTCTTTGGGCTTTCTTTCCCCTTTCTTTGGGCTTTCTTTCCCCTTTCTTTGGGCTTTCTTTCCCCTTTCTTTGGGCTTTCTTTGAGCTTTCTTTCCCCTTTCTTTGGGCTTTCTTTCCCCATTCTTTGGACTTTCTTTCCCCTTTCTTTGTGGTTTCTTTCCCCTTTCTTTGGGCTTTCTTTGGGCTTTCTTTCCCCTTTCTTTGGGCTTTCTTTGGGCTTTCTTTGGGCTTTCTGTCCCCTTTCTTTCCCCTTTCTTTGGGCTTTCTTTGGGCTTTCTTCCCCCTTTCTTTGGGCTTTCTTTCCCGTTTCTTTGGGCTTTATTTCCCTTTTCTTTGGGCTTTCTTTCCCCTTTCCTTGGGCTTTCTTTCCCCTTTCTTTGGGCTTTCTTTCCCCTTTCTTTGGGGTGTCTTTGGGCTTTCTTTGGGCTTTCTTTCCCCTTTCTTTGGGCTTTCTTTCCCCTTTCTTTGGGCTTTCTTTGGGCTTTCTTTCCCCTTTTTTTCCATTTACTTTGGGCTTTCTTTCCCCTTTCTTTCTCCTTTTTTGGGCTTTGTTTCCCCTTTCTTTGGGCTTTCTTTCCCCTTTCTTTGGGCTTTCTTTGGGCTTTCTTTCCCCTTTCTTTGGGCTTTCTTTCCCCTTTCTTTGGGCTTTCCTTGGGCTTTCTTTGGGCTTTCTTTGGGCTTTCTTTCCCCTTTCTTTCCACTTTCTTTGGGCTTTCTTGGGCTTTCTTTCCTCTTTCTTTGGGCTTTCTTTCCCCTCTCTTTGGGCTTTCTTTCCCCTTTCTTTGGGCTTTCTTTCCCCTTTCTTTGGGCTGTCATTCCCCTTTCTTTGGGCTTTCTTTCCCCTTTCTTTGGGCTTTCTTTCCCCTTTCTTTGGGCTTTCTTTGGGCTTTCTTTGGGCTTTCTTTGGGCTTTCTTTCCCCTTTCTTTGGGATTTCTTTCCCCTTTCTGTGGGCTTTCTTTGGGCTTTCTTTGGGCTTTCTTTGGGCTTTCTTTCCCCTTTCTTTGGGATATTTTCGCCCTTTCTTTGGGCTTTCCTTGGGCTTTCTTTGGGCTTTCTTTGGGTTTTCTTTCCCCTTTCTTTCCACTTTCTTTGGGCTTTCATAGGCTTTCTTTCCCCTTTCTTTGGGCTTTCTTTCCCCTTTCTTTGGGCTTTCTTCCCCTTTCTTTGGGCTTTCTTTCCCCTTTCTTTGGGCTGTCATTCCCCTTTCTTTGGGCTTTCTTTCCCCTTTCTTTGGGCTTTCTTTCCCCTTTCTTTGGGCCTTCTTTGGGCTGTCTTTCCCCTTTCTTTGGGCTTTCTTTCCCCTTTCTTTAGGCTTTCTTTCCCCTTTCTTTGGGCTTTCTTTCCCCTTTCTTTGGGCTTTCTTTGCGCTTTCTTTCCCCTTTCTTTGGGCTTTCTTTTCCCTTTCTTTGGGCTTTCTTTGGGCTTTCTTTCCCCTTTCTTTTGGCTTTCTTTCCCCTTTCTTTCCCCTTTCTTTGGGGTTTCTTTCCCTTTTCTTTGGGCTTTCTTTGGGCTTTCTTCGGGCTTTCTTCGGGCTTTCTTCGGGCATTCTCTGGGCTTTCTTTCCCCTTTCTTTGGGCTTTCTTTCCCCTTTCTTTGGGCTTTCTTTCCCCTTTCTTTGGGCTTTCTTTCCCCTTTCTTTGGGCTTTCTTTGAGCTTTCTTTCCCCTTTCTTTGGGCTTTCTTTCCCCTTTCTTTGGGCTTTCTTTGGGGTGTCTTTCCCCTTTCTTTGGGCTTTCTTTCCCCTTTCTTTGGACTTTCTTTCCCCTTTCTTTGTGCTTTCTTTCCCCTTTCTTTGGGCTTTCTTTGGGCTTTCTTTCCCCTTTCTCTGGGCTTTCTTTGGGCTTTCTTTGGGCTTTCTGTCCCCTTTCTTTCCCCTTTCTTTGGGCTTTCTTTGGGCTTTCTTCCCCCTTTCTTTGGGCTTTCTTTCCCCTTTCTTTGGGCTTTCTTTCCCTTTTCTTTGGGCTGTCATTCCCCTTTCTTTGGGCTTTCTTTCCCCTTTCTTTGGGCTTTCTTCCCCCTTTCTTTGGGCTGTCATTCCCCTTTCTTTGGGCTTTCTTTCCCCTTTCTTTGGGCTTTCTTTCCCCTTTCTTTGGGCTTTCTTTGGGCTTTCTTTCCCCTTTTTTTCCATTTACTTTGGGCTTTCTTTCCCCTTTCTTTCCCCTTTTTTGGGCTTTGTTTCCCCTTTCTTTGGGCTTTCTTTCCCCTTTCTTTGGGCTTTCTTTGGGCTTTCTTTCCCCTTTCTTTGGGCTTTCTTTCCCCTTTCTTTGGGCTTTCTTTGGGCTTTCTTTCCCCTTTCTTTCCACTTTCTTTGGGCTTTCTTGGGCTTTCTTTCCCCTTTCTTTGGGCTTTCTTTCCCCTCTCTTTGGGCTTTCTTTCCCCTTTCTTTGGGCTTTCTTTGGGCTTTCTTTCCCCTTTCTTTGGGCTTTCTTTCCCCTTTCTTTGGGCTGTCTTTCCCCTTTCTTTGGGCTTTCTTTCCCCTTTCTTTGGGCTTTCTTTCCCCTTTCTTTGGGCTTTCTTTCCCCTTTCTTTGGTATTTCTTTGCGCTTTCTTTCCCCTTTCTTTGGGCTTTCTTTGGGCTTTCTTTCCCCTTTCTTTGGGCTTTCTTTCCCCTTTCTTTGGGCTTTCTTTCCCCTTTCTTTGGGCTTTCTTTCCCCTTTCTTTGGCCTTTCTTTGGGCTTTCTTTGGGCTTTCTTTGGGCTTTCTGTGGGCTTTCTTTGGGATTTATTTGGGCTTTCTTTGGGCTTTCTTTCCCCTTTCTTTGGGCTTTCTTTCCCCTTTCTTTGGGCTTTCTTTCCCCTTTCTTTGGGCTTTCTTTCCCCTTTCTTTGGGCTTTCTTTCCCCTTTCTTTGGGCTGTCATTCCCCTTTCTTTGGGCTTTCTTTCCCCTTTCTTTGGGCTTTCTTTCCTATTTCTTTGGGCTTTTTTTGGGCTTTCTTTGGGCTTTCTTTGGGCTTTCTTTGGGCTTTCTTTGGGCTTTCTTTGGGCTTTCTTTCCCCTTTCTTTGGGCTTTCTTTCCCCTTTCTGTGGGCTTTCTTTGGGCTTACTTTCCCCTTTCTTTGGGCTTTCTTTCCCCTTTCTTTGGGCTTTCCTTGGGCTTTCTTTCCTCTTTCTTTGGGCTTTCTTTCCCCTTTCTTGGGCTTTCTTTCCCCTTTCTTTGGGCTTTCTTTCCCCTTTCTTTGGGCTTTCTTTCCCCTTTCTTTGGGCTGTCATTCCCCATTCTTTGGGCTTTCTTCCCCCTTTCTTTGGGCTTTCTTTCCCTTTCTTTGGCCTTTCTTTGGGCTTTCTTTGGGCTTTCATAGGCTTTCTTTCTCCTTTCTTTGGGCTTTCTTTCCCCTTTCTTTGGGCTTTCTTTGGGCTTTCTTTCCCCTTTCTTTGGGCTTTCTTTGGGCTTTCTTTCCCCTTTCTTTGGGCTTTCTTTGGGCTTTCTTTGGGCTTTCTTTGGGCTTTCTTTCCCCTTTCTTTGGGCTTTCTTTCCCCTTTCTTTGGGCTTTCTTTGGGCTTTCTTTCCCCTTTCTTTGGGCTTTCTTTCCCCTTTCTTTGGGCTTTCTTTGGGCTTTCTTTCCCCTTTGGGCTTTGTTTCCCCTTTCCTTGGGCTTTCTTTGGGCTTTCTTTCCCCTTTCTTTGGGCTTTCTTTCCCCTTTCTTTGGGCTTTCTTTGGGCTTTCTTTCCCCTTTCTTTGGGCTTTCTTTCCCCTTTCTTTGGGCTTTCTTTGGGCTTTCTTTCCCCTTTCTTTGGGCTTTGTTTCCCCTTTCTTTAGGCTTTCTTTAGGCTTTCTTTAGGCTTTCTTTGGGCTTTCTTTCCGCTTTCTTTGGGCATTCTTTGGGCTTTCTTTCCCTTTTCTTTGGGCTTTCTTTCCCCTTTCTTTGGGCTTTCTTTGGGCTTTCTTTCCCCTTTCTTTGGGCTTTCTTTCCCCTTTCTTTGGGCTGTCTTTCCCCTTTCTTTGGGCTTTCTTTGGGATTTCTTTGGGCTTTCTTTCCCCTTTCTTTGGGCTTTCTTTCCCCTTTCTTTGGTATTTCTTTGCGCTTTCTTTCCCCTTTCTTTGGGCTTTCTTTGGGCTTTCTTTCCCCTTTCTTTGAGCTTTCTTTCCCCTTTCTTTCCCCTTTCTTTGGGCTTTCTTTGGGCTTTATTTCCCCTTTCTTTGGGCTGTCTTTGGGCTTTCTTTCCCCTTTCTTTGGGCTTTCTTTCCGCTTTCTTTGGCTTTCTTTGGGCTTTCTTTTCCTTTTCTTTGGGTTCTCTTTCCCCTTTCTTTGGGCTTTCTTTCCCCTTTCTTTGGGCTTTCTTTCCACTTTCTTTGGGCTTTCTATCCCCTTTCTTTGGGCTTTCTTTCCCCTTTCTTTGGGCTTTCTTTGGGCTTTCTCTCACCTTTCTTTGGGATTTCTTTCCCCTTTCTTTGGGCTTTTTTTCCCCTTTCTTTGTGCTTTGTTTTCCCTTTCTCTGGGCTTTCTTTCCCCTTTCTTTGGGCTTTCTTTCCCCTTTGATTGGGCTTTCTTTGGGCTTTCTTTGGGCTTTCTTTGGGCTTTCTTCGGGATTTCTTTCCCCTTCGTTTGGGCTTTCTTTGGGCTTTCTTTGGGCTTTCTTTGGGCTTTCTTTGGGCTTTCTTCGGGCTTTCTTTCCTCTTTCTTTGGGCTTTCTTTCCCCTTTCTTTGGGCTTTCTTTCCCCTTTCTTTGGGCTGTCTTTCCCCTTTCTTTGGGTATTCTTTCCCCTTTCTTTGGGCTTTCTTTCCCCTTTGTTTGGGCTTCCTTTGGGCTTTCTTTCCCCTTTCTTTGGGCTTTCTTTCCCCTTTCTTTGGGCTTTCTTTCCCCTTTCTTTGGGCTTTCTTTCCCCTTTCTTTGGGCTTTCTTTCCCCTTTGTTTGGGCTTTGTTTGGGCTTTCTTTCCCCTTTCTTTTGGCTTTCTTTGGGCTTTCTTTCCCCTTTCTTTGGGCTGTCTTTCCCCTTTCTTTGGGCTTTCTTTCCCCTTTCTTTGGGCTTTCTTTCCCCTTTCTTTGGGCTTTCTTTCCCCTTTCTTTGGTATTTCTTTGCACTTTCTTTCCCCTTTCTTTGGGCTTTCTTTGGGCTTTCTTTCCCCTTTCTTTGGGCTTTCTTTCCCCTTTCTTTCCCCTGTCTTTGGGCTTTCTTTGGGCTTTCTTTCCCCTTTCTTTGGGCTGTCTTTGGGCTTTGTTTCCCCTTTCTTTGGGCTTTCTTTCCCTTTCTTTTGGCTTTCTTTGGGCTTTCTTTCCACTTTCTTTGGGCTTTGTTTCCCCTTTCTTTGGGCTTTCTTTCCCCTTTCTTTGGGCTTTCTTTGGGCTTTCTTTGGGCTTTCTTTCCGCTTTCTTTGGGCTTTCTTTGGGCTTTCTTTTCCTTTTCTTTGGGTTCTCTTTCCCCTTTCTTTGGGCTTTCTTTCCCCTTTCTTTGGGCTTTCTTTCCACTTTTTTTGGGCTTTCTATCCCCTTTCTTTGGGCTTTCTTTCGCCTTTCTTTGGGCTTTCTTTGGGCTTTCTCTCACCTTTCTTTGGGCTTTCTTTCCCCTTCTTTGGGCTTTTTTTCCCCTTTCTTTGGGCTTTGTTTTCCCTTTCTCTGGGCTTTCTTTCCCCTTTCTTTGGGCTTTCTTTCCCCTTTGATTGGGCTTTCTTTGGGCTTTCTTTGGGCTTTCTTTGGGCTTTCTTCGGGATTTCTTTCCCCTTTGTTTGGGCTTACTTTGGGCTTTCTTTGGGCTTTCTTTGGGCTTTCTTCGGGCTTTCTTTCCTCTTTCTTTGGGCTTTCTTTCCCCTTTCTTTGGGCTTTCTTTCCCCTTTCTTTGGGCTGTCTTTCCCCTTTCTTTGGGTATTCTTTCCCCTTTCTTTGGGCTTTCTTTCCCTTTTCTTTGGGCTTTCCTTGGGCTTTCTTTGGGCTTTCTTTGGGCTTTCTTTCCCCTTTCTTTGGGCTTTCTTTCCCCTTTGTTTGGGCTTTCTTTGGGCTTTCTTTCCCATTTCTTTGGGCTTTATTTCCCCTTTCTTTGGGCTTTCTTTCCCCTTTCTTTGGGCTTTCTTTCCCCTTTCTTTGGGCTTTCTTTGGCCTTTGTTTGGGCTTTCTTTGGGCTTTCTTTCCCCTTTCTTTTGGCTTTCTTTGGGCTTTCTTTCCCCTTTCTTTGGGCTTTCTTTCCCCTTTCTTTGGGCTTTCTTTCCCATTTCTTTGGGCTTTCTTTCCCCTTTCTTTGAGCTTTCTTTCCCCTTTCTTTGGGCTTTCTTTCCCCTTTCTTTGGGCTTTCTTTCCCCTTTCTTTGGGCTTTCTTTCCCCTTTCTTTGGGCTGTCATTCCCCTTTCTTTGGGCTTTCTTTCCCCTTTCTTTGGGCTTTCTTTGGGCTTTCTTTCCCCTTTCTTTGGGATTTCTTTGGGCTTTCTTTGGGCTTTCTTTCCCCTTTCTTTCCCCTTTCTTTCCCCTTTCTTTGGGCTTTCTTTCCCCTTTCTTTCCCATTTCTTTGGGCTTTGTTTCCCCTTTCTTTGGGCTTTCTTTCCCCTTTCTTTGGGCTTTCTTTGGGCTTTCTTTCCAATTTCTTTGGGCTTTCTTTGGGCTTTCTTTGGGCTTTCTTTCCCCTTTCTTTGGGCTTTCTTTCCCCTTTCTTTGGGCTTTCCTTGGGCTTTCTTTGGGCTTTCTTTGGGCTTTCTTTCCCCTTTCTGTGGGCTTTCTTGGGCTTTCTTTGGGCTTTCTTTTGGCTTTCTTTCCCCTTTCTTTGGGCTGTCATTCCCCTTTCTTTGGGCTTTCTTTCCCCTTTCTTTGGGCTTTCTTTCCCTTTTCTTTGGGCTTTCTTTGGGCTTTCTTTGGCCTTTCTCTGAGCTTTCTTTCCCCTTTCTTTGGGCTTTCTTTCCCCTTTCTTTGGCTTTCTTTCCCCTTTCTTTGGGCTTTCTTTCCCCTTTCTTTGGGCTTTCTTTGAGCTTTCTTTCCCCTTTCTTTGGGCTTTCTTTCCCCTTTCTTTGGGCTTTCTTTGGGCTGTCTTTCCCCTTTCTTTGGGCTTTCTTTCCCCTTTCTTTGGGCTTTCTTTCCCCTTTCTGTGGGCTTTCTTTGCGCTTTCTTTCCCCTTTCTTTGGGCTTACTTTGGGCTTTCTTTCCCCTTTCTTTCCCCTTTCTTTGGGCTTTCTTTGGGCTTTCTTTCCCCTTTCTTTGGGCTTTCTTTCTTTCCCCTA